>NW_006433024.1:8255120-8323248 GCF_000325575.1 Pteropus alecto | reverse complement strand
TTCTGATTTCCTCCTGACACAGCATCTCTGGTCAGTTTCTAAGCAGGTCAGTGCTAGCTGACTTACTTCCCCCTCTTTGTCATGTCTTGCTCTCACTTCTCTATTTCTTCCTGCCTCCTGTCTTCTTTTTTTCTGCCTTCTTCTTATGTGTCTTTTCTTTCTCCTTCGTCATCTATGAGTGTGCCCATGGTGTATCTCTGTGTGTTGTATAGGGACACACAAACACACACACACTCAAACTATATTGAAAATAAAAACTTTCAAATTTAACCAAAACTTTATCAAACCAGAAATCAGAGCCAAATAACTTCCTGCTTGTGTTCTTTTGTTTTGCTTTGTTTTGTTTTGAAATTTCTGACTACTTCTTTCATCCAAGCACCTGCTAAAGTATTCTAGACTTCTTATCTTAGGAAAGGAAAAATATAGCTAATGAATCAGAGGTCTTGGCTTAGCTAGTAGGTTTGGAAGAATATGTAATTGGTAAGAGTCGTTTTCCCCCCAAGTCCAGAGTTGACAACAGGTTGGGGAAAGAAAAGAGAGTAAGAGGAAAAGTACAAAGCAGAAGTTTTGGCAGGATCCACACATGATACCCTCAAGGGAACAAAACAACAGAATCTCCTGATAAGTTTTGTGATCTGAGAGCAGGAGAGACCAGAGCACCCCTTTTAAGCATCGTGTTCAGCAAAGTGGCAATATGAATAGTAAAACCCCTCAGTCAGTACTGGCAGGAGCAACGAATAGAAACGGCTGTGTATACTAGTTACCTATTGCTGCCTCAACAGATCACCTCAAACTAAGTGACTTCAAAGAACACAAATTTATTCTCTTACAGTTATAGAGGTCAGAAGTTTAAAAAGATTTCAACAGGCTAAAGTCAAGGTGTCTGCAGGGCTGCATTCCTTTCTGAAGGCTCTCGAGGGTTTTCCAGCTTCTTGAGGCTACCCACATTCCTTTGCTTGTGGTCCCTTTTCTCCATCTTCCCAGTCAGCAGCGGCTGATCAGTCAAGTCTTTCTCTCACTGAATCAATGTGACACTGACTTAGCACACTGCTTCCCTCTTTTGCATTTAAGGGCCCTTGTGATCATATTGGGTTTATCCGAATAATCCAGGATAATCTTCCTACTTTAAGCTCAACTGACTAATAACCTTATTCTTTCTGTAACCGTAATTCTCTTTGCCATGAAACATAACATGTACACAGATTCTTGGAATTAAGACAGGGACATCTTCAGAAAGCCAATATTCTGTCTACCATGGCTGTGCTGTTTGTGATAACTGACAACTTCACAGAGTGTCCAAGGTATCACAGTAAATGGCGAAATGTTTTGTCCTCATGCAGTTGAGAAGAGCATGGACAATAGCATTGACTGGAGGTCCCAGAGAGGTTGTACTGTCAAACTCAGAAGAATATAGCAAGAGATTCATATAATGGACCAGTAAATAGGAATGAAAAAACCAGGTACCATGGAGGCTGATATACATTTCAGTAGCTGCCATCATGGAAAGATGGTGGCCAAGGACCAGACCACTTTTTTTCCTGACCCCAGTGACTTTATGATATGTAGTGCCCTAATGCCCCTAACTTCCTGATGTGAACTTACATGGAACCTCAGGGAGAAAAAGAAATGGAAACCATAAATCAAATGATTTTCCCTGGAATTGATTAAAAATAATTCTCCACTATCATTGATTAAAACTAATTCTCCACTATCATCGATTAAGGGCTTGACATAGAAATTAGGTATATTTATAAGGGGATAAAAAAGCATATTTCACATTTGGGTTTATTGTCTGATATTTAACACACATTAAACTCTCAATACCTTTTTCTAAAACCACAATGAGTACTTTGCTTTCTATTCTAAACCCATTGGGTGTGTGTGATTTCACCTGTGCTTCTACTTCTCACCTTCAAACATTAGAGACAAAGAAGAGGGTGACAGACCAGACCAGAGCCCCATGTCCCACGGAGGCGTCATCTCCTTCTTCCTTTCATTTCAGAATGGATTACTTTATCAGGGAAGAGATTTTTTCTTTCAACATGTATTTCTATTTCTATCCCACTTGGGTTACCTTATGGTAAAGTTGATATCCTCCCCCCAGGGAAGTGAGAAAAAAAACTTTTCGAAACCATTGCTTTTCTCAGGACTTATGTAAAAAACTTTTTTAAAGAACCCTATTTTGCCATCCACATGGAATTTTGCCTTAAGAAATGTCAAGAGACTATGGCCATGCCACCCTGAACACACCCAATCCCGTCTGATCTCGGAAACTAAGCAGGGTCAGGCCTGGTTAGTACTTGAGTGAGAGACCACCTAGGAAGACTGGGTGCTGTAGGCAGGGGCGGGAGGAAAAAAAAAGAAATGTCAAGAGAGAAAACGATAATGCTATCTAAGGTATCTTCTAGGAGCTTTATACATTCTAATTCCTATAACTCTTAAAAATAGATGTTATTATCCCCAATATACCTATGATAAAATTGAGATCCATAAAGACACCTCACTTTTTCAAGGGGCCTTAGCCTAGGTTTCCCCCAAAGCAGAGCCTGACACAAGGATTTGTATGCAGGTGGCTTGTTTGGAAAGCGGGCCAGAGAGCAGGACTGAGGGACACAGGGAAGAAGAAAGAGCCGATACAAGGGTGCTTTATAAAGTTGGCCCCCGATAAAGGTGACAGAGCTTGACCCTGCCACACCCTTCCAAAGGGTTTGTGAAGTGAGTCACAGAACTCTGCACCTGGGTTAGAAAATGGAGAATAATTTATCTTTGGTCTTCTACCCTAACTGGTCAAGGTGGCCCCATGCTAACACCATGGCCCTTTCAGTTTCTCATGTGCAATGTCAACGGTGTTCCCATCGTGCCCCACATCTAAGCCCTGGGGCAAGAAACTAGAGATATGAGTGGAATATGGCAAGGCGCTGTCCTATTTCTTCTGTGCAAAGCTGGCTGAAGCCTGTGCAGGAGTGGCCAAGACAGCAATGGCTGTACAAGACATGGGGTTGGGAAAAACGCAAAATAATACACAGAGGTGGCTAATACTCAAGGTCATATGGCTATTCAATACTTAAAATTAGGCCTGCATGACTGCAAGGCCTGGGTGCCTTCCATAATTCAGATGAGTTCCCAAGAAGATATTTGGCTTTATAGAACTTAAGCATGAGTTTATTACCCTTGGCAATTAGATGAGAATCTGGTATTGATTTTACACTATATCAGAAGTGGACCATTATACACTCACTCTTTGTGTATCTGAGGGCATGAATTCTTCCCCCATTAACCTCCAAAATGGGTTTGAAAATAAATACGTTAAATATAGGACTCTAGAACAGTGCTATCAAGACGAAAAATAATGTGAGCTACATGTGTGATTTTAAATGTCTTAGTAGCCACATAAAAAATGAAACAAGAGAAATCAGTTTTCATAACCTATTTTATTTAACCCACTGTTTTCCAAGTATTATCATCTCAGCGTGTAATCAATAAAAAATGATTGTGAGCTATTCTGCATTTTTTCTTTTCTTTTCTTTCTTTCTTTTTTTTTTTGTTATGCTAAGTCATCAAAATCTGGTATACATTCCATACTTACAAGCTAGTCAGTTCAGACTAGGTATACTTCCATTGTTCGATAGCCACATGTAGCTAGTGTTACAATGTTGGATAGTGCAGCTCCAGGATTTTTTTCCCTGGTGAACTGAAGGAGTTAATCTGTGAAAGGCAATACCATTACACGTTCCTGGGGATGTGATGGAGTAGGGAGGATTTCTATACACTCTCCTGACATTATGGTTTTGGTCTATATTATTTCTCCCTGAAATAAACAAAATGTCAAATGGACAAGGGTCATGGTCAGAAGTGATTAGAACAGTAATTTGAAGACAAAACCAAGTCATATATGAATCCAATATTTCAGGGTTTATTTCTCCTGTTCATGTGTCTTTAAATTGCAGGACATATGTACTTTTTGACTTAGGGAGAAAAAAAGAAAAATTTTACACATTAAAGCACAAATCACGTGATGAACAATATAGGGTAGTGATTCTAAAAGTGAGTTACAAACCATCTTATCCCACCTAAATTATAATATCTACATTTATTCCTATAAAAACTATATTTTTATTTTAATGGGTTTATAATTCACATAAAGCACATATGTAATTATATAAAGTCTAATAAAACATTTGGCAGACGTATACTATAGTAAAATGCACAAGACTTAGAGATGGATCTGGGTTCAAATTCCACTTTACCACTTACTGTGTAACTTTGAGCCAATTAATTCACTTCTTTCATTCTGGTTTTATCTTCTCTTAAGTGGAGATAACAATACCTATCTTATAAAGATATAGTAAGAATTAAATAAGATAAGGTATGTTAGCAACAGTGCCTGGTACATGGTTAATGCTCAGTAAATGGCAGCTTTTACTATTAGTGAACAAAAATCTAACAGTAAGGCAGACTGCACAATATTCACCTTGCCTTTGACATTTCTCACAGCCTGTTTATCCGTTAAGAAACATTTGTATCCCACGTGTGGAACCATGAATTACTGTGAGTGCCACTAAACTCTACAGTTTTCAGATATTTACCAATAAAGGGGGCATTTTCCATTCAAAACTGGGCAAATTGCTCATAAAAATCCACAGGCTCAAAGCAACCTGACTAGAAAGGGTTTTTTTTTTTTTTTAATTCCTGTTCTTTTGTCTCTTAATCCCCACACTGTGGCCTGATTCCCATAACAGCTGAAATTAGCACTTTAATTTCCACATTATCTCCTTTATATTACAGATGAATAATGCGCTAGAATAAAAAGGGGGATCTTAGGGGGAATTACTAAAGATGAAAAAAAAGTGTTATGCTTCTTCCTGAACAGTCTTTTATATCCTGTACTGAATTATCAGTGGCTGAGGAGAATGCATCTCCAGTCATTCGGTCTAGAGCCAAACCAGAATGTTTGGGAGACAAGTCTCCTGAGATAAATCTCCTGCCCCACTTGCTTCGCATCTTCTTTTCACTACCCATTTCAAGCCAAGTGGCTTAAGCACACCTATCTTTGAATAAAATGTTATAGGTTGCATCTTTCGAATACTGTTAATAATAGCTAAAAATTATTCAAATGCTGCCTTTGAGCCAAATATTGTGCTCAGTATGTCACAGGCATTAGCTCATTCATTCAACCCTATGAGGTATCTGACAGATGCGGAAACTGAACTACAGAAATAATTTTTCCCAAATCGTACAGCAGGTAAGTGGTGGAACCAGGATTCCAGGAGAGACATTTTGACAACAGTGCCCATGTACAACACATGTACAATCTACTAACAAGTTCTCCTGGCTCTACTTATAAAACATGTTCTTAGTCCATTCATTTTTCTCCATCTTAACCAGCACCTCCAATAGTCTAAGGCTCTAAGCCACTACTGTCTCTTATCTGGAGAACTGCAATCATTTCCAACTAGTCTCTCTGCTTTTATTCTTATCTTTCTAGAAGCTATGTTCCATACTACAGCCAAGTGAACATTTTAGAATACAAATTAGATTCCGTTTTTGCTCCAATGCATGAAGCTCTCCACTTCCCTCTCCGTCCCTCTTAGAAGAAATCCAATGTCCTTACCACAGTCTTGTAAACTGCACATGGTCTGGGCTCTGGTGACCTCCTCTTATCTCTTCCTATTCTCCTCGCTCATCCCATTGTCCTCTTTTTTCCCTCAAGTATGTCAAGCTCATTCTTCCTCTAGGGACCTTACATCTGCCGTTCCCTCTACTTGACACACTCATGCCTCACATCTTCAAATAGATCGTCATCCGGGCCATCGGTTTAAATGTCACCTCCAGGGAGAGCCCTTTCCTCATCACCCAAGCTAAAGCCACCCACTCCTTTCTCCACTTCCCCGTTTGCTCTGTACATGACCTGATCTTACTTTCTGCATAACGCCTATCTGAACAGAATGATTTGTCCATTTATTTACTAACTTCTTTGTTTTCTGCCTCTGCTTTGTCACTAGCAAAATGTAAAGTACTGTAAAAAAAAAAAAAAACACCTTGTTTGTCATATTCACTATTGTACCTGCTGGACTTAGAACATGACCTGGCACATAATGAAATTTTTGTTGATAAAAATATAAATAAATTAGTTAGTTAATTACATGACAAAAAGCAGTCACCTTTAAAGACAAGAGTCTGCCTATCAATATCAGTGAGGTAGTGAGAAATAAGATATAACAAGGATATAGATGATTAACTCCAAAAAGAAACAAGGAGCCAGACAAAATGTGGTTTATGCTGCTGACACTTTTTCAATGCCTCCTACTGTGTTCCTGCCACAGTACTTTGTTTTTTCTGTTGTCTTCTTACTTCTCTTGAACAAAAATTTTTAAGAGCTTGTATATCAGGTATTATGTTAGGTACTTGGCTACATAAATAAATTCTAAGGAGAGCTATATGTGTTTGCATAAATAATAATGATACAAATGACCTCGTTGTGGTTTGCAAAAGGTGTTTTTAAACAAAGGGATTTTAAGCAATCGTTAAGAAAAATTGATAGATTTTAAATAGCTGGGAGAAATAATACTATAATAGTTTTTAAGGAAATATGACATATCTCAAATGTCAAAAATATGTATTAAAAATTACTGTTAGCAATTTTTAATGAAGGAAATTGCTAACAGCACTGGATTCCTATTAGTGAGATTAAAATTCTTTTTTCCTTCTCCTTCTCCTCCTTCTCCTTCTCCTTCTCCTTCTCCGTCTCCTTCTCCTTCTCCTTCTTGATCTAAACCTATCACCTTAGGTTCAGATATACTTCAAGAAGAAATGATCCCAAAATCTCATCTTTCATATTCATGTCTATCATTTGATTTAGATAAGCCTACTCCAAATTCTGTTCTTTCTTACTCATGGCTGAAGGTCTCTATTTGGGACACTCTAGTCTCATGACAAAGGTCAAAACAAATGACTTTTTCTTGAAAGTAACTCGTGTAACTTCCTTTACCTTTTACTGTTCTAAACAAGCCACATGGGCATGCCCTGTGTTCATGGAGGAAGAACCACATTCTTCCTGTAAGGAGAAGCTTCAAATATTTAGAAAAATAAAGTGGTCTACCACAGGCCCTTCAGTACTTTCCAAAATTTCTGCAATGAGTGTCTATAATATTTATTCAAAGAAAAATATTTGAGATGTTGATTTTTAAGTAACTTTACTTCTTGTTAGCTAGAAATGCATTTAGCTGGAATAATAGAAAATTATTTTAATAGAAAATGACTTTCAAAGGTTTAAAAAAGAAAGGCTATTTTCTCATATAATAAGAAATATGAGGTTAGGTGGCTTCAAGCATTGGTTTAGTGACTTAGTTACATTAGAGTCAACTTCCTGCCAACGCCCTTGACTTTTTCCTTGTATGTACAGCACATTGTCATAGATGGCTGCTGCTGCTATAGGCTTAACACCTTCACTGAATGGCAGAAGAAAGAGAAGCGAGGAAAATAGAGCAGTTTCTTTATCAAAAAAGCAAAGGTTTCCCCAGTACTGCCCCACCAAAAAACTTTTTCTCATATCATATTTGCCAGAAATGAGTCACATGATCACTCCCAGATACACATGGTTGGGGAAAGCAGGGATCAGTATTGTGCCTGGTGTTTGCCATATTGCTGCCTTATTGCTGTCATGTTATGTTAGCAAAGAGGAGTTAGGGACTGGTTATTGGTTACGTGTCTATCAAAGAAGCCAAGATAGCATGCAGTTCATTCTAATAAGTGAACTAGGTAGACATTTTGGCTGGACCTGGAAAGGTAGTAGGATTGTGCCCCAAAGAGTAGAAGAGTAGTATTTCATAAAAGAGGTATGGCATGATCTCCAGCAGGAAGGTGATTTGAAAATGCCTACTAGTTAGCCTGATATAACTAGCGTATACAGTGTGGAATTGTCAAGAGAGAGTAGAAGCTGGGTTGATAGAATAAGCCCAGATGATGGATAATAATAATAATAGTTTGCATTTATTGGGTGCTTACTAGAGATCGGATACTTTTACACCCATCGTTTCATTTAATTTTCACAACAACTCGATGAGTGTGACTATTTCCCCCTATTCTTCATATGAGGTTGAGGTCACATAGCTAATAAGGGCAGAGCCAAGATTGAACCTGGTTTACGCTGTAGTGATTAAGAGCACATGCTCTGGAGTCAGACTGCCTGGAGCCTGCACTCCCACCCTCAGCTCATTTACACCCTTATCCCTACCCCATTCCCTCCTGTAGTGACCCCCAAGGAAATGATTTGTAACCACAAATACACAAATTACACATCTGTGTAATTTAAACACAAATTAAAAGCCAGTGTGGTAGAGGACTCTTGTGTGTGTGGAGAAGAAAATAAACTAGGAAGAGCCTGGAAATGAAAAGATTAATATAGAGACTGAATCATCCAAGAAGATGCTTCTCCTTGTCTGCACCTCTCAAATCAGAGCAAAAGGGAGACTGTAAGTTCAAAATGTTTGCTCCTCCCCCCAACCAATTTGCATTATCTGACATAAACAAGAAAGCGTATGAGCCAATGGCTGGGCTATAACTCATCCACTATCGGAGAGATGAGCTTAACAATAAGGCTTCCCAGAAACATCTTTCAAGCACCAGTTCAGCAGCTTAAAAAGTACTGCCTGAAACACTAATAAATACTGGCAATACACACAATATATTTTTTACTTCTTCATATCAACCTTAACCATGATGTATATGAGGCTTCCAGAATTCAGCAGACGTTGCAGTCACATGATCCTCTACTTGTTTTAGAATATAACCGTTTTCCTTCAGTTTCCACTTTTTTCACTCAGATACATAAGATTCCTTTATGAAATCTAAGTTCTTCCCCTACCACATTTTTTTAAAAACCAAAGGCATATCTACAAAATAAAAATCCATAAAATAATAAATGCATGAATATTATAATCGTCACTACTAAAACATAAACAATTTCAGTGTTCTATTTATGTTAAGATAAGATAGGTCAGTCTTTCTTACTTGGGCATTATTTTGTGGATCAAATAAAACATGTAAAACACAATTCTTGATATATTCTCAAGTACATAGGGCCATCCTGGTGAATATGCTAGCTTGAACCAAGCATAGCATCCAAATTTTCTTTCCTATCTCTTCAGAAAATGCTTAGAGGTGAATAGAGTTTTAATTCACTGTTCCATTCTGCATTGCCCTATTCTGGCTCCTGTTCACTTAAAAAATTAGATAATTTGAAGCAATATTTTCAAAAATTGAATAAAGCTATATGATTAGTGTAAAGTAGAATACTATAGAAATAACAAAAGAGAGAGAAAGCCCATTCTGTAAAAGAAGAGAATTACAGATCAGTAATGTCATAGGATCCCAGAAAGTTCTATGTTCTTGATTGCTGGTTTCATAGATTGGAAAATGATCCTTTAGGATTTCTCAACGGAGAACATTCAATCAAAGAGGGGAAAGTTAAACCAGATAATCCAAAAAGTTCATCTAATTTTCAAAGGTTTCCTAAAATTCCATGATTAGCTCAACCCAATCTCTAGCATTAAAGGTGTGAATAGCTTTAAGTTATGCTAGCCTATAACCATCCTTTATGTATCGTGATGACTATACACAATAGCCTGACGGTAGCCTAAATTGATATCTGTTTGGGAACAAAACATGGCTTCTATTAACTGAGTTATATCTCCCTACTCAAAGATATATAAACATTTTTGCCACAGAGATTTAATTAAGCAAATAATATGTGGTAGGGGAAGTCAAAAATTCAGCTCCTTTCCAAAAGCAATGAATATTTTAAAAAGGAAAAAGATCTTTTTAACACCTTGTTGAATATGCTAATTTTACTTTAGACTTCAGTTTTGTACAAAACTATTCCAGGAGCAAAGTATTTCCTTAATAGAAAAATTCACTCTGTTGGATATTTCTTGTTACCGGGGCAAGAAAGTCCCCATCTTGCTCAGACCCTGGGAGGCAAAGCTTTATAGACTGTCAAATGGGCTCTTGGCTCTCTGTAAACCATTTGGGTTTAACCAACAGGAAAGAACAGCAGGAGATGGGTAGATGGGAGGGAAATGAGAGGAAAATATTTCTTCTGGCTCCCTTGTGTGGTCAGGGCAGGTTGGCTGCATTCCTCGATCAAATGCCACAGAGTTTTCCTGGCAGTTTTCACTTATAACTATATCTAGCCTCTCTAGTTTCTAGAAACCATTCCCATTTAGGTCTAGGGATGGTAATAGCTCCCCACTGTTACTAGCAGCAAAGGATTGTACTTTTCCTTGTTGGTTTCCCTAAACTCTCTAATTTGTCCTTTATTCCTTTATTCTTCAGTGAGCCAATTTTGAGTATGTTATCCATTTCCTGCTAAAACTCTGACTGACACATTCATCTTTTGAAATTGACTACAAAGTCATTTGATAACTACGGTGTTGGATCATTTGGAGCACAATTGGTTTCAAGTATCGATGTGGGAGTCAAATGCTTGGATTGAAATCATGGATCAACCACTTACCTACTATGTGGTCACAAACAAATTTCTTAACTTTTTCTTCATCTCAGTTTCCTCATCTATAAAACAGAAAGGATTCTAGTAGTAACTGCCTCACAGTGCTATTTGAGGATTAAAATAGCTTAGAAGGGTACCTGGCACATAGTAAATGCTTACAAATGTTGACCACTTTTATTATGTCTTCATATACCCAATAATATACTTAGTAGTTGGCACTCCATTGGTATATTACTATTAACTAAACCCCAGACTTCATTTGGATTTTGCCAATTTTTCCACTAAGTCATTTTTTTAAAGAAAAACAAAAAAAGCTAATAAAAAACTTTAGTAACTGAGAAAGAAAAAAGTAACACAAATAAACAATAATGTTAATAAAGATAACTAGAAACAGATTTTAAAAGTGTGTAAAATTATTTTTAGTTTGTTTGTTTGTTCGTTTGTTTATAATTTTTTGTGCCTGACTTCAAAATCCACACTCTTCCCGTTATGAATGACCATATGCAACTTCCTAAACCATAGAGATCTCCTTGTAGATCTCAGAACCAGAATCTTGTCTTGGATGCCAGAGCTCTAGAGCTTTCCTGGCTGAGATGCGTGGAGTGTGAAACAGAGCAGAGCCATTGATAAATTGAGGCCTCTCTGAGAGCCAGACATGCAACTCTTATGAAAACCCCTCAGAAAAATCCAAGCTTCAAGAACTGGAAGGACTAGCAAACTTGCCATGCACCAGAGGCAGAATATAAACCTGGGAAGAAGAACTAAAAATCCAATATAAGTGGAGATGGTGGAGGTAGAAGGAGAAGCTTTCAGCAAGGAGATTCCTAGCCTTGCCTAGCACTGTCTCAGGCCCTCTGGCCCTTATGAATTGTAGATATGTGGGGTCACCAAGTCCAGCTGGCTTAAAAGGTCATGGAAGGAACCAACATTTTCTCTTCTAAAATTAATGATTTATGACTATGGAAGACTTTTTTTTCTCCCTTCAAGTCAAAATTGAAAGAATATATATCTATCCATTCCTATCCACCCTCCGCCATTTTCCCTCCTTCTTCCTACTACACTAGTGACAACCAACATGTCATTCCCAGCCCTTTGCTTAAGAAGAAGCATTTAATGGGACTCGCAGAGCAGAGCAATGGACAGGAATAACCCCACCTATTTTTGCCCTCTCCAGGAAAAAGTCACCATCTCATTGGTTGGGGCACAAGGCAGCATTAACTTTATGATAAAAATAAGGATCATAGAAAACCGACCTCACTGTGGACCTGCCAGATGGAAGCTTGACTGAAGAAGAAAGACGAGCAGGTGAAAATGGCTTGGGAATAGGTCAAAAAAGTCGATATAAAAAATGAGACAAAAGTCCTGGGAGCATAGTAAAACTCTTCAGCTTTCATAACCCCACCACAATTGTGTCAGCTTCCCTGGGTCAATTAGCTGCCTACTCTATCTTCCTCTGTTGTTAATAATGGCCAATATCCTCTCCCTTTAAAGAATGAAAATGAGGGATTTGTGGTTATAGTAAGCTATCATTAAAAGCACATGAATTCCTAAAAGCCTCTGAAAATAAATTAGTCTTCACATTACCATCTGCAACCATTTCACCTCAGCTAGTGATTCCATTAGCCCTTGTGCACTCTAAATAGGAGAGGGCTTAAATATTACTTAAGGAAAAATCTCCCAGAGAAATCAAGTGATTGCAGAGATCAAAAAGAAAAATTCTGAAGGTGGCATCTGTACACTCACATCACTCCAGAGCCAGGACCCCTGTGCCACACAAGAGACACCAACTGGGCCATCTCTCAAAGATAAAGATGAACTCTCCTGTACAAGTCATCAATAAAACTCCAGGATGACTAGAAAAAAGGGAATCTGCACATTCAAATTTAAGTGTAATCTACTTAAGTTCTGTCTTCAGGTCTCTACTTTCCAATAAACTAAGACGAGTTTGAAGCCATTCTCCAGGCCTCTCTGCAGCATCAGAAGCTGTTGAAACTTATCTTTTTCCCTGGCTACTGGGTCGGACAGTATCCCCTAAAAATTGTGTATACGTCAAACCTCAAAATGTGATCTTATTTGGAAATAGAGTCATTGCAGATGTAATTGGTTAAGATAAAGTTTTACTGGAGTAGGGTGGGCCCTTAACTCAAGATGACTGGTATAAAATGAGGAAAAGAGATACAGAGACAAAAACATATAGGGAGAACTCCATGTGACAAAAGAGGTAGAGGAAGGAGTGATGCCATCTATAAGCCAAGGGGCGTCAAAGATTGTTGGCAACACTGCAAGCCAAGAAACAGGCATGAACAGATTTTCTCTCGGAGCCCTTTAGAAGGAACCGACTCTGCCGACACTTTGCTTTCAGACTTCTGGCCTCCTGAACTGTGAGAGAAAATATTTTGTTATTTTAAGCCACCCAGTTGTGGCATGTTATTGCATATTATTATTCCATATGCCACATTCTTTAAAGTCACATCGTCTCTAACCAGTATTCTACCTGGCCATCAAATGATGGAGTTTCTCTAGGCTCTATCTTAGATGTTTTCTCTTTCTCACTTTAACCTCCCCCTGCCTGATCTCATCCCTGTTCATGATTTTCATTACAAGCTTCATAAGGCTGACTCATAAATTTACACCACCTCTAAAGTCCCTTCTGTAACTTCCTACTTGACTTCATCTCTTGGCTTTCTCAAAGCACTTCAAAAATACATGTACCAAATTGAATTCATTATCTTCCTATCTCGTGTCTTTTTTCCAGTATTCCCTCTCTAATGTCAGGGTCAGCAAACTTTTTCTGTAGAGGCCTAAATAATAAATATTTTAAGCTTCGTGAGCCAGTATCGCTACTCAATTCTGCACTTATAGCACAAAAGCAGCCATACACGATACAAAAACAAATGAGTGTGGCTGTGTTCCAGTCAAACTTTACATTCAAAAACAAGCAGTGGGCAGGATTTGGCCCATGGGCCATAGTTTGCTGACCGCTGCTCTAGAGGAATGAATCTCCCACCCCCATCAGTTGCCATTACCTATTACACCAGCCAGAAACCTGCTCTTAATCTCTAACCACCCCCTCACAACTCTTCACTAATATCCTCTCAGTCCTGCGAATTAACTTCCTTAACAACTCTAATCCATCCACTCCTCTGCATTTTCTCCACTATTCCTTTTGTCCTCTCCGCTACATAAGGCCACTGGCTTGTCTACTCACATCCACTGTCAGTCCCCTCCCCCAAATGCTCTATCCACCACAACAGAGTGATCTCCAAATGGAAATTGGAATATGCCATTTCATTGTTCTTATGACGATGACAAAATTCCTTAACACAGCTAGCCATACTCAACATGGTTTGATGTGTATGTTCCCCTCTACCCATATCTCACTCTGTATCTCTCTCTCTCTCTCTCTCTCTCTCTCTCTCTCGCCCCTCACCCAGTTCTTCTAACCTTTGAGCACAGACCTTTGCACATAGTTTTTCTGCTTCCTAGCAAACTTTTAATTCCCATGTTTACTTAGAAAATTTCTATTAGTCTTTCAGAGGCAAGCCCTAAAACAACTTCCTTAGAGAAGACGTCCCTGACTTCTTCAACTCTACCATTCCTTCCATTATCATTTATTATAGCTCTGTGTACATCTTCTGTGCATTATAGTCAGAGTTGTAATTTTACACTTGATAGCATGATTATCTGATTAATATCCTCTACTAGACTGAAAGCTAAAGAGCAGAGACCTTGTTTCTTTTTGACCTCCCGTGGGTCACCATCACTAAACACAACAGATGATCAATAATGAATGAATGAATGTGAATAAACCTTGTTGTGCATAGGGATTCAGCCTTCTCTCCTGCTTTAACAATGTTTCTCTATTTCTTATACCGGAATTCTAAAAAAATTTATTTTTAAAACATGATTTAATATGATTAACAGCCATGAGCTAGGAATTTCTTTACCTTGGCAGGGTTTTCATTCTAAAGCCAAACCTGAGTCAGCAGACACCTGTGCAGGAATGTCATTTCTACAGAAAACAGGTAGGGTCAGAATTTGGAAAACTCTTACCTTATTGAGATAGTGTAAATTTAAAATTTTGGATTCTATTTTTTTTCATTTCTTACTTTGATTTTTAAAAGCATGGCAATATTCATATTAATAAATTTTTCATGATTAGAAAAGTGTCACAGAGATTTTTTTTTCTGCCCTAGAGGTCAAACATCTTACTTATAGATAGCAAATAACAGACAGTTGCAACTGTACAATATTATTGAAATAAGAACTCACAAAGTAATTGAAAATAACAACTATCATCTGTCCATGATGAGTTAATTTGTCCACTTTCCTCACTTCGAAATGTCTATTTTCAGTGTAATGATGAAATTATATGCCTATCCTCATTAGATCCTGGCATCAAATCAAAATTATATGTGTTGAGGCTGATGAAGTGGCAAGTTCTCTCTGAGCTCACTTTTTTTTATATTAAATGTTATACATATGGTGTTTTTTTAAGACTCTTTTTATATATTTATAGAAGATTGTGTAGTGTCCAAGATACAGCTTTGAATAGAGATTGGGTAACTCAGTCTCTACCTTGGCTCTGCCACTAACCAGATAGCTGGCCTTATAGTTAACTTCTCTGCATCTGTTTCTTCACCTAAAAGAATGAGAATAAGAATACTTTTCCTACCTACCGACCTGGTAGGGTTGTTATGACACTACAGGAACATGATGTGTGTGAAAGAGTTTAAATAGTTAAAATTTTGTGCAAATAAAAGGAATAATTATTGTCATTGTTATTTACCAAGCCCTTAGGAAGACAAAGTGCTCCATGGAGAACAGGGAGAACAAGGTAGACACAATTTATAAAATATGGATAACTAATAATTGATAAAAGGTTTCAAATTAGATAGACAGTAGTTAATTAGTGGGCATTAACACAACCATACGTGATCACCAGTATGCAAAATATGAATATATTTCTAAATAACTGAATAATTGCCACAATAAAGACAAAAACATCCAGATGTTAGAAACCAAACAAATGATTTAGAATAATTTTGACTTGTCTAAAAAACATTACAAACCAAACTAAAAAGGATTCATATCACTGATGATAGAACAAATCAGCATAACCTTTCTTGAGTGAAATGTTGCTCTGCATTTTAGGAGACTTCAGAATGGACGTAACCTTGTAGACAGAAATTACGTTTTTAGAAAGTTTACCTGAACATGTAATCAGGGATACATCCAAACTTAAGTACAAAAACTCAGAAAGTCAAATCACATTGAGATACTACATTGCACCCATTAGGATGGCTATCCCTTCTTCTACTCCTCCTCCTCTTCCTAATAATAATAATAATGTGTTGGCAAAGATGTGGAGCCCTTGTGCATTTTACTGGGTGGGGAAGTAAAATGGTATAACCACTACGGAAAACAGTATAGAGGTTCCTCAAAAAATTAAACATAGAATTCTGTATGATCTAACAATTCTGTTTCCAGGTATATACACAAAAGAATTCAAAGCAGAGTCTTAAACAGATATTTGTACACTAATATTCGTTTATAGAAGCACTAGTCACCAAAGCCAAAAAAGAGAAACAACCCATCTACAGATGAATAGATAAATGTGATATTTACATATAATAGAATATTATTCAGCTTTGTAAAGGAATTAAATTCTGATACATGCTATAAATGAATGAACCTTGAAAACATTGTTAAGTGAAATAAGACAGACATGAGCAGATACTAAAGAACAAATATTGTATGGTCTCACATAAGGTAGCTAGAATGGCTCAATTCCTCGATAAAAAATAGAACAGTAATTACCAGGGGCTCGGGGAAGAGGTGAATCAGGGGTTGTTATTTAAAAGGTATAGTTTCAGTTTGGCATGCTGAAAACTTTGCAGAGATAGATAGTGCTGCTGGCTGCACAACAATTTGCCATAGACTACACTTAAAAATGGTTACGATAAAATTTATGTTATGTATATTTTACCATAATAAAAAAGAGGCAAAACAAGAAGATTTCCACCGCAGCATTCTTTATGATAGTGAAAACAGGGACTAATACAGCAACCAACATGGTGGATAAGTTAAGGTATATGTTTTATGTCAATTCAATACTATCCTATGCCATCACCAAAGATCATGTATTTCAAAACAAACAAACAAACAAACACACACACACACAAACAGGCAAGAATGTTTCCAGCAGCTTTAGTCAAAATAGCCAAAAACTGGAAATAAATCAAATATTTATCAATAGGAGAAAAGAGAATCTAACTAAATTGTGGTATACAATTAAATTCTGCTCAGTGGTAAAAAAAAGATTAAACTACTTTGTGCAGCAACATGAACAAACCTCAAAAGCATCATGCTGGGCAAAAGAAGTCAAATCCAAAAGACTACATACTACATGATTCCATTTAAATAAGTGAGACAAGCAAAACTAAACATTAGCTGTATAGGAGTCAGTGTCAGGAATTATGCTAGGGTGGGGAAAGGACAGAGAGCTAGAGTAGTTCTATATCTGGATTGCAGTGTTGGTCACATGGTTGTATACATTTATAAAACTCATAAAATTTTACAAGGCATTTCATTGTAAGATTTACCTCAATAAAAAAAAGTTATTGAGAAAGAATATACATTTATGTTGAAGCATTTTCATAGCATGTTGCTAAAGTTAAAACAGAGACAATAAAAAACAATAGATGATTTATGAAGTCAGAGAAAAGGAAGAAGGGAAAGAAGGAGGGAGGGACAGAGAAAGGGAGAGGGAAAAGGAAGGAGTAAAGGACATAAAAGTATGCTAAACAATTTTGGGGTGGAAGAAATGTGAGTCATTTTTTCCTTTTGTGTTTTCTGTGTTTTCCAAGTTTTCCACATTGAGCATTGATTCGTCTTGTGAAGAGAACAAAACATATTTTTAAATGGTATAAAATGACCAGAAAAGCATGGGCTTAGGAAGACAGTTTTTTTTTATAATTTAACTATATATTCTATATATATTCAATATTGGCTTTTCTCAAGGTTGTTTGATAGAATAAAATTCAAAACATGGCATCTCACATTTCTGCAACCTTTGATGTCATAGGCAGAGGGTAAGAATATTCAAGATATGTTAATAAGCTTTTATTAAAAACTGAGCGTCACCCTGCTCTACAATTTTCCAACACACATAATTTGAGAAGTGCCACTTTCTGTCAGAACAAAGAGGAGAAATGCAGATGATCTTTGAGAGAAAGGTTGGGTTTGTGTTTGGAGGAGACTTGTTCTGCTTTCAAGGCTAGATTTGGGTTCTGCTTTAAGAAAAATCCAATGAAACAAGAACAAAAACAGTTATATCTTCAAAATGGATTTGTAACATGACATATATCAGAAAGAAAGGAAGCTCACAAAATTGAATGTTGGGTCCTTGAAATCCATATATCTGATAATGTGATGGTTAGACATGTCAAAAATCAATTTTCCCCTTCATCTTGATAAAATTAGGTTTAAATGTCTTTTTTGTTTTGCTATGTTTAGAATTTGAAAAAATAGATTAAAGAGAACAAATATCTATACTTACTTGTTTTTTCTAGAACCCCAAGTCATTCGATGTGTTTACATTATAATATGCTACAGTTTGTGTCATTTCCTAAAGCAGAGATAAAGGGAAGCATTTAGATTTTCCACATTAAGCGTAGAATAACTTTAATACTGCAAAAGTTGTTTGAGATAACCTAGCCCACAAAAAAGGTTTTTGTCTAATATGTCACCTCTAATGTATTAATTCAATTGCCTGGATTGCTGGACTGAAAGAGATTCAGAAGCCACATCCACACTGAACAGGACAGTGGGATATAATTGATTAGTAAAACCTGGCTGGCCAGGGAAAAGGAAAGTGGTGGTAAATATGTCAAAAATTTGCTGTCCCAGCTTTAATCCAAAAGAGAATAGGGAGGCCCAGAGAGTTGGATTTGCTGCTTCATGAGATTAATCGAATGCCCAGTCATATCCATTATCCTTCATCATCTTCTTCCACTGTTAATGACTGTTCTTCATCAGGTTACTAGCTCCCAAAATTTACCTCCAGATTCCCATCATCCTCATATTATTTCCTATTTTTTATAACTACTACCACTCAGGGCTCATCACTCCCATCTATTCCCTGGAAGTCATTGAAATATATCTGTTGACATGTCATTTCCTCGGACCTCAAGGTATCAATTAACTGAAAAAAATCACTGTTATCACACAATTGTTAGACTGTTTTGAGACCCTATAATTGTAAACACTCTTTAAATACAAGCTAATTGAATCAAACCTTAACCAAAATTGTCCAGTTCTTTCTCTCAAGTTTTTATCTGGGGGGAATATGACCCATGGCAGATTCGGGGGAAGATTATTCTTAGACAGAAAGTTTGATTAAAATGCCTTAGACTTGTACCTCCTTTAACAGAAGATTTCCCACTTGCTGTCAATCCAAAAAGGGTTTCACTTCTGTAAATCACAACTTGGAGACTTGGTCTTACTCCCCTTTATTTTGCTCACATCCTAATCATTAATGTTACCTATATTTGTTTTTTAAGATGAAGGTGAACTTATTCAAAGACGAAGAAGCCAAATCATGTAAAGAAAGGGTGTCAGTAAAACTCTATATGGGCGATGAAATTTCTCAAGGATAATGATAGAATTCATACATAAGAAGAAGAAGGTTAGCCAGATATCAAAGAATTCATCTAAATTTTGTTACTTAATCACCCCATAACTTAAAGACAGAAACCACAAATGTTTATTATGTAGCTCATGTTCTGTGAATTGGATGAGATGACCAAAAAGGCTGGGGCAGTTCTTCTGGTCTAGGTGGAGAACCACTGATTTTTATAGTTGGTTTGCAGTTCTGCTAGGGGAACAAAGAAGAGAAAAAACAAAGGGGTGGGGTGGGGAGAGAGAGAGAGAGACAGGGAGACAGGGAGACAGACAGAGAGACAGAGAGACTGAGACAGAGAGAGACAGAATTTGCCTGAGGTTTGGAAGTAACATTGAGAATTTGCTCCCCCGCTTCCCTGGAGTATGTCACAAAGAGTAGCCTCCACTCAAGACAGCTACAAATGAAGAACAGAGTTTCCATTAAGAGAGGAGGAGACTCAATCCTCTTTAGATAAAGAAGACTTTGTCAGGAATGGACTGTGGATGGACTCCTGGGGATACTGTGCAAGCAGTTGGAAGAAAGGAAGGGAATGATTACTTGGGGGGAAGTAAACAGACAAGTTTAGCCATTAGAACATGAAAGAGAAAATATTTGCAGTGGTATCTAAAGACGACAGAGGTAAGAGGCAAGAAATGAACTAACCTTAAAGTTCTTAGTACAAATTTGATCAAGGGGCAATTTTCATACTAACATTGACATTGGCCCCCACATTTGAGAACCTCCACACCTGCCTACACTAGGCTGCATGTATCACTGCTGCTCAGGTAGGTAGAGTTGCCAGATTTAGCAAAGAAAAATACCAATAAAATTTGAATCTCACATAAACGTGGAATAATTTTTTAGTAGTCTAATGCAATACTCAGGACATATTTTTACTAAAACATATTTCATTATTTGTCTGATATTCAGATTTAACTAAGGGTCCTGTATTTTATCTGTCAACCCTGGGGAGAAGGAAGGAAATGGAACAGATGCTGAGCAGGACTAATGACAACTAACATTCCTGGTGGCTAAACTGGACGGTACCTGATCTAGAACCAAGTTTTGTGACTTTCAGTCACAAAAGAGGGTGACCCTCATTTCTTCCATTTACCAAGAAGGTTTTCATTTTCTTCTCTCCCCTTTCAACTTTACCTCTCTTCCAGCAGTCTTTCCATTACTCTCACTTTTCCTTCCCATTTCTTGGCCTTTAAATCTCCTGGGTCCAAATCATGGCTCACCCCTTCTCCCCACCATTCTCTGACCCTGTTGGTTAACCTCATGCTCATTGTAAAATTAACATTTCTATTATCTACATTTCCAGATGCCACAACCCTGCTGCTGCTGCTGTAAGACTGTGTCCCTAATTTTGAAAATCAATAATGAAGGTGATGCCCTTTAAGAAACATCAAATTGGACATGGTTCCATAGTGTAGTGGTTAGCACATTGCTTTACACGCAGACGGTCCTGGGTTAGTGCCCCAGTGGAGACACGGTCCATGGTCTACAGCCATGCCACCCTGAACAAGCCTGATGTCTGATCTCAGAAGCTAAGCAGGGTTGGGCGTGGTTTAGTACTTGGATGGGAGACCACCTAGCAAGGCCAGGGTGCTGTAGGCATAAATTTAAAAAGAAAGAAAGAAAGAAAGAAACATCAAATGAAATATTTAAATGTATTTAGATTTCAGATCTTCAGGTTGAAGAAAGCCACAATATAACTGACTATGGAAACCCTGGGGGTTGTAGGAGACGTTGCTTCTTTCAGTATGCAGTGAATAAATACCAAAATGAAGTACTTAAAATTAGTTTACAATACACCTCAGCACAGAGCCAATAAATTAATAAAATCTGATAAGTTTTCAGGTCCCTTGAGGGGTAAATATGCAGCTTGCAACACATCAAATTCACAGCAACAACACAGAACAGTGAAAGTTAATTTTTTCTTATGTGGTAAGGAATAGCTAATTTTTCACTGCCAATTCCCCTTTTAAAATATATATAGTTCTTAGTACATGTTGTTTAATAGTCATTTTCATGATTTCCAACTTAAAAGTAAGGAACTGCAGATGGCCTTTATCTTATTTACTTAAGTATTTTCAGTGCACTCAGTAATCAGTGGGGTACACTTACTGTGGTGCTGGGCAGCAAATTGCATACCCAGCTCCTATTACTGTTCATAAATTATTGTTCCCATACGCACCATCCTGAAAATGTACCTCTCAACGGGCTTTGTTTGGGTAGTTTACTTCTGCAGTGTGGTAGTAGGACTCTCATGAGAAATCTGGAAAAGACCAATTAAAAGGCAAATCCTCTCTTCCCATTCCAATAACACTGACCAAAGTAACTGAACAGAAGGAGATAAATATGAGTTATTTTCTATGTTTTGCATAAACATTGTAAATTTTAAAATACATTTTAATATTGAATACAACATACTGTCCCCTGGAGAGTTCTGTTTACAAACCTTTTAAAGACACATCATGCAGACAACCCACCTTCATAATTCTAATGACTGCAGATCTTTTGCATTAAGGTAGTTCTAATGGTTGGTGCTTAAATGGTCATAGAATTAAATAACAGCATAAAGAAGCTTCCATCTTATTTAAAACACGAATTAAACATAGATAACAGCTGTCAGATCAGAGTCCACTCCCCAACAAGACATTTGAGTTAGCCCTCTTCTCTGATTAAACAATATTACTATACAGTTACTGATCATTTCCAGGATTTCAACTTGGGAGTGGTCCCACCTCACAGAGGCCCATGTAGGGTGTCTTAATAAATGTCTGAAATGATACAGTCTTCTATTTATTGGCTTTCTGGCAACATACCAGATGGAGTAAGACACTATCCCTGCCCTTAAGTATCTCCACTCTCGAGAGGTAGCTTGAAAGATGTATCTGGGCAAAGAAGATGATGGATACAGCCTTGAGTACAGAGGACTCTTCAGTAAACTACACATATGTGATTCTTATTTTCTTTCTTTTTTCTTTTCTCTTTTGGGAGCACTGATCTTAACCACTAGAGGAAAACATATGAAGTTTTTTTGTTTTTTTGTTTTTTTTTTACTTACGAAAACTGTTTCTTTTCTTCACAGATAAAGATTTCTTTCAGAAGAGGTGTCTTCAATAAAACAGCTACCCTTTCAGTATAAAATGAAACCAAAGCAAAAAATTTAAGCACGCAATAATATACAATGATTGGTCAAAGAAAAATAAACACTCTAGCTCAAAAATGAAACAGAGTTGTCACTCAGATGGAGGAAAAGCAAATAGTTCTGTAATAGCAGTGAACCTTATTTCTAAAATGTTCTAAACTATGCGGCCAGATTCACAAGCAGTTTGCCTTTATCTACTTATCTCTTTTGTCTTTATTAGGAAGTTGATGAAGCCTTTGATGTTCCAAAAACACAATATGGGATGAATTAAACATCATTTTCACAGTCATGTGTGCAAATTTGGACTTGGGATTTTTTTTTTTTAATCCAGCCAACCAGTGTCCAAAACAGTTTTCACTATTATTAACATTTTCTCCTACCAATTTCTTTCCCAGTCTGATATCTCATCCTGATCAATGGACTAGTAGCAAGGACTATTTTTTTAAAAATGCTGTTTTGCTTAAAGCATCTGTTTATGTTTCAACAAAACAAATAAAGGCAGGCATATTAAGGAATATAATGTTTTAGAAACAAAGAAAACAACCAAGATTAGAGGAAAGTTAACGGTTCCCTCGGGAGAAACCCTAGTGGTTAAACTGTTTCATCAGCAACAATACAGAAATTGGTTTAATGGTGTTTTGAACATCTTAATTCTTGAAAAACTAATACCCGTGCTTATAAAACACAAGTGGCAGAGTCAAACCTCTCCATTTGGGAAGCTTACATTTATTGAGTGCAATATTTCATAAAATCTATTCAAGCCAAGAGAATGAGGGTCTAGAAACTTTATAATGTACCTTTACACTGGACTGAATATTTTTCAAGCTAAACTTATTGAAACTACTGAGAACGAATAATATTATTCAGAATCTGGAGTGAGGTTTACATATTATTGCTCAGTTCTTGGACAAAAACCACATCGCAAAGCATATTTAATAACAGTTTAACAGAAATCACACAGGAATCTTCTCCGTAAGTCTTCCATCTATTTGAGCAAGAGTGCACCTATGTAGTGTGTCTTTGCTTTCCCTTCCCAATTAAAAATACAGCGTTCATTTCTTTCTGATTTTATTTTCCAGGCCTTGGTTAAAATTTTAACTCTCTTAAGTATTTGGGTCGTGGGGGAGGGAAAGGTATTTTCCTCACACACTGAAATCTGCTGCAGCTTTTCTCTGTCCTTTAAAAACTGTAGCCATTAAATGAAAACTGCCATCACTAGACTACCTTGGAGAAACTTTTAGATTTGCCACAGCAGCAAACTCCATCATGTGTATTGTAAGGTATAAACAGACAGAGCAGAGTGCACCGCAGGCAGAATATCCACGTTAGAGGCTTAAATTTTTTTCTCTGTCGAACTAAACTGCAGATTGGTGTCCTTTCATTAAATGCTTTGGTTTGCCTTGATAAAGGCTGTTTGTTACAGCCGTGTTGGGGGCAGAAGTTCTTTGCTAAAACTTGTCATTATTTATGTACAAGAAAGGAAAACCTTGTCTATTAAATTAATTAGAATGTGACCTGAAAAGGAATATTTTTGATCAGTGAAAACAGAAGTCTTCGAGTAAAGGGGGAAAAAGGCAGAAAGGTTCAAAATACAGAGCTGCATTGTTTGCAGAAAGCCTGCTGCTTCCTTTATGCTTAGCTGAACCATGCCAGGAGCCCTCTTGAATTTCTACAAGAATACAGTTTCAGATCATCTGCATTCAGGGCCAGAGTCATGGCCCTGGAACCGATAATTGCCTCTGACAGGATTTAATTACCTTCTCTAGGACCTTTTCTCTGTTTGATTGGAGACCACCCCCTGCCTCCGATCAAATCAGACAGTAATAACACGCTGAAGCGCAGCAGCCAATCACGAGTCAAGTCTGAACAGTGACCTTGCTGAGTCGAAGCTGATTGGTGGTGTCAGCCTTGTCAACGATGTCAGGGAACCGTCAGACAAGAAAGAGCGAGGGGGGAGCAGAGGAGAGCGAGGGGAGATAAGAGAACAGCATTAATGCTAATGGAGGCTGTCAGCATTCAAGGCTCAAGGCCGTCTTACAAGAGGCCTTGCACAAAAACAAAAATATTAGAGAACTCATACAAGTCTAAAATATTCAGAAGGAGAACATTTTCGCTTCTCCAGTTTGGGAAATCTATTCAAGGTGTAATTCACATGCAATTCAGATTCAGTGACAGATACACGCACGCAATGTGACAGAATAATTTTCATGAAAAGAAAGAGCCCCACGAAACTTAGCTAGATGAATTGGGGGGTTGACGGTGGTGGGGAGAGATAAACTACTGCCACAAGACTTTGTTTTTGTTTTTTAACTAGAGGACTGAGAATAATGGTGTTTAGGATGCACTACAAAATTCTGCTTTTAATATTAACCTGACTTAGCAGTCACTATATTATTTATGACCACTTTAGCGTAGGATACAAGTCCACCTATAATCTTAACAAAGAATAATACATTCATTAAATGGCCAATCTTTATGTACATATAATTTTAAGATAATTTATAGTAATGGCATCTTTCTGGATCTGCAAAAAAATAGTTTTACTGAGCTATAAAATTTGGTTAACCTCTATTCCATTGGGGAAAAAAAGAAACACGGTACTTTTCCCCTGAAAAACAACACCGCGGCATCAGCGAGTTATAATATGCAGAAAGTCTGTTACAAAATAGTAATAAATTGAGATTTGGAAGAGAAGTAGAATGCATTATTAGGACTGAACTAATCTGGAGTTCAATTTATTCATTACATTTGTCCACAAATTAATTTTAGCACTAATTTTCTTTTTGAAGTACCCATCATTGTTACAAATGCAGGACCTGATATGAAAAAATATATTTACTAAGGTATATCGAAATTTCTCTTAATTTAGAGACTGAAAGTCTGTTATATTTAGTATAAATAGAATGTTTATCTATTGTGATTCACAGTATTTTTCATAAATCTTTCAATCTTTTAAGAAAACTGTGTTCTAATTTGACTCCTTTCCCAAAGAAAGAGACATTTTGTTACATGATTCATAAACTTTACCAAAAAGAATACTGCTTTAAAAAATAATATCAGCTGATTTGAGTTTAAGGCAAACTTTTGCCACTTGTCTACAAATACATATTTCTTTGAACAGTTTCTAGCTCCACCAAAGAATATTACCTAAGCAGCCATTGTACAAGTTGATTGGGTGTTTTTGACTCCCATTCTATTCTTTATGTACCTCTCCCTCAACAAAATACATTTTAAAATAAAGAATGGACTCTTACCTTACATACCTACAATTCTTTTATAGCCATGGAATTTAAATGATGATTTAATTAACATATAAATGAATCATATTTTTCTATGCTGTATCAAAATTTATAATAGACTTGTTAGGATGATATAGTTATTTCAACTTTTAAAAAATCTATTTGAAACAACACACAAGAACGCAGTGCTACTTTGAAAATGTTGCTTATTTTCAGAGTCCCATGGTTAAAATAACTCACTTAGGAAAAAATGTATCTGACACAGGAAATCAGAGACTTAGCGTCCGATTCCAGCTTTGCTATTGACAAGCTGTCCAATCTGGGTCAAGTCACTTTGTCTTCATGGATATTGGTTGCCTCAGCTGCAAAAGGCAGTTAACATGCAGTTGCCTAAAGAATTAAAAATGTATAGAGTACAAATAGAATTAGAATTTAGACATGGTAACAGAGTCATTTCATTTCTTAGAAGCACTATTCAAGTTTGGTGGGTTTCTCTCTGCCTCTACTCCCTCCAGTCTTACCCTGTCACACACTCTCACCACCACCCAACATGTGTATCACGATGACAAATATTTTAATCAATACTGAGAGGAAGGTAACATGTAGTCACTATCAATGTCAGGACTAGAACCCAAATTTGCTATATTTATCCCTAGGTTCTTCCGGACTCCACTTTTTGCCACTTGGAACGAACACGTTTTTTGTACTCAGGTAAGTGTTGATTGTTTACTGCACTAGTTTTAAGATTATTTCATTGATAGATTTCATGTGCAACATGCAATCCTACCTGGGTAAGTGAACAGATGCTTAACAAATGCTTTCTAGAAAGATTGCAAAAGTAAACAGATTTAGTCCTTGCGTAATGATCAACAATTTGAATTATTGCCCACTTTGGCTACTGTCTTCATGGCTAGACTATATGGGAGTCTGAAAATGAGAATAAACTGTATTTAACTGTTTTTAAAGTGTTACAAAGACTATAACAGTTGAGTATGTGTATATTCCAAACATAAAAAGGTTTATTATGTCTCAAAGCAGATAGTCGACATTTTATTTCAGTAGAAGATACTACAGTTTCCAAAGACAATCTACTCCCAGTCGAGAAGGGAAGGGCATATTTTCATTCTGTCCTCCTGCTGCCACATCTTCAACCAGTTCAGTTCAGAGCAGCAGCAACAGAAAGGAGGGGGGGAAAGCCAATAGCATGACTTATTTCATTTCTTTAGCAACAATGCCATTCTCGCTCTGCAAAAGTGAATAATTAATAGCTATCTAACTCCACCTAATTATGTCCACATTTGCTTGTTCTGTTCATTTGAAAATGC
This sequence comes from Pteropus alecto, assembly GCF_000325575.1. Taxonomy (NCBI): domain Eukaryota; kingdom Metazoa; phylum Chordata; class Mammalia; order Chiroptera; family Pteropodidae; genus Pteropus; species Pteropus alecto. Next base: position 8,296,355 of record NW_006433024.1, on the reverse strand, counting down.
TTTTCTTTAGAGAAAATAGCTTTTGCTTATCTTCACAGTTTATATTTCTCTTAAACGGACACTTTTGGAATTAAAGAGATTCTATCTTGGTTTTGAAAAGCCTTCCCCTTTTTGTGCTAATCATTAGGAATCAATGACAAAGCTTACTATTTTTCTAAATAAACGACAGAATACTAACCAATTGCTAGGTTTAGATTCTTATAAAACAGAGTCAAGCGTCCTGTAATCCTAGATTATGTCCTTTTCTTTTTATCTAGAGAGATGCAAAAGAAAAGCTTTGGGTCCTTTAAAAGCTGAATATACATCCCCAAAACTGAGAAATTAAAGAGAAACCGAGCACCAAATAAATCCTGGGTTATAGCTCAGTTGCTATTTCAGAATGATCTTTATGTAACCTGAGTTACACAAAAGAGTGACTCTAATTGCAAATTCAATCATTCCTTGACTGAGGCTCAAAAATCAATTCGCACTCAAATATGACATTTGGTCATTCAAAACAATAGAAGAGTCAATATTTCACCATCAACAGTCTAGTTAGGACCTATTTCAATACAATACAAATTTAGTTTTTTTACTATGCCAGGCAAATCTATTCTGGGTAAATTTGCCTAACATTCCCAATAGTCAAAACCATAATGAAAAGCTAAATAATCACGAGATTTCCAAGACTTGCAGAGAAAATTTCCCTCAAAGACTTCTGATCTCAGACTTCTGATATTTTCTTTAATTTGTATCAATTGTCAACTTCACTTGTGTCCGCCTGGCTTGGCAATTTAAATTTAGACCAAGGTCACCCAAGTGAAGGAGAGATTAATGTGGATCAGGGACATGGGACAAGGAGGGCAGAAAAGATCCAGGTTCAACTAGATGGTCCAGAATCTGATTTGAGATTGTACAGTCCTGAAGTTTACTGGACTTACAGCAACTGAATGGAAATTGCAATACAATTTTCCAATAGACCTCACTTTGACATCCTTTTGTTTAGCTCTAAAAGACTAGGGTAGAGAAAAGATAGAAATCAGATATATAATTAGAAACCAAATCTAGATAGAAAATAGATAAATGGACAGTTTTGAGTGAGTGAGTGTTTCCAAGACCGAAATTTTCAAAAATTTTGACTTCTACTACTGATTTTACTCCTTACTTGGTGACCTTATCAATTTACCCACTGCCAAAATGTCAGTTTCTCCTTCTCAACCCTGGACTCCCAGATGTTAAGGCATGATTCCTGTTTTTCAGCTTGAACTTTTACTATTCCTAAATAAAATACCTAAGGCTTATATTGTTTTGTCACACTATTATTGTTACTACTTTAACAATGTTGGGGTTTGCCTGTATGTTTAGGGAAAGGGTGTTTTTAAAAAGAATACAACTGATTAAGTGCATTGTTTATTTACTTTAGAATCTAGATTTTAAAAGACTGGCACACAAAAGGCTTAGAAATGCATCCAAAATGAGAAAACTCCAGTCAACTGATTACTCAGCTGGCAAAATGGAAATTTCAAGTTGCATAGACAGCTAATTGTGGCCTGCCTCTGGAATGACAGGTCTATAATTTTTAGTTTTGTGTGCATTGAAAGCCAGTCACCTTGACACTCAGTGCTCCATTATCCACCGGCCACCAACCATATGATGATGTTCAAGGAGTGACGGGCACTTTCCATTATGGGTGATGAAACACACCGTGTTTTATTTGGATAAAGCTGTCCTGAGCAAAAAAGAAATCCAGGTGCCTACTCCTCCCCCCAAGCAACAATGACACTGAACCACCTTTAATTCCAGAGAATCAACTTCTTTGTTCTTGTATAATAACAACCATCAGTTACTCTTGGTATTCGTTGCCAAAATCCTTAGAGTGCTTTGATCTTAGCCTTTTAAGTATAAATTTTGCCTCTTAATGTCAAGAGCTCTCCTCCACTAAATTATATTATATTAGAAGAACTAGAAACCTGGGTAAAGCTTGTGTCCCAGGAAAAGCATAACATGTTTGTTCTTTGCCTTTTGTTCCCTCAAAGGTATCATTTCAATTATTCCAAGGCTTCATGGGGGATATTATTGAACCAGGAGCCAAGAGATAAAATTATAATCCCAGCTGTGAACTAATTTTGGCTGTTGGTTTTGCAGAAATCTATCACCTCTCAGAACCTCGAATAAGTAATCTTTAAAATAAAGGGATTGATCCCAATGTTCTCTTTATGCTCTTCTATCTCTGGAAGTCTGTTTCTATATCAATATTAAGGTCTTGATCATAACATTTTTCTGAATGCAAACAGCACCAAACTTGGTTTCAAGTGGAGCAATGAGGATGTATTTAAATGCAAGTCACAGTATCAACTAACTGTGGCATAAACAGAAAAGGCAGTTAATGATCTTACCTAACAAGAAATTTGGAGGCATATTGTTCAAGGTTCTGTACAGCAATGCAGCACTGCTGTCAAGAACACAGGTTCTTTCTGTCCTTGGCGTGTGAGATTTTCATTCTTTGATGTCACTTACTGGTTATAAAATGGCTGCAGCACCTCTAGGCATCAAAGCCTCAACAAAGATGAACCTGGAGGACATTATGCTAAGTGAGAAGAGCCAGGCAGAGAAAGAAAAGTGCTGTATGATCTCACTTATATGTAGAATCTTAGGAAGCCACACTCAAAAGAATCCTAGAGTAGAATGGTGATTGTCAATGGCAGGGGGCTGGGTGGGGGAAGCGAAGAGATGCTGGTTTAGGGTACAAATTTTCAGTTATAAGATGATTAAGCTCTGGTGATTATAGTTAATAATAGTTAATATATATATAGTTAATAATACTGTATTGTATACTTGAAATTTGCTAAGATAGCAGATCTTAAGTGTTCTCAATACACACACACATACATATAAACACACAAAGTAACTATGTGAGATGATAAATGTGTTAATTAACTTGGTAATCATTTCACAGTGTACATGTATCACATGTCGTCACATTGTACACATTAAAAAAACAACACAAAATTGTACAACCTAAGTATATATAATTTTTATTTGTCAATAGGCTGAATAATGGCCACCATATTAGTCCCCAGAGCCTGTGAATATTACTTTAAAAGGGAAAAAGCCTTTGCAGATGTGATTGAATTAAGAATCTTGAGATCGGAGATTATTCTAGATTACCTGAGTGGGTCTTAAATGCTATCACCAAAGTCCTTATAAGAGAGAGACAGAGGGAGATTTGACACAGAAGAGGAGTAGGTGACATAATGACTGGCAGGAGGTTGGAGTGATGTGAGGATCAAGAGCCAAGAATGCAGGTGGTCTCTAGAAGATAGAAAAGGCAAGGAAACATTCTCTCCTAGAGTTGCCAGAAGGAACAGCCCTGATGACACCTCAATTTTAGTACAATGAGACTAATTTTGGAATTCTAGCCCCTAGAACTTTAAGAGAATATGTTTGTGTGTTAAGGCACTTAATTTGTAGTAATTTGTTTTAGCAGCTGTAGGAAACTAATACAAACCCTCAGCATACTTTCCTTTACATCTGATTGGCCAGATGTGGGCTATATATAGACCATGCCTCAACACGAGGGAAGCTGGGGTAATAACTAGCAAACAGGAAGAAAATAGACATGGCTATATTAGACCTATGTTGCTTCATCCCCTGGGGCTAAGTATGTTGCTAGCCTCAAACCAACCAGAGTTATGTTACCATGAAAGCAGGCTCTTCATATCAAAGTTCAAGGAAATTTATGAACTTCGAGATTATTTCTCAACTTTGAGGTTATTGTGATGTTCAATCACAATATTTATTAAGTGCCTAGTCACTCAGTTTAAGACTTCCGTGAGTTGCAAAGTTCTCCTTTGTCTAACCTCTGCTTATCTTTCCAGACTATCTCCCATCACTCTCTAGGGATCCAGCCTTACTGGTTTTTCATCTTTTGTTACAAATCAAGTTTCTTCCTCAAAGTTATTCCACCACATACTCAGTTGGCTTTCCATGAAAAATTCCCCCAGTCATCCCCACTCCCATACTCTTTGCTTAGCTAAATTTTCCTGACTATTTAATTATCAACTTAAACGATTCCTCAACAACGTTTCCCCTGACCATCTCAGACTAAGTTAGCAACTCTTGTAACGTGCTCACTTACCATCTTTTATGTAATACGTATATCAGACTAAAATCTATCGGTTCGACGTTGTATTCTCCACCAGGCTGGGGTATCCCTCAGCTCTAACAATAAAAAGACATCCTCAAGGAGAGTCTAGGCCAGGAAACAAAGTCAGCCTGATTGGCTTGAGTGAGAGCAAAATATAAAGAAGACAACACAACTCTTTTCTATCAATCCTCACAGTTATGATCTGAATGTCTTTGTCTCCTTGACATTCTTAAGTTGAAATCCTAGTGTTCAGTGTGATGGTACTAGGAAATGGGGTCTTAAGGAGGTGCTTAGGTCAAGAGAGTGGAGCCTTCGTGAATAGGATCAGTACTCTATTAAAAAAAAAAAAAAAGGCCCCAGAAAGTTTGCTAACCCCTTGTGAAATAAAAACGAATATATGTATTAGTCTCTGCCCCTGGTTCCCAGCATAGCTCCTAAAATCCTTTTAATTTCCTAAGTGATAAGAGCTCTAAGAGCATCCTTTGCTTTAATATTTAGTTTTACCCTGGTTTCTGACATGGAGCTCCTAAATCCCTTATGATATCCTGGGTGACAGGAATGTCTTTTTTTCCAATAAGGGGATTCATGGAAGGTTCTTGAACAGCTTTGGGAAGAGAGCTGGTAACTGGAAAGACCAAGCCATGATTATAAGTTTGAAACTTTCAGCTATACACCCTACTCTCTGTGAAGGGGAAAGGGGCTAGAATATGAATTAATGATTGATCATGCCTTCATGATGGAGCCTCCATTAAAATCTCAAAAATACAGGATTCGGGGAGCTTTCAAGTTGATGAACACATCCGTGTACAGGGATGGTGAAACACTCCAACTCAACGGAGACAGAAACTCTTGCACTTGAGACCATTCCAGACCTTGTTGTACTTATCTCTTCTTCTAGCTGTTTATCCGTATCTTTTATTATATCCTTTATTCTATAATAACTTGGTAAACCTAAGTGTTTCCCTGAGTTCAATGAGCTCTCTAACAAATAATCCAATCCAAGAAAATGGGATCATGGGAACCTCCGATTTGTAACCAAGTCAGACAGAAGTTGTGGATGACCTGGGAACCTATTATTTATGATTGCCATCTGAAGTGAGGACAGTCTTGTGGGACTGTATTTTTAACCTACAGAATCTATGCTCACTGCAATTAGTATCAGAATTGAATTGAATTGTGGGACACCCAAGTGGTGTCATAGAGAATTGCATGATGTGTGTGTGTGTGGTGGGGGAGGGGAGAATGAGGAACTATATATTTGGTGTCAGAAGTGTGAGCATAGTAGTAGTGTCAAGGTGATGGAGAGACACAGAAGAAGTGAGTTTCTTCTTTACACCCACTGTCCACCATGTGAGGATACATCGAAAAGTCACCGATTATGAATAAAGAAGGAGGCGCTCATCAGAATGAGTCCATACTAGTACCTTGATCTTGTACTTCCCAACCTCTAAAACTGTGATAAATGAATTTATGTTGTTTAAACAACCCAGTCTGTGATATTTAGTTATAGCAGATCGAATAGACTAAGACCCTCACCATGTGAGCACTATTTCTGTTGTGTACTGAACAGTCTACCTCTTGGTTTAGAATGCTTTCTTTGACATCTTTTTATCATAGTCCCCTTCAGCATGTCAATATATTACTTTAAAATTGTTGCGAAGGAGCCACTCTGAGAGAATGAGCTAAGAGGTAAAGTTATAAAAACTGCTCCCCCTATCACGCAGTCAAAACCAATCTGCTTTATTGACCACTTTATGCACAGAGCCAGGCACAAAGCACTCTTTGGAGAAGTGATATTTATTGAATAAAGGCACTAAGCTAAGTGCTAGAGCTGAGCAAGTAAATAAGGCAGGGGCCGTGCTGACAAGGTGGTCAAAGCCATCAAATTGCACAGAACGGTGCTTGTTAAAATTTGGTCCACCAGCCACTTGTATCTTCTTTAAGAAGAATATTCTTGGGCTCCACCCTAGACCTATTGAATCATATAGTCTCTGAGGGTGGTACTCCTGATGATTTTAGACCAAGAAAAGTTCAAGAACCATTGCCATAAACTGAGAACAAAAATAAGTAGTTTTATTTTTTCTATCCAAGAAATTTTTTGCTCTTATGTGCTTGCTTCTAATCATTGCAAAGCTCCACACGGATACTCACCTTTTCTTCCATGTATATTTGGCACAGTACACATAACTTACTCAATGATATATTGCATCAGCTGTGCAATTCCAGGATCCCCATCTCTTCCTCTGTGCAACTCTAGAACTAACAAACCGTTTGTGCCACAGGATAGCTTGCACTTGGGAAAATGTTTCATCTAATTTCCTACAATGAATGAACAAATGTTATCAGTCTTAATGGTGTTATCTCAGGCCTATATTTTGGCATAAATTATTTATCTTATTAATTTAATGGCAAACAGTCACCAAAGCGAGCTTAAGGCAGTAATTTCACATGTATATTGGTTACAGGTTAATTATTTTGGTTGCACAACCAGCTTTGCAATAATGAACTCTCCTGGGCAGAGTCCATAAAATACATTCCTTGGCTTAAAAAAAAAAAGGTTTAATGTTTTGAAGTTTCTCATGCTGAGGTTTATGTAACTTCTGAGTTTTACTGACATTTTAGGGTAGAACCAAGGGATGAAAGAAACCAGGATAAAGGAAAAAAGAGCAAGCATGTTTGCTAAATTTTTATATGAAAGTTTTGAAAATTAGTGGTGGCTTAGGTCAAAGAATTACAGGACTAACAAACCTAAATGCTCAAATTTTAGAGCATGGGGAATATTTTTTAAAGTCCCTTAAGTTCCTCCATTTATAATACAAAGAGTTAATATTATAGTATCTTATGCTCAATTTGAATCACTCATTCATTTAATCACAATAGCTAGTCAAAACAACAACCACCACTTTCATAAGGTAGTGGCTCTCGACCACCGTATACTTCAAATCTTCTGCAGACATGTGCCAAATTTTGATGATTTGAATCACTTGGAAAATGGCATTTATTACAAAGTAAGATACATACAATGAGATCAAATGAAAAAATTAAACAGCCTTATGCAATGTGTATTGCAGGATAAAAATCATGAGGAGTTAAAGATGCAATATTAACTCACAACTGTTGAGAAGTTGTACATTTACTGAAAAGCTTGAAAAGTTTGCCTCCCGAGTATATCCATCAGTGTGTTAAACATCCCTCCCAAACAGCAACACAAGGCTGAAGTACAGTTCAATGGGCACAGTGATGTTGATAGACATGAGTTAATGCCTTTGAATACTCTGCCAAAAATTTTATGTTTCAAAAGTCAAAAAGTCGAGATCCATGGCCATACAGACTGATAAGGGCTATGGCACACAAGTATTTGGGTACTTGGAAGGGAAACCCTTATTCTATCTAAGTTTGCTGACATATTTTCCTTGAGGAGTTGAAATCGTGAGGAACATAATGCAATCTCTGAGGATAATTAATTTTTTATCCCAAATAACTAGGAAAATAGCAAGCAGAAAGTCAGCAGTTCCTTCGAGAAGAGAATGGACATTAAATGTGTTGGGGAGGATAAAAGATTTCCAATACTTCCATCACTTGGATGTCTATATCACCTCCATCTGTTTTCTTCTGTATAGAAATTAGGCATACACTCCCTAGTCTTCCAAAAGTAAGAAATGCGTTACATTAGCAAGCCAACATCCCACCTCTGGAAATTTGGGCCCCTTTAAGCAATATGTGAAATGCAAACTTTTCAACTGCTGATGCCAATATAAATTCAAAAGTTCTCATATCTATTTCATTCCCTTGACCCATAATCTTCAAGAAATCCTTTTAGTTCTTCTATCTCAGTGAGATACTTACTGTCTTCCTTGTTCTTTTGCTCCATTCAACACTTAGAATGAATCTTAACTCCACCAACCTTCTCCTTTAAAAGCCCAGCAGCCATTCATGCTTCCATCCTTCTCACTTATACTTGCAGAAGGTTTCTGTGAAGGTTTGATATATTTTCAGGGTTTTCATGAGGAACCAATGAGTTCTGTAATTTATATGGTATCTTTGGAGCTTGCCTATATTCATGTCTCATTTTAGTGTTTTTTTGTTCTTTTTATTTTTTGCTCATGGACAAATTGATATTTTTCAGAAACTGATTATTAAAGTGTTAAAAAAGTGAACTATCATCTCAGTTCTTTGTTTTCTAAGAATCTTTCATTGTGACTTACTATACAATTAACTATCTATATAATTTCTCCATCCCTTAAAATAGCACCAATGTTTTATCTCCTGATAGTATAAATATCTTATGATGGGTGGTAGGATCACATAAGATTTTAGCATTTATGTAATTTTAGGTCTCGAATGAACATAGCCCTTTGATGAGCTACTATTGGTCTCAGAGGATGAGCTCTCTCACAAATTTCTCTATGGGATCTAAGGTCTAATTTCAGCATGAATGACTAGAAAAGTGCCTCCATATTTGCTGTTCTTTAGTATATTCAGTGTAATTATAAATGTATACATGTATAAATTATAAATGTATACATTTCTATGAGATGTGATAAAATAATTTTCATTTTGAATAAAAAACAAATATGTCTTTTTCACATGACTTTTTTTATGAATGGTCCTTTTACTTTAAAAAAGTTGATTACTATGAGGGTTCAGACTCAATAAAACATTTACACACAATGAAACTGAGCCTCTGTAAAGTGAACAACTTGACTTCTGTTTCTGGTCTAGCCTGTAAAGAGGTTAAAAGTCTTCACCCTAACAACAAATAAAAAAATTGAACAAACTGAAAAACCAACAACAACAAAGGACAATGACAACAAATAGAAAAGAATAGCAAATATAGTAGATATTATTTCAACTATATCAATAATCATCTTAAATGGCAATTGCTTAAGTATACCACTTAAAAGATAGAGATTGTCAGAGTAGATCAAAAAACAATACCTAACTATATGTTGTCTAGAAAAACTCACTTTAAATATAAAGATACATATAGATTAAAAGTAAATGAGTGGAGAAAGATAAATATACCATGCTAACACTAATCAAAAGAAAACAAGAGTAGATACATTAATTTCAGACAGAGAAAACTTCAGAGCAAGGAAAGTTATTGAGGATAAGGAGGGGCATTACGTATTGATAAAGAGGTCAATATTCCAAGAAGAAATAATAATCTTTAATGTGTATGTGTCTAAAAACAGAGTATCAAAATACATGAGGCAAAAGTTGATAGAACCGCAAAGAGAAATAGATGAATACACTATTATAGTTGGAGACTTCAACATCCCTTTATCAGAAATGGACAGATCCAATAGGAAGAAAATCAGTAAGGACATAGTTAAACTCATCAGCACCATCAATCAACAGAATATAATTGACATCTCTAGACTACTTCACCTAACAACAGCAGCAGAATACAGATTCTTTTCAAGCTCTCATGAAACATTCATCAAGAAAAACCACACTGTGGGGCATAAAACACATCTTAACAAATTTAAAGAGAGATATTATACAATATCTGCTCCTAGACAGAAAAGGAATTAAACTAGAAATCAATAACAGAACAATAGCTGGAGTATTACAAAATATTTAGAGTTTAAACAACACACCTAATCATACATAGGTCAAAGAAGAAATCTCAAGAGAAATTTAAAAATATTTTTAACTAAATGAAATAAAAAATGCAAGTTATCAATGTTATGTAAGATGCAGTGCTTAAAGAGAAATTTATAGTATTAAATCTCTATTATTAAGAAGGAAGAAAATCTAAAATCAATGATCTAAGTTTTTATTATAGGTAAATAGAAAACAAAGAATAATAAAAATTAGAACATAAATCAATTGAAAATGGAAATCAATAGAGAAAATCAACAAAATTAAAAGCTGGTTCTTTGAAAAGATCTGTGAAACTGGTAAGCTTCTAGGTAGACTAAGATAAAAGAAGATACAAATTACTGAAAATCAGGAATGAAAGTGAGAACAGAATCCATGGACATTAAAAGGATAAAATCTCGAATATTATGAATGACTCTATGCCCACAAATTTGATAATCTGGATAAAATAAACCAATTCCTTGAAAGACACTCTAAAAATTCACATAAGAAGAAATGGACAATACGAATAAACCTACGTCTATTAAAGAAATTGAATCAATTATTAATAACCATTCAATCTAGTAATCACACTACTTGGTATTTACCTAAAGGAGTTGAAAACTTATGTCTACTCAAAAACCTGCACATAGATGTTTATAACAGCTTAATTACAAATTGCCAAAACTTGGAAGCAACCTTCAGTAGACAAACAAATAAATAATATTCCAACCAATGGAACATTTTTCAGCACACAAAAACAAACAAAAGATCTCTCAAGCCATGAAAAGACATGGAGAAAACATAAATGTATATTACTAAGTGAAAGAAGCCAATTTGAAAGGCTACATACCGTATGATTCCAACTATATGACATTCTGGAAAAGGCAAAGCTATGGAGACAATGAAAGATTAGCAGTTGCCAGGAGTTGGTAGGGAAGGAAGGATTGTCAGGCAGAGCACATAGGATTTTTAGGACAGCAAAACTATTTTGTACTATACTGCTGTACTACGATGGTGGATACACATCACTGCACATTTGTCAAAACCCATAGAAACGTACAACAAACAGAGTGAACCTCAAGGTCAACTAGGGACGTTGGGTGATAATAATGTGTGAAGGTTCATCCACTGTAACAAGTGTACCACTCTAGCATGGGATGTTCATAGCCAGGAGCATTGTGCATCTGTGGCAACAGTGGGTTTATGGAAACTCTCTGTGTTTTCTGCTCAATTTTGTCTTGAACCTAAAATTGCTCTAAAAAAATAAACTTTATTAATTTGAGTGGAAAAAAAATTAAATGACTTAGCCAAGATCACAGAGCCAGAGCAAATATTTGAAACTAGAGCTCCTGTTTCTCAGTCCAGCATATTCCCATTATACCAAGCTCCCATTCTTCTGTCAGTTTTTATTTTTGTTTCTTATCTTGAAAGTATAGATAAAATATTTATTCATCATGTGCCCTCTCCTTCATAGAATCTGACTTACTCTGTCATAAGTGAATCATAACTTCCCAAATGTTCTTCTACTTACATCCTGATTAATGCTATATGTATTATTCATATTGAGAAAATGGGAATTAGACTCATTTGTATTTCAAGATTTTCCTATGGCCGCATCTTAATATTTCAGGAGTATACAGTTCAAGTACCCCTTTTCTCTTTTCAGTGTATCTGATACTTCTTCTCAGGTATATATTGTCTTAAGAAGCTTCAAGTAGATCATTTCCATGTCAAGAGTTGTTCAGTGCCATAAATTTTAATTTTTGATTATCTGTTTAAGGGTAATCTGTATTTCGTTAGTATTACTTATTTCTCCCTGGAGAAAACTACAAACATCTTACATCTGTTTCTCATAGATATAAATAATGATGATAAACTGTACATATGAAAAGATGGTGTACTGTTTCAAAATATTTTCTACGGCAAGTCTTGTCAATTTAAATTCTCTTTTAGTGAAGTTAATGTTCTATCTTTTATAATCTCGGTTGTAGCAAAAAATAGTGGGAAAATGTTGTGAATGGGCATTATTTCCTACCTTCCATATTCAGCATCTGCAGACTATCCTCCATCAGGAAGCTAGTTAATGTAAATGTCTGGCGATTTGAATAGAGTGCTTCAGAATTCTTTCAACTGATATTTGAAGAATTAAACTAACCTCTACCTTAAGGCAAAGGCATCATTATGCTGAAACCTGAGATAATGGGCTAAATAGAAATCTTATCACTTAACATTCTCCCAGACCTAAACATAAAAGAAAGAAATTTGAAGTTGAATTAATATCTTTATTTAAAAAAAATAATAAATCACATTTGATATAATTTCCTTTGAGAAACATGATCTGTATAATTTCAGTGTGTGCTTCAAAATGGCAGTTTGTAGGAATATGGAGAAAGGGTAGAAGAAATACAAAAGAAAAGAAGGAACTTGGTTTGTTTTTAATACCTTTAGGAACCATTAGTTTGGTCACAAACCATAGGATCATGAAACCATCTGAGACATAGTATTGGGGGATAAAAATGAGCAGAAAAGTCCTGTTAATGGTGTTCTGGATCTCTGTTTTCTGGAACTCAGAAAATCAGGAGGAAATCATAAGTTACTTTGGTAGAGAAGGTAAGAGTAGTTGATAGGTTTTGGTTTTGTTTGTTTGGGCTTGTCTTGTTTTGTTAAGAATGTCTTGAATAAGGTGTTTTATTTAAGATAGTAGCCAACCTAGAAATCAAATTGTTTCATTCATTTATTTATTAATTCATTCAACAAAATATCTATTTGAGGAAAGGGCAATTAAGCTGAGATCTACAGGATGAGAAGCAAAGGGATCATCATATGCAAGGCTTAACAGGTATAAAAATTTTTGAGGAGGAAAATAGATCAATGTGGCTACAATATAAAGGCTAAATAGAAAATTGACATGAGACATGGTTAGGATTTTAAGCAGAAACACTTGAATGTAAGGCCTTGAAAGGCTTCACAAGAACTCTGAATAATTTTCTTAGCCATTAAAGGACTTTCAATGATCGGGAACTAACAACTTACATATATTTTAAGTTTACTTTTGTCTCTGTGTAATGAATGGATTAAAATGGTGGATCTCAATAAGGGTGACTTTGTCTCTGAGTGGACATTTAGCAATGTCTACAGATATTTTTGGTTGTCATAACTGGGAGGGAAGAGTAAGGATATTATTAGCATCAGTAGGTAGAGACCAGAGATGCACAGGACAGCTCCTCCCTCCCCTGCTCCAATCCACAACAAAGCATCATCCTGACCAAAATGGCCATAGGGTTGAGGATGAGAAACCTTAGATTCAAGGAGTCAACTGAGAACACAGGTAAATTATGTGACTATTTCAGTGGTCTAGGTAAGAAATAAAGGTGTCTAGCATGTTGGTAGTGAAATGGAGATATTTGGATCGATTCCACATATAGTATAGAGAGAAATTGATGAAACTAGATTTTAGCTTTGGTAATGGCAGATTAAATCATACAAATCATTACTGAAGACTACTAATAAAGGTAGAATACACATTTTGTTTTAGTCTTTTAAAGATAACCAAACAGCTAATAAATAAGTGAGAAATTAATAGACTAACATCAAAACAAGATGAAAATTTAAAGATGTGAGCCCAGCATTCAAGGTTCTTTTTGCTCTGTATTTGCCCATCCAGGAGAAGAGGTCCAGAAGTTGAGTTGTTCTTTTAACATCCTCAAAATCTTAGGGAATAAAAGAGTCTAAACTTTGGCAAGAGTGGGAACTCGTCTGAGCCATGTCCACCACAGCCTGGGACCCCGAAAAGCTGAATCATGAGTGTTAAGTGAATTGGAAGCAAATCAGCCCTTGCACAGATGGTGCCAGCTACCAATCATCTGGGAGGCCTAGAAAATTTTCAGGCATGGAAATTGGATTAGGATGATTTTTAATTATTAATGCACAAGTGCCTAAGACAAAAAAAAATCTTCTCTAGAGAAAGAATATCTTCCACAATTTTTTTTTTTTTTTTTTACAAATTCTGTTTCAAGCCCAGCATAAAACCATATCAGTTTAGACACATGTTTGAGAATACCAAAAAAAAATCTTCTCTAGAGAAAGAATATCTTCCACAAATTTTTTTTTTTTTACAATTTCTGTTTCAAGTCCAGCATAAAACCATATCAGTTTAGGCACGTGTTTGAGAATATAAAACCAGTAGATGTAAAAGCCAATGGAAATAGACCCATTAACGCTCTCAATCCTGGAATTTTCAATCACAGGCTGTAAATCAACCATCTTCAAGAAGATAAAATTCAGTCTTAATAATTTCAAGTGGGGAATCAGAAACTCTTAAAAAGTGACAAAATAGAAGAGAAGAAACCAAACAGATATCAAAATTTAATAACTAAAATCTATAACATCAAAATTAAGAATTCAATGAACAGTTGACATTGTTGAGGGATAATTACTAAACTAGAAGAAAATAACCATAGTGAAGCAGGGAAAGACTCAGGATAGAAACTGTAGAGGAGGGCATAAATGACAGAATAGACAAAGAGAGGTTTAATACATATTTAACTGTAGTCAGGATAGTAGGAATGAGATAATAAGCAGAAGCAACATTTGAAGAGAAAATGGTTAAGAATTTTTCAAACCCAATGAAAGATGTGAACTCACAGATTCAAAAATTTGAACTAATCCCAAGAGGTTAAATAAAAATATTTCACAGCCAAACACATGACCAAAGACAAAATGAAAAGTTAAATTGGGAGAGGGATGCCATTCACCGAGATGAAGAAAACTGGGGAAGGATTGGTGAGAAGTAAGAATCTAATCCTTCCAGTATTATACAGCTGGGCAAAACTAAACATATTTAGCTAAATCAGCATCATTCCCACATAATATAAGATTTTTTTTTTTATTGAACTACAAGAATGTCCCTGGTGAGACTGGTTGTCCCTCCTAAGTGCTCTCCTAACGTGTTAGCACTCATTACACGTTATTACGGTCACCTCTTTGCTTGCTGTAGACTAAGTACTTTGAAAGTAAGAGTAATGTCTTCTGTTTATTATCCTCAGAACCCTGCCTGGCAAACAGAAGACTCTCAGTAAATTTTCCTTATGTTGCTTGTATCACTTACAAACAGTATTTTGTTACTAGGAACAAGGATCCAAAATATGAGGCTCTTAAACAAGATTCATGCTTATTTTATGTCTTATGTATGAAGTTTAAAGACAGGCAGATTTAGACTGGTAAAACCGCTCCCACTTTTACAAATTTACCAAGATCACTCTGTTCTTCTTCATTTTCGGTACATAACTTCTATGCTTAAAGTCAGCTCATGACTACAAGATGGCCACTGCGATTCCAGCCATCACATTTGAACTCCGGGCAGGAGAAACAAAGAAGAGCAAATAGAGTGTTCCTCTCAGCTGAGTTAGTCTCCTCTAAAGAGACTTTCTGGAAACACCACTCAATCATTCTATTCACATTCATGGTTGCTACTTTTACTGCCCCTACCACAGTCCTACCCTCTGCAATTTCCTGTCTCTACTTTCTCTGTTCCCCTAGTTTGAGACCTGTTGTGCATTTCTCCCTAACCCTGGAGGACTGTAAAGGCCACTTCCCCAATTAAGGAAAATGTGTTTCTAGATTTCTAAGGAAGAAAATAGAATGTGTCTTCTAGAAAAGAACGTTATCAGTAGTGATTACATTCTATAATATATTTATGTTTTTAAGTTATTAACTATTAAATAGATTTCTCTGTCCTAAACTTAGAACTCAAACATCATTTGTAACTTGCTTAAATTAACAAAGTTATTTTTGATTACACATAAGTGCCCTAGACACAAATTTCTGAAACACAAGCATTTGTTAGGAAGTATCAGTATTGTCAGATATGCTATGAGTCTGGCAGTGCACGAAGTAGTGACCACTGAACTTTTGAATATTTCATGATATTTTACCTTTCTGTCTACCCTTCATTATTTTTTTGCTATTCTCTTATTGGAATGTGTTTGTTTTTCTTCTGTTTATTTTTAGCCAAAGATATAATTAAGTCTCTCTTACTACCTGAAACATTATTTTTTTTTTCTCTTGAGACACAACAGGAAATGATTTGCTGGTGTCTCAAGTGTGGCATTAATCCAAATTTAGTTTTCATGTCACAGAACTCAGCTAGTAGCTAAAATGACACCTGTAACATTTTGCATACTTCATTTAGTAAAAAGAGAAGTGAGATATTAGCCTTTCAAATAACCTACACACTCTGAATTGTTCTGTCTTGAAGTAGTGATGAATGAGTATTAGTTTGATAATTTCTCGAAATTTGAGATGTGTTTCAGGAATTATTTGAGATATTGCTAATCCTATATTTTATCAAGCTGCCAACATAGAACCTTCTATTTTTGTAATGTTACTTTTTACTTTGTAATTATGGCACATTATGAACTAGCAAAATCTTCAGTTTCATGTCTGATATTGTAGTAAACACAAATGTTTATCATCTAAATGATTGCTTATAAAGCTTGCCATCTTCTTCCTCACTCCAATTGGAGGTGGATTTACAATAGAGCTTAATGATTCTTAAAACTCAGGGCCTCACTCTTGCTTCAGCCTCTTCTAATGCCCGGGGGAAAATCCTATTTTAAAAAATTTATAATATATATATTATAATATCTAATATATAGATGAGGATCCAAATAGTTGTACAAATGTCTTGTCCTACAAGATTTGCCTACCTGCTCCCCTTCCATTATGTTACTCATCTCTAGCTAACTGTGGCATGAAATTGATCTCACTATATCCGGATATTCTTTTTTTTTTAAAAAAAAAGGGAAAATGAAAATATAATTTCTTTTTTCCAAGTGAAATGTGAACACTTTTGATTTTTAAATGTACACTGAAAAAAACTTTAATATGCTGCTGAGCAAAACAAATTACATTCAAGTGCTACGTTGAACCCTCAGGCTGCCAGTTTACATTCGTTTTATGGGACATATGCATAACTTGGGAAACTTACAACCAATTTTTTCAAGAAATCTGATTCTTCTTTTCCCAAAGTCAAACTCGAGAGAAAGAAAAAAGATAAAGCTACCCTAAGAAATCTCTGTCTGAGCTCTATTACAAGTTGGTTTTATTTATTGTAATAAAAAAATAAAATAGATTCAAGAAAATCAGTTTAGTGCCAAGCGCATTGTGGTGCTGCTATATAAAAATGAGCGAGATGGGGCCAAAAAAAGCAGGGGAAGCCAACAAATATATAACTAAATAGAATACCATGATGATAAAATAACTAACAGATATTGAGCATCTACTATGTGACAGGCACTGTACTCAGTGCTTTTGTCAACCAGACAGAAAACAAATATGTGTTAGGCCAGGCACCATTCCACATGCTGGGATAAAGCAATGACAAGACAGAGAACCCTGCCTTCTAGAAACTTAGAGGCCAGTAGTGGGAGATTAAAAATAAATGCATAAAAAATAGGAGACATAAGAAGATTTCAAGTGTTCTGTGATATAATTTAAAAAATAGGGTAATGAAGTAGAGAGTAACTAGAATAGGGGAGATAAAGAGTCTTCAAACTGGTCTAGGAAGGCCTCTCTGAGGAAGTAACTTGATAAAGTCATGGCTTAGGAGACGGCAGTCACGAAACAAAATGTATGAAATTTATTCCAAGTGAAAAGAACAAATGCTAAGGGTTCTGAGATGGCTACAAGTTGAGCATAATCAAGGGATGGAAGTTAGGTCAGTGTGAGTAGAGCCAGAGAAAAGTAGAAGATGAGCTTAGAGAGTAGGCGGGACCTCTACGGCATTGTAGACCATGATCAGGATGTTGGATATTCAGCTATCATGTGCAAGGAAGCCACTAGGAATTTTAAGCAGTGCCCTGGTATGGTTTGTTTTGTTAATGTATTTTTTTATTCAAATATAGTTAGCATACAATCTTATATTTGTTATATTAGTTTCAGGTGTATACTATAGTGATTCAACAATAGTATAGCTTACAATGTGATCACCCCACTAATTCTAGTAATAACCTGTCACTGTGTAAACTTATATTTTTTATTATGTTCCTCTTCCCCTTTTCACCTTCCTGCCACCCCCTCCCTTATGGTAATTATCTTTTAGGTCTCTGTTTCCACGAGTCTGTTTCTGTTTTGTCTGTTTATTTATTTTGTCTTTTAGATTCCACATATAAGTTAAATCATGTGATGTTTGTCTTTCTTTTTCTGACTTATTTCACTTAGCGTAATATCCTCTAGGTCCATCCATGTTGTTGCAAGTAGCAAGATTTTATTCTTTGTTATGGCTGAGTAATATTCCATTGTGTGTGTGTGTGTGTGTGTGTGTGTGTGTGTGTGTGTGTGTGTGTGTGTATGTATGTATATATATGTCTTGACTTACGCATTAAGATCACTCTGGCTGACCAATGGAGAATGATGTATTGATGCAATGACTGAGCTTATAGAGGGCTGGACTAGATCGTGGTGGGGCTGATGGTGAGACATAAACAGATTTTTTTATCTGTTTATTTATTTTTAATGAACTGAATGTGTAGTTTTAAAGTAAGACCTAAAGCAAGGATGAGATCTTGGTTTGGAGCTGAGGCCACCACCATTGATACCGCTTCCATTACCTTTACCCCTTAGCAATCACCACCAACCACCCACCTTCATGGCAGCACAATTCCCAAGCCCCATTACTCTCTGTCATAGTTGCTGCTGGGCTAGATCAGTAAAAAATTTATAATTAGCAGACTATTTCATTTTACCAACCAGTATGGAAGTATTTAAATATTTTAACAACTGATGCAGATATACCAGGTCCTACTAGCTGAATATCAGTCTTAGACTAAGTTCAAAATCTAACTTGTTAGACATAGGACATCAGTGACAATTTCTGGCAAGGAGAATGACATGATCAAAGTAGAGTTTCCAGAAGGTTGAACTGGCAGCTGTGTGCAGGATGAGTTAGAGAGTGGAGTAAGAAACCGGAGGCAGGGAGATCAATTAGCAGGTTATTCCAGGAGAGGCACAAGATCAGGTGAGAAGAACACATAAACTCCCCAAAGGATTTTGCTGTCAAAGTTAGACCTTGCTTTGATAGGAGGAAGGTAATGTAATCCTTTCCCCCTTTAAACTGATTTGCCTGAGCTTTGTTTTTTTTGCTGAGGGTACCAAGTGAATATATCGCTTGTCACCTACATGCGCTGTGGGTAAATGATAAAATTACCATCCCTGCTTCCTCTTTCTTGAAGGAGTGAACTTTAGAACTCTGAGGTATGGACAGGGCTGGATTACAAGTGAATTCCTGAGATAACTTGGTACTTTTCAAAGACAAGTTCTATCTATGAATCTTTGACACATTGGTCAGAGAAAGAGAAAGATTCACAGCTAATAGGAAGAGCATACAAAGATCCTTGAAAAATCACCTTAAAATATATCTTTACTTCTTTCTTACTGTCAGAATAGATAAAACAATTGCAGAAAAGAAGAGGGTGGACAGGGAGGACAAAATAGTAACAATTGAACAATTGGTAAATCTAGATGAGTATATGGATAATCATTGTACTGTTTTGAAACTTTCCTACAGGTTTGAAATACTTCAAAATAAAAAAAATAGAGGAAAAGAATTTGCTACGTTGCAATTGTTCTTTCTAGGAACTAGCTTGATATTTGATTTTTTGTCTTGGTAATTTTAAGGAGTCACTTTATTTTCATCCTTGGAGAGGTCCCTCTACAGTTTAAATGACAGAGTAAATCCCATATGTCTAAATCAAGGGACCAAGGTCTTAAGTATTTCCTAATGTACAGTGGCATTTATTTTTGTTGTTTTAATTCCCTAATTACTTTTATATAAACAAGGGACCCATTGTATTGCTGTAGAGTTTCCTTCTCTTTGCCATTTAATTGCTATTCAGGTTGATAGAGAAAGCTCTCACCCAATCATTAGATGTTTTGCATTATCTATTTACGATTTGATGTGTTGAAGAAACCTGATATAATATTTAAAAATGTCAGAGGACACTTTAAACTTTATTTATTTTCAGTCTATCACTTCAAAATGTAATCATAAAGTAAAAATGTTCAAATTGCCATAGCTTGTGTAAACTGGAACAAATTCCAGTGCAAATCCAGTTATTGTTAGAATCCAAAAATAATATTTTTGCTTTGTGGTTTATTCACATCTTGAAATATTAGGCTGAAACATATAAAATTGACATTTTGTAGATCAAAAACAGTGAAATATTGACAATTTCATATGGTTTCCCCTTTTAAAATCAACATAGTTCCTGTAATGCTGACATCAGATAAAAATATGACTCATATTGCCTATTATATATTATTTTTTCCCTGATGAAATCTCATAGCTTTCAGAAACATAGAGACTTATGGTTTATAGAACCTCAGAACATGTGCCCAAAGCAGTTATTAGAATAAATAGAAATTCTTACATAAACTTAAAAATGATAGAGTTCAGCACGTAGCATCATCATTATTTTCTTTCATCATGGAAAAAAGACACTATTGATTAAGGTTAGCTGGGGGGTGGGTTAAATATTCTGTACTATTCTGTACGAATTCTACAAATTTTGTATATTCTGTATACATTCTACATACTATTTGAATGTCTTCACAGTGGATTCCCATGACTGTCGTCATCCACCTGTGTCACTTCCTTGTCCATCAGCTGGAAACCGCACTGAGGAGGTTGGATGTTCACTAAGTAATATAGCTTATTGAGTAACCTACATCTTTTCTTTTTATTTTTTCCTGAATTACCGGTTCCGATAACCTCTTATAGGTGGAAAACCACTCATAGAATCCTCTTACTTTTCCTTTTTAACAAGTAGATATTTTCAATTTAACATGTATCATACTTAAATGCCAAATCCTGAACATACCACATGATGCAATAGAGCATAGATTATCCTAACTGCTCTGCTAAGTGCTATTAAAAAAAGTCTGTGAATAATTCTCATAATTTGGCCCACTTACAACACAGGAATATCTTTTCCTTGACACAGAAAATGATTAGTATTTCCCTTGGTTATTCCTCATTATTATCCCTAAATATTGTAGTTCTGAGAACTACAGTTTTTTTAGAAGCTGAAAGTTACATAGATTTTTTTAAACCAGTCTCTCTTAGGAGAAAATAAAATATTGGAGCTTCAGTACAACATAGATGCTTTTTCTATAACCACTTCAAAACTACATTGGCTAAAATGAAGACGAAGCTGAGATTTGGGCTTCTTTGCTTATTGAATTCACCTAACAGTTTTCTATTCCAAGTGCTTTGAAAGTTAACTCTTCCAGTCAATAAATATATATATTTTTTTCTTTTTTGGCATAAAACTTACACACTTCCTAAAGTAAGTCTTCCAGTCATAAAAATAATCAGAGAAGAAAAGGAATAGGAATTTAGAAACACAATAAGTCAACTGAAGCAAGGGTATGAAGAAGAAAAGTATTACGAGGGAGGCAACAAAAAGATTCAGGTAATGATATGGAAGCTTCTAGAGAAATCCCTGTGTGCATTGCACACATACAGCTACTAACCTATACTCAAGCCTTACACCAGTACTACCAGTGGCTAGAACGGTGTGGTCTGGATGTTGCTGTCACATACCTGGGTCCAAATCCTACTTACACTTAAGTCATCTTAGATAAATTGTTTGCCCTCTGTGCCCCAGTTTACTTGTCAATGAAATGATTATAAGAATAGCATGTATAAGATTGGGTCAAGAAGATTAAATGTGATATTCCAAGTAAAGCACTTAGATCCTGATTCTGGTTAATTGCCAACAAATGTTAACTGTAAAAGCTATAGCTATACCTTAGTAATATCATTTCTGGCATGTATAGCAGGACCCTCCAAAACATACAAACAAAATCATAATCCTTAGCAATAGCTTTGGAAAAGGACTCTAAAGAATTATATGGATTCAGAGGAAATCAAACTATAAGCAAATTGGATTATATAATGATTGAACAGCTATCATAACTTCATTAGATGTGCTTATAGAGATATGATGTGCTGTAGTGGAAAGATAGATAGACATCATAAAATTAAAATACAAAAGAAGCAACTGAGTTTCAGAGATGTGAAACGAGGGACCTATAAAGCTGCATAAATATATTACTAATATTATTAAGTTCTTTTTTCTGTGCCAGGTACTAAGCTAAGTATTTTATGTGCATTATCTCTTTTATTCTCAAACTATCTATACTGAAGCAAATATTATAATTATTTCTATTTTATAGATGAGAAACTGAGTCTTGAAGTCTCACTGTCCAATAAGTAGCCACCAGTCACGTGTTGCTATTTAAATTAAGTTAAATTAAATTTAAAGTTCAGTTTCTCAATTACACAGACCAAACTTCAAGTGCTGATAGTGGCTACTGTATTGTTCACCTCAAATTATAGAAGGTATAACGTCATAACAGAAAGTTTTATTAGTTGTTGCTGCCTTCAAGTCTAAGTAATCATCTGAGTTATTACAGCTAGCACATGGTAGAACCAGAACTCAAATCTAGGTGACACGACTTCTAAATTTGTTCTCTTAAGCCTTCATTGCCAAAGCCAGAACTAAGGTTTCCCAGTATCCACATCAATGTTCTTTTTATTGTCTACCATTTCTTCTTAAGAATATCATTACCTCAGTGAATTATATGCTTCATGGTGACATAGCACTAATGTTCATGAAACCAGAATTTTCCTGCAGGCTTTCATGTATCCCTTCACATCTACACATGGACCTTACTAGTAGTTATTTAATTTTTAAAATTTACTCATATTTTTATTTAAATCTATTTATATAAAAAGTACATTACTATAATAAATGATTTATCTCTATTATTTGCCTATGTTTATAAAAATAAATACAGTGAAAGCAAAATATTTTTTTATTATATTCTAACTAGGTATTAAGAGATTTTCATTTCCATAGAGGGAGGTTTGTGTGTTATGTAGGGGTTAAATACATATTAGTAAGAAACAAATACTTTTACTTGTTCTAATCTCAATTATTGAGAATCTAAGAGGAAAAATATTTCTCACATTGTGAAATGATGCTATTCACTGCTACATCTATAGAGCCACCTGAAGTCTCCTCTTTGTCCACCAGGGCTTTGTGTCACACCTTTAGGAACTCTGCACCAAAAGTTTAGGGAAAAACCAAAACAGTATATAATAAAGAATAAATACAACCATGTACAAAACCTGTATCATACAGACAATGGAGAATCTAGAAAGGAAGTGGCTTTCAAGAAATATTTTTATGGAAGGATATACAAATGGACTTTAAAAGTGGAATAAAATAGGTAAGATGATTTTGGCCAAGCAGTATACACTAAAGTAGGAAGGCACAGGAGTTTTGGGAACAATAAGACTATCAGCATGACTAGCACTACAGGAAAACTTTGGAGACTTTTGGGAAATGTGATTAAGTAAGTTTGATGAGGCTCAGTTTGGAGAGTTTCGATCCTATGTTAATAGAAACGAGAAGTGAAATCAGTTTAGAGGAGTGGCTTCGACTTCCACACAGAAGGTTCAGGATTGGAGCTGCAGTATTAATACCATTATGAAAACAAAGAGCAAAGATGAGCTGGATAAACTTCGTAGAACCAGAATATTCCTGACTTTATTAGCCATAAGTTGAAATTCAGTTCCCTTTGCATTAATATCCCAATATCCTTCCACAAGACAAATTCCCTTCACTCGACTTAACAAAGTCAAGTCTTCCAAAGAAATTCATTGCCCAAATATATTTCTAATCCTCAGAGGTATTTTATGTCATCACTTACACAACTAGTCTTCAGGCTGGATGCCTGGCTCAGGGCTGGATGTGGGAGGAATTCACAACCACTGCTGACTGGGAGATGGAGGTATGGCAATCCAGCCACAGCCTTTTCATTTTCACAACTGATCCCCTATGTGTTAGAGCAGAGAACTCACCTCCTACTGTGGTACACTCCAACATGGACATGTTTTTAAGAATCAAATTAGATGAGAAGGCTCTGGATCCACATGACGTGAATTCCAATCCCAATCTAACCATTCAAACTTATTCCTTTCTTTTATTTAAAATAGATTAATAATAATAATAATAATAATAATAAATACCTAATAGGGAAGGGAAAAGATAGGTATTTAATAATAATAATAATAATAATAATAATAATACCTAATAGTGCTGCTGTTAATATTAACTAAAATAAGTCATGGAATGTATTCATACAACTCCTGATTTAATTCATGTTAGTCGTGTCCCTATTAATAAACCCAAATTATTATAGTTTCTAAGTCACTTATACACATAGGCCAGAAAGTGCATGCACACATACACATACACATGCACATGCACATACACACTCCCCAGAAACCAGTCCCAGTGGGATAACTGGTTTGTCATGTTACCCAGTGTTAGCTATATTATTTACTCAAACACATCACCCATCACCACCCTCTGATATCTGAGCCTTGGCGCCCTCTTGTTAAGGCAATCTCCTTCACTTAATTGCTTCCTCACTTCCAGACACACTCCTTACGTAGACCATCCCTTGTCTTCAGTGTGCCCAGATGTTTCCTACCTCAGGATCTTCGTACCTATTAAACTGTCTTCCTTCAATTGTACTCTCCTCATTCTGTCTAATTTTTATTCAATCTTCAAGTCATTGAGAAGACTTCCCTAAGCTTCCATTTAAATAAGCCACTAATTTATCCGTATATATGTATGTATGTATAGCTTCTCTTTGTGAAGTCCAACTTAAATTTATAGACATTTGTATTAAAAAAAAGTTTTTCCCTGAAACAAAGCCAAGTCAATTCTGTTCACCAGTAATTGAAGATGGAAATGGTCACATACAGTACAGTCATTTTAATCTTAGTCATTTTGTTTCTATTTTTTTTTAGTTCTCTAGTGCTTATATGTTTGTGCTTAATTTTGAGGTGTTTTGTGAGCATTATTAATCTAACTATGTCTGATGAATGTACAAGCAGTGAGAATGATGAAAACTACTAATTAGTGGTATAAGATTATGATGGCAACAAAGCAAAACCTAGCATTAATTGATATGCATATGTTCATCACTCATATGGCATCATTTTGGACTTAGAAACAAACAGACTTGTGAATACGCTCTGGGAATCTAACTCATCTGTACCCAGAGGAGTTTCTCTGTTTGGTTTTCTGGTTATATTTTAATTTCTTTCTCTCTAAGTCCTATGAGGCTAGGAAACAATGTTCAACATGTTATTGTAGATTGCCTCAGAGTTATCATAATGACTTCTGATACTAGCAACCTATAGTTAAGCCAAACTTCTCGGATTAAGGACACAGTCCTCTACAAGACTTCCCTTCAGATACCAGCCACAAATTGGGCAGTTCTCAGGCCACATTCATTTCTGACTACATTGCTGGCTACAATTCAGAATTTCCCAATACCCTCTCAGGTTTGATAATTTGTCAGAACAATGCACAGAACTCAGGAAGACGAATCGGAACCAGCCAAAAAGAGAGAAACTTAGGACGTTGTCTGAGAAGATCCTGAATGTGAAGCTTCCTTATCCACAGGATGCACATTATCCTCTTTGCACACTGATGTGTGCCAATACACAGAGTATTTGCAACCAAGGAAGTTCACCTGAACTTCAGTGTCCACAGTTTTTATCAGAATTTTATTACGTAGGCAGGATTAGTTGAATCATTGCCCATGTGACTCAATCTCCAGCCCAGCTCTCTCCAAAGGTCAAGCTTATATCACAAGTTCAAAGCTCGAAAGTTTAATCATATACTTGGTCTTTCTGGCATGACCAGCCCCCATCCTGATTCATATCATTAGCTTAAACTATCTAGGGACCCACTATGAGTCTCCTTGTTAGCATAAACTTTCAATTATGCTGTGAGTGGTGCATCATGAATGACAAAAATACATCTATCACTCGGGAAATTTCAAGGGTTTAGAGGTTACTTTCCAGGAATCAAAGATAAAGGCCAATAAATTATTTATTACACAATGATGCATAGTAAGTATAATAAATACCTGTTGAATAAATGGCTCACTGGAGAGTTAGGTCGGATCAAACTGGATTTTGCTATGATTATGTCAAAAAGAAACATAAGAGAAAACATGTGATTGAATCTAGCAATTAGGTGTTTGTATTCAAAACAGTTTCAAATGTTAATTGATCAAAGAATAAATGGGAGTTGAAGTTTTATAGATTATTAAGATATTTGCTGGTGACTAGGAGGTAGAAAATATAGGATATAGAGACATGAACATATTTGTGGCATGATGGGAAGGAGCCAGAGGTCTAAATGAGATTAGGGAGATAAGACCTGATAAGGCAAGTCTGAGGTGGCCTTACAGGTGACGGAGTTCCCAAGCACTGCCAAATCCAAGACTCAGGAATCAGGTAGAGATGATTCACTCAACATGATGGCTTCTAATGTCCCTTCTAAACCTAAAAGTCAATGACTCAACTCTGTGGAAATGTCATTGATCAAAGAAGGTTGTTCTTTTAGGTAAATGCTTCGTAATCTGGGGTGATTTTGCTCTCCAAGGGACATTTGACACTATCTGGAGACATTTGACCCAATAATTCCACTTCTGCCTATATACTCAAAAGAATTCAAAGAAAAACTCAAACAGATATTTATATACCCATGTTCATAGCACTATTATTCACAATAGTCGAAAGGTAGAATCAACCCAAGTGTCCATTGACAGATGAGTAGACAAACAAAATGTGGCATATTCATACAATAGAATGTTATTCTGCCTTAAAAAGGGAGGAAATTATGACATGCTATAACATGAATAAACTTTGAAGACATTACACTATGTGAAATAAACTAGTCACAAGAGTACAGATTTTATGCAGTTCCATTTACACGAGGTACCTAGAGCAGTCAAATTTACAGAGATGGAAAGTAGAATAGAGGTTACCAGGGGCTAGGGAGGAGGTGGGAAAGGCAATTTATTGTTTAATATGCATAAAGTTTCAGTTTAGGAAGATAAAAAAGTTCTGAAAATGGGTGCTGGCAATGGTTGCACAACAATGTGAGTGTATTTAATGCTATTGAACTGCACGCTTAAACATAATTAATCGTAAATTTTATGTAATACATATTTTACTACCATTAAAAAGAAGACTAAACTGCTTCTAGTATCTGATGGGCAGAAGCCAGGGATGCTGCTAAACACCCTACAATGTATAGGCCAGCTCCTGCAGCAAAGAATTTTCTAGCCTGCATGTCAATAATGGTGAGGTTGAGAAATCTTGTTTTCGCAAAATATTGAAAGAATAGCAGTAAGAGACTGTGAAGTGATTTGGCTTTTTTAGTTTTGCACTGTTTCCCCATTCAACCCACTTTCATGATTTCACCAGATTTCACTGGCTAAATCAAGCTAAAAAGAAGTAGAAGTAGTAGAAAAATGAGAAAAAGAAACAAGAAAAACAATCACTTAAACTTCAAAACAAAATTTTGGAATTTTAATTTCTAAGACACCTGTACCTATATTTCTATCATCTCTCTCTCTCTCCCCATCCATCCATCCATCCATCCATCCCTAACTATCATCTCTCTATCTACTATTTATTAAATAATTTCACCAATAAATTCTGAAACTATGCAAGACTGCTAGGCTTGGCTTGAATCCTTCATATTTTGTTGTATTCCCAAGTGTATTTTATGCATGTTCAAGAAAATTACAATAAACTATCTTAGCAGTGATATATTGTTTCAGTATATATTGTGTTTAAACATATGTAATCTGTTTTAAAATCCTTGGGAAAATTATGAGTCGTCTACAGATGTCTTTTCTACAGAAAAGAAGGCATCCTGGTTTAAAGAATGTCTTTATTACTCCTGCTTAAAATTACAGAGAAATCTCAATGATAAAGAATCATTTTTTCCACTGTGTGCACCATCATTTAAAAGAGAACAATGTCTCCGGTTAAATAACTAAAACAAATTAAAACTTGAATGAACAATGACAGTAAGAAAAAATGATCCTTTACATTTTCTATCCATGGGGCCACTGGATCAATGGCTTTTCAATTCAGTCAAATAAACCTCCGATCCAGTAGAACAATCAGTGAGTCTTACTATTTTAAAAAAATTGAGCAGCTTATTTAATTGAAAATGATTGAGGCAATTGTGTGTGTGTGTGTGTGTGTGTGTGTGTGTGTGTGTGTTGGGCCATCACATCTGATACAGATTAAATACAAGTGAAAAGGAGCTGTGGTTCTAGAAACAATGGCCCTGAACATTTTTTTAGAATTTTATTGATTTATTATTTGTTTATTTCTCCAGATTGTTCCAAAAAAGGTTTAAGGCAAATCTGAGTATTTTTATAATCTGCAGCCTCTTGTTTTATGTTTGTGAAAACTTTGTAAACTGGGTGCTAAATATGAAATTATTTAAGATCTTTAATAAGAGGGAAAGGAGTTTAATATCTTCTAACACCCAGTAAATTACTTTATCTTGAGACTATTTCAACAACTTTATTAAAAAATACCATTAGCAGACAAAATGTTCATTTTACTTGCAATGAATTTGTATTCAAGGATACTAGAACTAAAAATTATTTGAGTAGAATAAATGAGTCTCAGTGGACTCATTGTTTTTTGACTTCTGTCATCCATTTGCCATTCTGAAAAACACTCCAATTTCTTTTCCCCCATGGTATAGTCTTCATGGGGATGAAAAACTCAGTGCCTGCCTTCCTACTGGAGAGTCACTGCAGCCTTTGGAGGCTCTTTCAAGTCATTCCTGTATCACTCAGGTACAGGCAGGAGATGGATTTACAGTCTCAGCTTGGTCTGTGGATGTAGCCTCCAGGACACTGACTCTTAAGCAAGTGGTACAGGATTGAAGAGACATTTGGTGTGGAGTCATCCTGGTGGCAATAGTACAATCACACTACTAATGCTACAAGATATTTCTCTAGTTCCTGATTTCCAGCTCTCTGCATCCTCACTCCTTGATTCCTGCTTCTCACCCATATGTTGTAGTTACTAAGGCTGTGTTGCAATCCACCTCAATTTCATGGTTTGAAACAACAACAACATCTATTTTGCTTAAGACTGCAGTCTGAGAAGGCCTCAGCAGGGACAGCTTATTCCTCGTCTACTCATTTTCTCCTGGGGTTGCTTAAAGGCAGGGCTTGAAGTCTTGCTCACATGTCTGACACTAGGTCAGGGAAGACTGGAACAACTGGGGACAAGAATAGATAGATCTCCTTGGCCATCTCTCAAAATTTTTATGTGGTCGATCTTGCATGGCGCCTTAGGGTGACCAGACTTCTTACGTGGAAGTTTAGGAATCCAAAGATTCACCTCTCCAGAAAGATCCGTGTAGAAGCCCAATCTCTTTTGATGACGTAGCCTCCAAAATCATGAGATGTCCCTTCTGTGGCACTCTTGGTTGAAGCACCGTAAAAGTCCGGCCATGTTCAAGGGGAAAGAACGTACACCCTCCTACCTCTCAACAAAGTATAGTCAAAACCACATGGCTAAAAGAACATGTGGTATGGAATATATATTGGTGCAATCATTTTCGGAAGATTTAATCCCCCACCCCGAGTCTTCCGATTGATGTAATCCTTTCACTTTTCAATAAACTCCCTGCTGCTGATCTTAGTTAGGGTCAGATTCTATTACTTATAACTAAAGAATCCCAACCTAATAGAGTAAGGATCTGTTTTATTCATCCCTTGGCAATGAAGTGCCACTTTAATGTTGGATATTTAATTAATATCGCCATCAAGAGGTTGGTCCTTATTCATTACTTAATTACCAGACACACCTGTATGACTCAGAAGACTGTACTTCTCTGGCGAACTCCTCCAACTATTTTATCAAGCTTCACTCCATTGCTGCAAAATAGACACGATTATAGGAAAATAGCTGAGGCAGAGAAAGGTTATTTGGTTTATCACAGATGGCAATGGGGAGTGCAGTGCTTCCAGAAACAGACCCAGAAGTTTTCATTCCCTCGGTGAGGCTGGAATTATTAGATCACATAGAAATACCAGGAAAAGATAAGCTACATGAACCAGTGATTGCTGGTGCTAAACACTCTAGTGAGTTCAAAGAGCCCTAAGGGCCTGATGTTTATTTGGAAAACCAGGAAAAAAAAAAGTGGTGAGAGAATGGCAGGACAGAAGCCTCGCCACATATTAGCTTATGATTTTATCCTAACCTGGCTCGTTTGAAGAATTTACATATTAGTGGTGCATGTTTATGTATATATGTGTTTTGAGCATTTTAATCCTTTTTAAAAAAAAAAAACTTCAGGGCATGTGTACACATTTAAAGCAAAAATGTATACCCCAATAAATATCATCAAAATATCTCCTTAAAAAGAAAAAAAATTAACATAAGAGCACGTGAATGTCAGAAAACAAGTTAGAGAAATAGCAAATGATATAATTAATATGTAGAATATGATGTTGCTTTACTAAAGATGAAAAAGTTAAAATAAATAATGAAGCAAGAATATTTCTAGGAATATTTCATTCTTCTTTCTGCAACTTATTAGCCAATTTCTCTAAGATGCCAGAAGGTTCTAGCAGATTTTTCTGACGTAATTGTGTGATTGACAATCTATACTTTCAAACTCTAATTAATAAAGTTGTTGGAGATGGAAAAGAAGAGGAAAATATATGCCTATAATTCCAACCATTGATATTTTTCAGGTTTTAATTTTTACCTTCAATGTTCAAATATTATATTTTCATCTATTGTAAATCTTCATTCCCTCTCTCTCTCTCTCTCTCTCTCTCTCTCTCACACACACACACACACACACACACACACACACATACACACATGCGTGCGTGCACACACACACACATACTCAATTTTCTTCTCTTTTCCCCTTTTGGTTGTCTTCCAGAGGCTGCTTTTTTCAGCGATGGACATCTCCATGGGCTGTTCTTTGTGACCACCGGCTGTGTTGTGAGAACTGTTTTAGTCTTGCTTGTCTTCAAGCCTGTCAAATGCCATGGAGTGTCAGAGTCTGAAAACACAGCCTGAATCAGCATGGACTCCAGAGACTTTCAACACAACTCAATAAAACTTTCAATGATCTTCATTTTATAGATGGCATTTCAGTTGTGGATGACACCCTTCATCTGGCCAAAATTATATTGAATAACACCTTGAATTAAAAGGTTTATTCAAATAGAAGTGATATAGAGAATTATAGCTAATACTTTGTTGTTGTTTTTTTACTTTCCATTATGAATAAAACCACTACTAAAAAACAAGAAAAATCATACATGTTCCTTTAGAAGCAAAATGTCCTAAAACCTTTAATTTGAAAACCTTTTGTGACTCAAGCATTTTAAGCCATCTTGTAGAAAATTCTATATGTATAAAAACACTTGTTAGAACTATTTTTCCAAATAAATGATTATTAAAGGACCTTAGTAAAATACCTTTTTATTGACTGGAGCAATTGCTTCACTCTTTTCTTTGTATGTGTTTATCTTATTTTATTAGCAACTTGTTGATGGATTCTGATGTATTAATTCTTTGCAAGGGATTTTTGTGTTATGTTACAGAACAGTATTACTTTTAGAATGTTACATTTTTACCTCTGTGTAAGTACAGTATTGCGGAACTAAACAGCATACATAGCTCTCAATCTGTCATCTGCATTGCATTCCCTTTGCATTAGGTGTACCACTGGCACAAAAATCAGAGCCCCAGCTCCAATTTTTCCAGCTGTCTCTGTCACCCTGTGATCTTTTGGTACAAATTTTCTAGCCTGTTTGAAAAGGCAGGCTTATACCCTACCTCTTTGATTGTGCGTGGGCATTTTGCCAGCCTGAGCATGGATTAATATGAACAAAATCAGAGACTTTTCTGAATATCAGTCATTTACGTGTGTTTAGCGCATATACCAAGCAAGCAAAAGGCGGACCATGATTGCCTTTGTATAGAGTCTGGGTAGGTTTTGATTTCACTCAGAGTCAAGAACAAAGCAACCTCTGGCTTTTCCTCAAACTCAGCCCTTATGGAACGACTTCTAATGACTGCACGAACTGCTGGCCTTCAGATGACTGGAACAGTTTTCACTTTTTAAGTTTCCTACTTCTATGACATTTTAAGATTATACCTATGGTGCAGTTTTATTTTTGTTCTTCATGATTTTCTGAGTGCTTAAAGTCTAGAGGACAACAATTTTTTTAATCATTTGGCCCCCATCAAACGTGCTTTTCAGTTTAGGGATAATGTGGAGGGAGGCTTTAAGTATCGTGCCAACACCAAACATGGCATTCCCTATTGAATGAGCCAATTCCATCCCCTGAGTCTGAATAATTTAGAGGAGACGTGATGTCATTGTCTACTTAGAGATAAATGGAAAGGAGCCTGGGTGTAGACTTTTGGAGTGGTCTTTGTAATAATAGTAATTAAAAAGAGCATTACCTCATATATTTAAACTTTTTGCACATACCATGTGTTTTCTCATTTTTACCCAATATTACTCATAAAGGGCTAGTAGTTTTGTTTCATTATTTTTGAAGCACTGTTTGATGACACCGGTTTAACAGTTTCTCACAGTTCACTGCTTCAGTTTTCATCAAATTATACTTCTAGTTACACTAGGCACTTTCATCATCAATTTCCATATGCCTCAAAGACATGCAAAGACCAGTCTGCCAATAGCAAATTCAGATACCAGATACTAGATGCTGTTGAACACATTTTTCTCTTAGTACAGACTTTTCTGAAATGAAAATCTTAGAATCCACCAGGCCAACCCCTTGACACCCCAAAACACTCATGTTTGTTTAAGTAGATTAGCCTGTGTGCATGGTGAAGGTTGAGAATTACCACAGACTATTTAATTCCAATGTGCAAATCTTATGATAAAATAAACACTGGCCATATACACTTCCATATACTTCATATCCCAGCTGGTGGAAAAGCAGCAGCCATACAACTTGTCAAAGAACTGCCAAGTTTCAAAAAATTCTTAAATCCTTCCTTCCCTAAATTCTACAACTTTCCCATCTTATTGCCATCACATCTGGAACTTTCTGCTAAGTGAATGCTACAGATAAGAGCCTGTTCTATATTCTTGCCAACCCTGAAGTATGCAAATAAGTGTTATATCAAATATTGGTATATCAATTAGTCAGCTCTTCTCAATAAACTATCATCTTGCTTGTTTTGCTAATAAATTCGAACTGCATAAATAACCCAAAACTAATTGTAGCTAGCAAAACATAAAAGTCTTAATTTGCTTTATAGAATATTTATGCCTCAAAAGGAGGGGTGGAAAGAATTAATAAACTGATAAAAATTGTAAATTTGGGGGTCTTTCAAAGGTCAATTTAATCATTCCCATACATATAAATAATATCAGAAGGATTCGCTTAATATTTTTTAGAACTACAGAATTCTTAAGGGAGCATCTTTAAAAGTACAATCTCTGATTGTACTATGTGTGCAGTATCTTGAAATGAAATATGGACTGTTGGGTATTCTGAACTCATAACATGCATAGCACTTCCTTTAGTGAAAATTCTAGTCTATAAAGCCGCGGAACATGTTTAATGATATGGAAAGATGTTTATAGCATTCTATTTATTTGAAAGAATAGGTTATACAGGTGATGGGGTATGAGGGACAAAGAGGAGAGCTTTTACTTCTTAATGTATATTTGTATTTAATTTATTTACAATGAGGGTGTTAACTTTTTATTAAAAATTTAGAAGTGGATTACAATACTGTATAATAATTTCTTGATACGTATCAAGCATTTTTCAAACCTCTTTAAAAAATATTAATTTGTTTAATACTTATAACAACTCTAGGTAGGTTGGTACAAGTAAGTACATATAATATCTCGATTTTTACAAGAGGAAACCAAGACACAGAGGATTTAAGCAAGTTACCCAAGGTCGCACAGATAGTAAGAGGCAGAGATGAAACTCTAGCCCTCTTTTCCTCTCTGCTACTATACTATATACTTACCTGCATCCTCAATTTTATTACATTTTTGTAAAATACATTTGACTGGAAAAACTGCACAAAGAAACATTAACTGGATATTTCTGAATGATGAAATAACAGCTAATTTTTAATTTTTTCTTTTTACTTGTCTGTATTTTCTAATTTTCACAAAACAATAAATAGAAAAAGGAAAAAATTGAAAACAAATAAAAAATTTAAATTTCCTTCTGTACTAAGTGTAAAATAGGGTTCACCTCTAGTAAACCCTATTATTTTAGCATCTAGTAAAACCATGTGTCCTAAATCTCAGCTTTTTAACTGTTCTCTTGTGTGCAGATCTTACTTTGTTTATAAATGGTCACTATGGGGAATCATGAGAACAGAAGAAGAAGCTGATGGAAGCTTCAAAATGTAGAAATGCCAAGAAAGGCGTAAAGTTAGAAACCATAATTGCCATTATAGAAGTCCTAAAATGTTTGTATGTATTTCCATTGCACCTTTTCTTGGCAGTCTGAGTCACTAAGCAGGGCTAAAGTGACTTAGCTTATACCAATTAGGAGCCCAGCACCTAGAAATTCTTTCTTACAATGGGTTTGTGAAGATCGGTTGGGTCCACATGGAATAATCCTGCACCAAGAGAGCAATATTCTTACTTGTAGTCAGTGTCTATGTATTTTCTCTGAGAGTATATCTATTTCTTTGAAGATTTCACTTAAAAAACAGCTCTTAAGAATCCTTTAGAATATTGTTTGGAATGTTAAATATAGGTGAACTAGTTCTGATGAGGACAGACAAAATGAATGTAGCATCTAAAATCTTTAAAAGAAAACAAATACATTTACCTATTGGATTCTTATTTTATCAGAAATAAGAACAAGTCCATATGTGGGCCAAAAATAGGTGTGGAACGTTAAATGAGGGATAAAGTTTTAGGATCTGTATATTTTTAAAAAGTTAGAAACATTTTATGCCAGCGTTGTATTTAATACTGCAGTTCTTCGTTACAAGATGGCATTCCAAAAGATGACTATAGAATTGAATGAAGATAGCTTGGAGACATAGAAAGGCTGGCCTGTGAGTGGCATGGAGTGAAGAGTATGGCTCTCAGCCTCTCTGGCTGGGTATTACTATGCCTTTAGCCAGTATTTCAGGATTCTGATAATCTTTGTTTTTATTACATAAAATTTATTCAAATTTCGAATCCGTTCATGCCTCTCCACATCTCTTCTCCTCCATAGTGTCATGCTGAAGGCTACCATCACTTCCAAACCAGTGGAAGCAATAGCTCCCAAATAGCCTCCCAATGTTCACTCTAGGCCCCCCAAAATCTATTCTCCATGCTGGGGGAAGAGTGACCTTTTCAAAACACAAATCTAATCATGTTAGCCTTTCTACTTAAGATTCTTAAAGAGCTTCAATTGCCCTCATAATAAAGTCAAACATCTTGAACAGGGCCTTAGCTGTGACTTTCAAACATCTCTTAACTTGGCCCTTCAGTTCTGGCCTCTGCCTACAGATCTGTATCCAAACCCCTTTCGCAGACACCACACAATTCCTTACCCCACCGCCCTGCCCCTCTCTTTCCTTTGACATCCTCATATTCTTTTCCTCCAGCAAGAAAGTCTTCATTCAACCTCAGAGGATAAAAAGTCTCCCTATTGTGTGTTTTCTTTGAACTGGATGCTCTCCTTTTCATAAATATAATTTTTATTTATTCGTGTGA
Organism: Pteropus alecto; assembly: GCF_000325575.1. NCBI lineage: Eukaryota > Metazoa > Chordata > Mammalia > Chiroptera > Pteropodidae > Pteropus > Pteropus alecto. The sequence continues at coordinate 8,260,967 of NW_006433024.1, read as the reverse complement.
TTATTTAAAGTCAGTCTCTCTCTAGGCTCATGAGATCGCAAACTTCATAATATGGGGAAACCTCTGCTTTTTGAGTCATTATACCGTCATCATGGTTTAAGTACTCTGCCTGGCACAAAGCAGAACTTAAGAAAATATCTGTTGAAAAATGAACATAACTATTACATTAAATAATACAAAGAAAAATGAGTTTTAGATTCTGCTGGTCTCTCGACCTCAATTTTTTAAAAATAAATTAATTTATTTAAATTAGTTTCAAGTATACAGTACATTGGTTAGACATCTATATTGTTCATAAAACGATTTCCCCAATTGCTTCCTCCCTCCACTTAGCCATCATATTAATGCTAACTGCATTCCCTGTGCCGTGCCCCGCATCCTCATGTGCAACTATCAACTACTAATTTGTACTTCTTTAATCCTTCACTGCATTGTCCCAGCCTCCCAGCTCCCCACCCCTCTGTCTGTCACCAAATTGTCCACTATATTTGTGAATCAACCTCAATTTTTTAAAAATGTATTTATTTATTTTTGCTGAGAAGGAAAATTACATTATACATTACTTACTAAAAATATTGATATAGCTTATGCTAGCTTGTCAAATTGAATTATTAAACTTGAAAACTCCCACATACATTTTTAAAAAATCAGATTATTATGGGTCTTCCACAGTGCCCATCTTTCAAAAGAGATAACTTTGGCTTTTACTTCAATGAGCATGATCTTCCACCAGAACAAGATGATCCCAAGTACCACTGAATTCTACCACTTTTCCAGAATTGGAATCATGATATGGGGAAAAACTCAGCCAACATTAACTGATAACAGAGATTATGCTAGTCTTTCAGGATGAAAAACACACTTATACATGCTTAGCATCCTGTTCAGATTTTTTAAATTAATTATTTAAATTATTATTGCATAAATAATTCTTATCTGATTTGTTGATACATACTAGATATTAGCTAGTAAGTAGAGTAAAAATTAGTGTTTTGCATAATTGTAAGATTTTCACGCCTTCCATGTTTATTATTTATGCTGCTGGCAAAACTGGATCGAATTTAGTCTTTCTAAGATAATGACTATATAATTTATTTTATGAAATAAAATTTTGTCAGTTCTAGTGCTTCCTAAATCTTTCTTATCCATAAACATTTTTATCAGTTTACCAATAGGAAATTTTAAATACAAAAGACAAAAAAAAAAAGATTTGTGTATGTTGATTTATTTGATTTATTTATTAAATAAATTATTTATTTATTTTGAGGACTTCAAAAAGGATCTGGTTAATCAGATATGTTTCTTTTGATACTATATCTTGGAACATTATTCCTGTAAATGTTAAGATAAATTTTACTCAGGATTTTTTTTTTGCATCCTACTGTATTTAAAAAGATGTGATATATAACAATCCTTAGATTCTCAATGAGAATATCGACTTCTGAAACATTCTTATGTATTATTTCATGTTTCTAAATGCATTAGCAAACCCCTTTAAAGGTGCTATTTGAACTCAATGGAAAGTCCTTAGCTCTTATCCTCTGACATTGGTCTCATGACATCACTTCCGTTTCTGAATATCTGGTATGGATTTTCCTTCACTGTGTAGTTGTCTCATTCACTCATGCATTCTCTTACTCGCTTTCTCATTTATTGAACCATACAATTGTTTAACAAATATTTCCAATTGTCTGCTACGTGAATAGAACTTAAGGACACAAAGAAATATTGGCTGTAGTTCTCAAACTTGAAGGGGCTACAATGAAAATATTTGAAACAAGTCAAAAAGTGTAAATACTGTAGGAATTTAGAATAAAGGTGTTTGTTGGCTCAGATTATTTTCTAATTGTATCATAATAATAGTTCTATCAACAGGCTCTAATTTCCCATAGTATACATCTTAGCTTTTGCTGGGAAATGATAAAAATGCAGACAATTTAAAGGGGGGGAAAAAAAGAAGTAAAATAGTTGCTGTTTGTTCCTAGAGTTAGATTGGTGTATATAATGTCAAAAAAATTATTCAACAAAATGCAATAGTTTCAATGAATTTTTTTCTGAAGAAGAATCATAGTATTGAACCAAGTTTTAAGGTACACACAAGTATCCCTGAATTATTGAAAAACCTATTACAGGGATAATGAAAACCAACTCCAAATAAAGTATTGGGCTTTCAAGGAAAGCAGTATTCACTTTCCAAGCTTCCATCTAAAGTTCTCCCACATTCTTCTCTCTCATTTTCTCCCCGAAAAAAAGATATTGCAGCAGGCTATCAGGAAGCATATTTGCCAGTTCCTTCGATGAAATCACTAGAGAAAGGGTCCAGATTTACATTCCATTAAAGAAAAAAATTTGCAGTATTTGCATAGAGGCAATCATAAACTTGGCATTTGATGTTTATCCTTCTTTTGTTTTCCATTACAAACAATAAAAATTGAATTTAATAACAATAACAAAAAATAGAACTTATAGGCTCACTTATCTTAAAAAAAAAAAAAAAAAAAAGTCCCAGCCTATAGCATTTAAAATCTGGTATAATGAGGCAGACATTATAATCAGGAGACAGACATGGTTCACATCTAATCATTTTAAAACAAGCTTTTAGTGTTGGTGGCTATATGATTTAACAAAATGCAATATGTTCAAATTCGTGTAATGAGAATTATTTGAAAAATAAATCCCTTTTGTTCCTGATTTACTATTTAAATTCACTTACATTTCTCCAGTTTCTTTCTTTTGGTAGCCCAATGGAAATAAAATTTTAGAACCCTTATACAGCTTGATCATTATTTCTTCTCAGTGTATAATTAATCAGCAGGGACACTGTAGATGTTAACTTCTTCCTACAGCACAAGTTACAATTTTAAGCTTTTTTTGCCTCAATTTTTTCCCCACTCTGCAAAACGATATATAAATTTTCGTCAACTTTGTAAAGGATCACTCACTTGATTTCTTATAGCATTAAATATTCTTTTAAATGTGCCACTAAAGTAGAAGGCATTATTATTTATTGTCTGTGTGCACATAGATTTAGGATCATGTACAAACTGGTTTGACTGTTTTGACTGATTACCAGTTAGTTTCTAAAAACAAGAAAGAAAAGGTTAGAAAACCAAAGAAATTATTTGGCTGGTGCTGATTTTTTTTTTTTTTTTTTTTTTGGACTAACTCAGTCTAAACTCAGTCTGATTTTTTTTTTTTTGGACTAACTCATCCTAACTCAGTCTAAAAACTCAAACCTTTTACATGAGAGGAGTATACTTTAACTCATAGAATAAAGGAAACAAACCAAGCATTTTTTCAAAAACACTATTCTAGTCAGTGTTTGCTGCTGGGCTGAAAAACAAAAACAAAATTAAAAAGGTGCCCCCAACCTATCTTTCGCATTCTTTAATGTCAGTGCCACTTGCTGTGATCTGTGCTGTGCAAGAGTAGTCACTGTCCCTTGATCCCAGCACATTTGACAAGTACCGACACTCTGGGCATACTGTACAACAAAATAAATACATTAGCAAAACCATTTCCCCCTTCATTTCAACCCAGGCATAAGAGATAGGTTACTTAAAATTCAAGTGCCAGGAAAGCCTATTGTAGAAGGGAAATATTTTCAAGTGAATTCCGTTTGATCTTTTTTTATAGGGGCTCCTACCAGCCTCTCTCTCTTCCTCCTCATACCCTGGAAACCAATTAGTCTCAGCACGGAGGCCACAGACCAGGTTGAAATGGTTCCTTTTTATTTTTAGGGGGTATAATTTCAGCCAGGATGTCTAGTCACTTGTCACGAAGTACACTTAGCACACTTCTTTCTCACACAGACATCCATTGGATTTCCCTTTGGAAAATGCCTAGATCTTTGAGTCTGACTCCTGGAAAGGAATTAGATCTGGTTGCCGTCCAAATCCTTCAGCTCTGACAATGGCATAACATCACAGGGCCACCTCATCTTGCACAGGCAGCTTTGCCAACCAAGTTTTCTAAAAGCTTTCTCTTCCTTGTCTTGTCTTCTAGCATTTCAGTGTCTTTCTCTTTCCTTATGTTGTTTGCATACAATTCTGAAAACCTTTTCTCCCCCCAGAGAAAAGGGGACTAACAATTTTTAAAACGTTTGTGAAGGGCTTCTCTTTTGGGGAAAACAGTGACCCAAAGACAAAAACGAAAACAGTTAGAGTCTGCCTCTCCTCACCTCCCTATCCTGAACCTGCCTTAATTCGTGGAGGTGAAAAAAATTGTCAGTTGGGTTGGCCTTTTCTTTCTTAGAAACACCATTGCAGAAAAAAAGGTGTGTGTATGTGTGTGTGTGTATCTGGAGAGTTGAAAGGCTTAAGGAAAGGGTTCATAGCTCTCCCCCTGGAAAGCCTAAGCTCAGCAGATGGGAGGGGACCCAAGGTCGCCTTATCTGGTCTGAGCTCAGTGCCGAGCCCCTCTTCTTGCCCCAGCAGCGAGCTCTGCGCCCTGGAGCTGTGCCAGGACTCCAGACAGTGCCTGGCAGGTCGGTTGGAGGGGGAGGGGGGAAGCTGGGTGTTCTCGTTGCAGAAGACTCTCATTTGGAGGGAAAACTCCCTTTATTGTCCTGGAGCTCCGTAACAACCCCCTCCCCGGCCCCCTATCATTTTTACGCTGATCACACTCATGATGATGAACTTGCAGCACAGCTTCCTGCCGCCTGCTTGACCCGGGAGCACCAGCAGGCTGCTGGCCTCGCCCTGAGTTCCCTCCTCCTCTTGCAACCCCGAGGCCTCGGGGCGCCGGAGGGGATTCGAGTGGGCCGGGGCTGCAGGAGGCACGCACGCGGGCGCGGGGTCCCGCCGGGGAGCGCGCACGGAGCGGCGCCTTGGCCGCCCTGCTTCCTGGAGCTGTGCTCCTTTGACCCCAGTGGCAGTCCCTGTCACTGCACTGCTCGTGCTCCCTCCGGTTCGCCGCGCCCTTGCTCCCTTTCCTCGCCCCCTCGCTCGCTCTCTCCCCAGATCGAGGCTGCTCTCGTCCTTTCTCCCCCCGCCTTCCTCTCGCGCCGCGCCCCCTAGCCCCCCGCCCCAGCCCGCAGCGGGACCTCCGAGGTCGAAGGTTCTGGCCCGCCGGCGCCCCTCGCCGCCCCCGCGCGCCCCCGGCGCGCCTCCAGCCGGCTCCGCGATGGATCGCCAGCTCGCCGGCGCTGAAGGCATCCCCGGGCCCCTGAGCGCAGCCCGGGAAAGGTAATCCGCCCGGGGAAGGGAGGCAGAGGGCGGGGGAGGGGGAGGAGGCGGCCGGGCGCCGGGTGCCGAGCGCAGGAGGAAGGGGAAAAAAAATGCACACACAAAGCGGAGCCCGGGTGAGAGGTGCCTTGTCAGAGGCGCGTGCTGGGGTTCAGAGGCTGCGGACCGCGGCTGCCCCGGTGTCCCTGACATTTGCACGAGCGGGCGCTTCCCTGGCAATTTGGAACCGAGGAGGGCTTATTTTCTACCCCCGAGCGAAAGCGAATTCTTTTTTAGGAGCTGTCTCTCTCTCACTCCGTGGCTTGCCCCTCTGCTCTCTCCCCTCCCCCCCAAGTCCTCGGCCCGCGACCTCTCAGGGTCCCCACGTCCCCGCCCCCTCCTCCGCGGGGATTTCTTAGGAGGGGAGGAAAGGGTGTCGGCGAGGGGCAACGGCAAAAGCCGGGCGGCAGGGATGGGGGTGGGGACGAAGGCAAGGCGAGCTGTTTACTAGAAAGTCCTGGGGTTGTGTGTTCGAGCAGCCCCGGCCTAGGCCCGGGTGCATTGTGTTGGCTCGAGCCCCGGGCGCCCGCGGCGGCCGGAGCGAGGTGCGGTGGCCGGGAAGGCGCCGCGTAGCTTTGTGCTCCGGCTGCGCTCCACGACCGCCCGCGGGACCGCCTGCGCG
>NW_006433024.1:8254363-8255044 GCF_000325575.1 Pteropus alecto | reverse complement strand
CTCCGGTCTGCACGATCGCAGCCTGCAGAGCGAGCTAGTGACCCAGGCTTGGCGGCAGGGACGAGCGGCGAGAAAAAGTAACCGTTGACGCCCGATTTCTTCTGGAGAGAGGCAGGAGTTTCTTTGCTATTTACACGTAACAGGGTTATCTTTGTAAGGGCTTTGAATTCCGGGGTTTTGAGGCCTAGGAGGTGAAGGGCGAATTTATTTATTTTTTTTTATGGAGACTGGGGAGGGGTTAGATTTTACCACCAAGAAAAGAAATTAAGGATGCCCAGTGGGGATAGCTTTATAGCACCTTTACCCTCCCCCTCCGCCAACACACCCCAAATTAAGTGCAAATGCGGATCATGAAAAACGTGTAATCGATTTGAGATGCTGCAAACACAAACAGGTCAGGTTGGAAAAAACCAAAACTTTAAATGAAAGAAAAGATTTACAAGGGAGGGTGTCCATAGCCTCCACACCCCCTTCCAGTGCTCGTTGGTCCCCTCTCTTTCTCAGCCGCTCCAGGGAAGCAGCCGGGCAGCTTCGGGGCGGAGAGAGCTAGAAGGCGACAGCGGCGGCTCCGGGCGCGGGCTCCCCTCGGAGGGTTCGGGGATGCCAACGCTCCCGGGAGGCTGACGTCGGGGCGTGGGGCTACGATGCCTCAGCGAGGATGGCGCGTTGTCAGGGCCATTG
>NW_006433024.1:8226163-8254298 GCF_000325575.1 Pteropus alecto | reverse complement strand
GGGCCGCGAGCGCCAGCCAGCAGTGCCAGCGGCGGCGGCAGCGAAGGCGGCGGCAGTGGCAACGGGCGAGCTAGTGCTCCAGGAAGGAAGGGGGAGCTGTAGCTCGGACGAGCCGGCCTTGAGCGGGGCAGGCAGGGCGTGCGTGCGTGCGTGTGTGTGTGCGTGTGTGTGTGCGTGTGCGTGTGTGTGTGTGTGTGTGTGTGTGTGTGTGTGTGTAGTTGATGAATTCTCCCCTCCCCCGATTTAAAACAAATACACCAATCCAAAGTAGAGAATCCCGCGCCCCCCGCCCCACCGTATATAGACTCTCCGCGTAGCCAGAGGCGCAAGAGAAAAGTCCTGCCCTTCCTCTCCGAAAGAATGTGCCAGCCGGGTGTCCGCAGTGCTGGAGACAAGTTCAGGTGTAAGTGAGGTGGGAGGGAGGGCGCTCTGTGGACACAGGCACGTGGATCCCTCCAAACTCTCTGGCGGAGAAGTTTCCAGGAAGGTTTGTCAGCATCGCTCCGGGAGGCAGGGATGAGTAACTGGAGGTGGGCATAAAAGAGTAGGGGCGTGAGTTGAGAAATCTTTCAATCTGTGCGGCAGAGGGAGGCGAGTGGAATTTGGCGGAGCTGGAGTCGGCAGGTTCCAAAGGCTGGTCTGGCGGTCCAGCGATCTTCTTAGGGCAAGTGAATAAAATGAGCATCCTTGTTTAAACGACGAAATCACGGGCTCTTTTCCCATAGGCTATGCCGTGTAGTGCTTGGGTAGAGAGGTCATGAGCTGTTGCTTTGAAACTTTCAGTAAATTGGACTTCTGATGCCTAGGAGGTGGAGACAGTTACTTAATTCCTCAGCTTTTAATCCTTTCATTGCCAACAAACTTTATAAGGTTTTCCGACCAGATTCCTGAAAAAAAAAAAAAAAATTGAAAGTTGCACAGTTTAAGGGACAAGAGAAGTGATTGCTGTCTAGGAAATGCAAAATGCGCTCATATGATTTTTTTTTTTTTTTTAAGAAAATCAAACTGGTACCAGTATGAATGTTTGGCAGCGTCAGTCCCTTTCAGATTTTTCTTCAGGATTCCTGGCATTTAGTACTGGGTTCCTTTGTTTTGTGGAGAAAACGTGTTGAAGTTTAAAATGAAAAAATTTAAAAAGAATACTGGTCTCTTTAAATGTTATATGTAAAAAGTAATACAAGTGTGATAAGATGAGATGCTCCAAAATCTGATCATTTGGAAGGTTTTACTGCCTAAATATGTGAAGCAAGGTGATGCAGCTTCCTGATTGTTTTAGGTAGCAGGTCATTCTGTCTTGTTTCATGCTGTTTTTCAAATTTCTCAGATTAGAGGAGGGGACCACTGTCCCACGTTTCTGAGAGTTTACCAAAAAAAGGTCTTAACTATGTGTTGGTGTTTAATATTCTTAGGATACATTCTTTTTTGTGATGTGAGTTGGGCTGAACATAGTATTCTAAAAAATAAGTCTTTTCTTGACTTGTCTGTAAAGGTTCCTGTGAAAGTTTTGAAGCTCTCTGCTTCAGTCTGACATTTTCATCAAAGGACTCCAGATTAAAGAAGATAGAAGCTGCAGGTGCACTGTTTCGATAAAACATTTGAAAGAGAACATGGTAAAGATGAATTCAAATGAGGTGCCAGCCACCCATTTAGCCCTTCAGAGTTACAGGGGCCTGTGCTTGCTGATGAAAAGGCGTTCTATTCGTCTTGCTGGGGCAAAGGTGCAGAGAGGCACAGATGTTCACTTGTTCGAAAAGGCAATCTTACGTTGACTTTAGGATAGAGTGGACCATTTAGGAGTGCAAACCGATCACCTTCCAAATTCAGTCTCTTCTAGGCTTCCAATGGGAGGGTCTAACGTTAACTCCTATAAGTCATTGCATAGATATTTAAGTACTAGGTATGTATGTTTTATTTCTAGGCATTTTGCTTAGTTTAATTAGTAAGTTTGCTCCGGAAACATTTAAACTGTCTCTGGCACAGGGTGCAGATATTGTCACTGAGAGACCACAGTGGTCTAGATGTGAATTTTATTTCCTCTGCTTCTTGGTGTTCTGTATTTCGCACAATAGACATTGATGGCAGGAACATAAGAATTGACATCTCATTTTTACACCACTCTCTAATTTGTGCAAACACTAAGTTCTCGCAGTCTGAAAATGTGTGTTTTTCCCTCTGCGCTTTGATGGCTAACATTCTTTTTAATGATAGTCATTTCTATAACAGGAAGATGTTTTCATTTGTATTTACTTTTCAGCGTGGCGCAATTATGCAGTTTTGCGCTTCAGTAGTGTCTCGGTACTTTGTGTCTCAAAAGAGAATTACAGTACTTAGAACAGGACTGCAATTTGAAGCAGGTGTTGTGTTTTACTGTTATGCAAAATAACAGTAAAATATAATTGTGGGAGAAATTAAGGAAACAGCTGCAAACTTGGTATGAAAACTGCTACATTATGATTTGTAAGCAGTTCTTATAGACATCTTACATCAGAGGAGCAGGGAAAGATTTTAATTTCGTTAATCCTACTGGCCTGGTTGTTCTATCAACTGGTGCTTAAAGGACTCATACCTCCCATGAAGTCAGGAAGAAGAAAGAGAACCCAAAGTGACACTTTGTTTAAAATGCCAGCGCCCCAGGGAATCATCTCTTGGCAGTGCCTTTGTACATTAGGAATTCAGGCAAGGTGGGTGTTTAGCTCGCTTTGCTGAGATGAAGAAGGCAATGATTTGAGTAGAACGCTGTGGAATTTCTTAGCCCAGCTAGCATATGGAGGTCTACACAAGCCCCGGGTTGTAAAATAATAAAATAAATGGCCTATAGCAGGCCATCTGCCGTTTGCTTGATATTTAAGGTGTTTCATGCCAAATTTAAATCTAATCTTATTATTCTAAATATTTTTATTTGAGATAGCAGCTAAGACTCCGGAGCTTAATGGTGCACATGGCAAACGTATTCTGATGTGGAGCACTCAAAGTAAAAGCGTAGGTTACCCGGGGGTTACCTGAGGACTGTGCTACTCGCTGCTGCTGCTGCTTCTCTGCTGCACCGATCAGTCTCAACAGCCCAGATGCAGGGATGGGCTTTCCTCTGTCTTCGCACACCTTTTATAAAAATAAACATCCTCCTTTTGAACCCAGTGCAACAAATTATATATTGACATTTAAAAAAAGATTCAAAACTAGTGGAAACAAAAAAAAAAAGGAAACCCACTACCGAGATTTATACAGCAGCAAGCAAGAACGAGGAGGTAGATGTAATGGCTGCCCTCCTTTACTGCTCCCTCCGGGCTCAAAGAGGGACGGTAATGCATGCATCTAAAGTGGTGAGCCAGGCTTGGATGTCTTGGACTTTCACCTGTGAGTGACTGTAGTCTTTAAAGAAATTATATGACATTTAGCAAGAAGGATTTGCCTTACCATAAAGTTCTTGGCCAGAGTGTACCAGGCGTTGAGTACCTATGTATTTTGGGGACTACTCGTGAAGGAAATAATTACATACAAAGTATGCATACATGATGTGTGTAATATAGGTACACACAGGTATTGTTATGAGCATAGCATTTTACATTGTCATTTGTCATTGCGTTGTATGGCTGTGTTAAGCATTGAAATTTCAAATTATTATATGACATCAACTTGTACAGACCAAATATTCCAGTTAGCAGGGAAGGTTTGGAAGAGTGTCCACTTTGAGCACAAACCATTTATAGTTAGACACCATGGCAACTGTGAAGATGGCCCTTCTGTAATTCATGTTAAGTGCTTTAATTATAATTAAAGAGGGAATCTAGTTTGAATGCCATTGAAATGATTTGCTAGCAGCCAGCAGTGTCATACGGAGTGTAATGTCCACTCTGAAGTCCTTGCAGGGTAGAGAGTTGGGAAAGGTTGTATCCACGAGGCAGCAACACAGATAAGATTTTTTTTCGTGAACCACTTTTTATGTCTAGGTGTCACATTTGACATCTCTTAGAACACCCTCTTTTTCTTTGTTCTAATTTTATATTTTTTTTTCCCCAGAATTGCACAGTGGTATTGATGAGCAAATCCTTGGGTTCAGAATTTGGCTGAAACGCACCATGCCTGCTTCCATCCTTTGCTCTGGAAAGTTGTGAGTTGCTCATGCCTATAGGGAGGAAGGATGGCACATGGGATTCCTTCTCAAGGCAAAGTTACCATAACGGTGGATGAGTACAGCTCCAACCCCACCCAGGCATTCACGCACTACAACATCAACCAGAGCCGATTCCAGCCGCCACATGTACATATGTAAGTATCGCTCATGAACTTAAAAAAAACTAGCAATCGAGAAAATAAATATAAAATAAAGAAGTTACTAATGACTAATGCCAGGGAGAATAAAAAGTATCTGATTTGCAAAACAGGTGGGCTATCTGTGGTTTCAGAGCTCCGGAGGAATCCCTCACATCTGTGCGACACTTTAGATTTTCAGAGTCCTCTCAATCACAATTTAACATTTGATCTTCAGAGCCTCTGAGGGGTGGTGGTAGGTTGCCCACATTTCGTGGATAACAACAGAGAGGTTAAGGTATTTGCCTAATGTCACGCAGTGAATTTTGGCAGAGTTTCTTGACCCTTTGTTCAGTTTGCTTTACATTGTATTTCTTGCCTCCATGATCAAATATTTCTCGAAAATCTCTGTAGTTTTATTTCCCGTCACCTCACCCCACTACCCCTTTACATTCAGCTGGGAAATAGGCCTAATTAGGACTAATTGTTTAGCCACTGCTAAACCCATTGTCTTGCCTGTTGCTCTGGAACGTGTGCTGCATGCTGCATGGCTTGAACAATATGGGGAACAAAGAATTAAGGGACAGTGGAACACTTGGTTCCAGGAATTGTACTTTTCTCTCACTCCCTAATACTATTGAAGTCATGTTGCCATTTAAACTGTTTAAGGAACAAAGTGTGGGAGAAATCAAGAGGCAAGGATTTTGCAGCACCTGGATGCACACCAGCTTTTTTCTGTTCCTTTGCTACAGGATGTGCTGGGCTTTCAGCAGATGGGGCAAAAGGTCACCATCTCCCTTGTTTATTCAAGGCCCGGTGCTCATTCTCTATTAGACGCTTCCAATGTCTAACACGAGTCTTTCATAGTAGGACTGAACCTCTTTGAAGACTATTGTATAGTCAAGAGAGAAAGGAGGTTAGAGCTCTGTTGACTGTTTTTGCCATTCCTTGCAAAACTGAACTAAGGGCATGTCCAAGTCACAAGCTCTTTTTTTTAGTAATTGTTTTATTTGGGCATTTAAAAAAATGGTAAAGTCACCCTCCCCAATACACACATATACATACACACACACAAACACAAACCCCCCTCAAATTTAGAAACACTAACCAAACAAAAAGATCTTTCTCTTGACTGCCTGTGTATTAGTGTAAAAACTAGGATGTTACTTTGCAAGTATATTCAATAGAGCCACTCAGTTACTGTGATGAGAGTTCTTAAAAAAAAAAAGAAAGAAAAAATAATCCTTGCAAATGGTTGGTGCTAAACTATTTCTAAGAATTTTATACATTCTTTAAATCAGACTATTCATGATTATGAAGCGTCGCTAACATGATTTTAAGGAAAAGTTTTTAAGGTGGATAAGAATTTTCTTTGTTAAAATGGCTTTTCTGAACAATAACTATGTGTTCGTTACATATATTTATTTTACTCTGCTTTTAATCATTTCTTTTTTTTTCAAATATATTATAGAATTTGTGCAGGTGGACTTAGGATACTTTTAGCTCTATTTTGCTTAGGTGACATTTTGTATTAAAGAATAGCAAAGAACTTTGTGGATTCTCTTTCCTTTCAGTTAAAAGAAAGTATATTTTGCCCGAGACTCCTTGGAAAATGACCGATAGGGAATCTCAGCTTAGTCTTCACTAGTTCGTTGCCATAGATTCCACTCGTGAACTGTGAATGCGCAAAGATATTTTTAAAATCATGTAACCGTAGAACTGATCTGCTTAGATCCAACCATGAAAAGTTCAGATCAAATTATATCCTTTTTTTTTTTGGAAAAAAAAAGCCTTGAAAAATGGGCTTTTACCAGACATCCGTCCTACCTTGGAGTAGAGGATTCTTTCATGGTCTGGGTCGAGCTTGCTTTTTCACATTCATCACCCACTGAGGGCTTCCTACCTGAACCCTTTGCTCCAGCTACACAAGTTGGCTCACTGTCACCTGAGCACGCCTTGAGCCTTTCCATCTTAGTGCCCCTGCTTTCAGTGTTTCTCACAGTGGAGACACTCACGTTTGTGTTCTGCTCATCAAACGCCTCAGAGCCAGTTCAGGCTCTTCTACCTTGTGAAACATCTTCTGTCTTTCCCAGTCCAAACTGACTGTGCCCCACCCAGCACAGTACCCTTAGTCACTGGGCAAGCATTGACTTCAGACCACCGCCATTATTATTTGTCTCTCTCTCTCTTTCTCTCTCTCTCTCTCTCTCTCTCTCTCTCTCTCTCTCTCTGCCCCCCGCACACTCCCTCTCCCTCTCCCTCTCATCCTTTGTTTCTTAAAGGCAGAGATTGAGCAGGTGGCAGGTGCTTAGAAATACTGATTGATTGATTGACCCATAGATTAATTTGATTGTGCATCGAGATGAGAAATTATGTTTGAGATTTGGAGAGTTTCACTGGAAATTTTCTGAGCCATTTTAACATGGTGAGTGTTTGTATGAAGGTGCATGCATATCATCAAGATACTGGCTCACCTTTTCCTTGCCTTGACTTTTCCGTGCTTGATGCCTTGGCACAGTGACTAGTTCATTCTAGGCATTCAAGTATATGAAATGCAATCATGTTCTATTTCTGTTATATTTTTTTAAAACACACTTAGTCTAATAGAAATTTAAATTGGCTGGAAAGTATTCATAAAATATTTAATCTAAAATTTCTTAGTTTTTCCGAAATTTCCAACATGTTGTACAGAGCGTTGCTCCTGTCCCTGAAGGTATTTTGTCTTTTTCACTTGATTAGTTGCTCATTTATTTTGCGTGGGATTTTTAAAACATTCGTTTTCCTTTTTAACCTACAACTGAGGTCCGTGTTTACCCGGAACAGATCTCCTGGATTGGAGTTAAAATCCTGCTCCCTAAATGATCCATTGTTTTCTTTCATACAACCTAGTTGGGGTTTTCTCACTTTAGTTAAGAAATAGCTCATTTCCCATTTAATTCAGTTAGTCTCACTTCAGCTTTGTGATCCACCTTGGGCAATTCACTTCCCTTCTCCAGGCCTCAGTTTACTCATCTGCAAAGGTTTGCGCCAAATGATAGTTATGGATATTTTAACTCTAACACACTAAGGTTAAGATTGCAGCTAAGACAATATTCATTTGCAAGATGATGTAGCAGGGGAACACATATTTATATGACCTGGTCCCTATCTTCATGAAACTCATCACTGATTTCAGAGCTGTTGTTCAACTGGCTTTAAGAGGTTTACTGCTTTGTCTCGGTTTGGTTTCACTTGTGACTTCTAACCAGGCTACAGCCAAGCTTTCTAAGAACCATTGGCCTGCATCTCTGCCTGCGACTCAGGGAAGATTTTTTTTTTAAAGAAAGCAATTCTGTATGACCTTGAGAAAGAAAATTAAAGTACAGCTGGAGTTGGCAGAGTAGAATGTAACCTAGAATTTGTGTGTCCCTCTTACCCAGGCTCTTAAACACACTAATAGATGTGATGATTGGAAACCAACAATTAATATGCCTTCATTTTTCTACAACTCTTTCATCTTTCCCAAGAAGACTGTTGAGAAAATTATTTAGTAAATTTAATGATGGTAGGAGGAGGTGCTGAAGGAGCCACTGTAGGTTTGAAAACACCATAAAGATTTTGGTTTTTTTGGTAATTATTTGAAGCCTAATAAAATATTACAAAACCTTTTTAGTAGGGTATCCAACCATCTCAGTTTTTGCACCGGAAGTCCCATGTTCTAGAAGACCCCTTAGTCTCACGTTACCCAGGGTAGTTGGTCACCCTACCGAGGTTAATTCACCTTTTTCTTTAAGGATTGGTTGTTAGAAAGCTCAAATCAAATTTTATTTTCAGTTTTAGTCACTGTGCTTGTCCGTAGCCTCGGTTGACAGCACCCCTGGAGTCTTAACTTAGTTTTGGTTCTTTTACACCTGTATTTGGAGGACTGCACAGCGCGGTGGTTGACGTCGCCACTGGAATCAGATTGTTGGATTTAAAACCTGGTTGCATCACTTGCTGTAACCAACTGTGGAGAAATGTATTAATTTCTCTGTGCTTGCTTTTTCCATTTGTAAAATGTGGACAATAAAAGTAGTGTCTATCTCAAAAGGTTGTTGCGAAGGTTAAAAACAGTATTACTTGTAAGGTTCTTAGAGGAGTGCTTAGTATGTGGTCTATACTCAATAAGTGGTAGATGTTATTATTAATGATTGTTTTATTGATTCCATTTTTTTTATTCTAAGCTGTCTCAATTTGTTTTGAGAATCAGTGGAGTATAAATAAATGAATTCATAAGAAAAATCACTCGCTGCTAAGTTTGGTCCAGCAAACTTTTCAGGGTGGGATTTTTGGCTGTCAAGGTTGGCAGGTGTCCTGACTTTAGTGTCTGTCAAGATCATAGAGAGTTTAGGAGTGTCTCACCTACCTCCAGTTTCTCCATGGAAGTGACAGTTCTACGGAGAAGGAATCCCGTGAGGTGAGGGTTGCCTGGTTGTTCTCTAGGGTATCACAGTGGCCTTCTCCCCACTTGGTGGTGGTTAAAATAGAAGCATCAAGAGTTAACCGTAATGAACCAGGGTTGAGTGCAAAGGGCACAGATTGGGCTGGGGAATGAGGACAGGATTCACATGGAAGATGAGAATGTGGTCTGAAATCAGATCTCTCTATACAAATGCTGATCCCACCAATTACTGGCTTGGCTGGATAATGATGGACAAATTACAGAACCTCAGTCTTCTCTTCTGTAAATCGGTTTAATGACCCTTTGAAATGGTTGTGAGCATTAAGTGTGATGATGTATATGACATAGTGCCTAAAAGATAGCACTTGATAAGTAGTTGTTGGGATAATATTTATGGTCTTATCCATTTGCTGGTGAGCATGAGATAAATATTAACATCTTTCTTTTTAAACTGCTTGGTGGTATCAAACCTGAAAAGTCTAACTTGTGTTCTTGTTGCTTTGCTGCATTGTATAGCATCTGTGCTTGTCACTGTTTGCTTGGGCATTGCTAATCAAAAATGATCTGAAGTGTTTGGGGTATCTGGGTGATCATTCCATGTCAAATTCTTACAGGATTTTGTTTGATCTGAAGTTTCATTTTTATGTGGTAGGAAGTAAATGTTCATCTCAGGGCTGTATTAGGTATCCTTAGGTACAAAAACAAAGTTACAGGAGAGTGTTAAAGAATGGTGCCATTTGGTTGAAAAAATATATAAATGTGTAGAAAGATAAATACCAATATTATTGTTGATTATTTCGGAAATAAATTTTGGGGAGGGAGTGTTAGGTAGAGACCTTTCAGTATTCAGTTTATACACTTAACTATGTAATATTTTTATGATAAAAGCATTTTTAATGATAAAAAATAATTCGTTACTAGTCTTTCTGCTTTCTATACATTAAGATTTGCATTCAAGGCTCACTCGGCTGCAAATCTATACTTTCTTTGAGCCTAGCTTCCTTGGGTGGCCCCTTCTTCTGTTTTCATGTTCTAACCAAGAAATAGACCAAAGGCTGTTCGTTGGTTCAATATAATTCAGCTTGCTCATGTGTGGGAAGATGAGAGCAATGCCAAGAATGCTGCCTACTTCTTGGTCCTGTACCTGAAAGAGAATTTTTTAAGAAGTATCTTCAAATTCTTTTTTGGAATCCAACAGATTATACAGTGTCAGTAAATAAATGGCTTGCTGTGGGAGATTACTTGACAGTTCTTCGGGGAACTTGGATTCTAGTCCTAGCTTGGTCACTAATTAGGCCCACGATCCTTAGCAAGTTGAGCCTCTCTGAATTTCAAGTTTCTCATCACCTATTGGACTTGATGCCTTTTAGCATCATTCCTTCTCGCTGCCAGCCAAGGATTTCTCCTGTTTCTTATCTTTTCTTTTGTTTATTTGAAATTAAGAGCACGAATTTTAATATAATAGGGAGACATCATGGGGAGATGGCGGAGGGAGAAGAGAAATGACCCCTAACTCACACAGAGGAAGAGTAATATCTATGAATGAATGAATGTCTGGGGCTCTGTAAAATTGCCTTTACTAACAACGTAGAAATTCATCCTTTGCTGCAGAGCTGGGCTGCATTAGCTCTTTAAAAAATTCTAAACATTTTTCTCTTGGTAAGCCACTTTCTCATTCTCATTACAAATTTATCACGGGCCTGCGCATTAGCATGGCCATAATTTTTGTTAATGTTTTCAATCTGAAATTCGTCGTGGAGATGTTGAATGGCCCTTTTAGTTTGCACTCATGTATAAACACAGGGTATTTTTCTTCTCTTCTCTCATTTCTTTTTAAAAATAAGTTCTTTTTCCTATACCCTCCCTGAGGGTACTAGTCTTGTGGTCCGTGACAGTTCGACTTCGTTTTAGACCTGACTTTTTCCTATTCTGTAGATTTCTTTGTTTGCATTCGAGCATTAAAAAGGCAACCTAAAATTAGATTTTTTTTTTTGTCCATATGGATTTGTTCTTAGACCCGTAACTGTACATTGCCTAACTGGGTAGTATTTTTTGTTTGTTTGTATTTTAGTTACTTAATTCTCTGAGACGGTAAAAAAAATTTCGCAAATAAAGAAGATCCTCTGTAGGATGGTATTCCTGGATTTCAAATTCCAAAATACTTACATTTATAGAGATAAAGCAAGATTCGTAGAGAAAGTGGCCACTGTCAGTGGATATACATATCCTGAAACTGGGAAACCATCAGATCACCACCTCTCCTTTGGACTGAATCTGTCTCCTGCTCTAAATACAGTTTTTTTCTTAAACTTCATTCATGGAAATGTTTTGTTAAAAATATCCAAAATGCAAAGCAAGCTAAACAGGAAGTAATGTAATAGACTGTATCTGAGACATTTAATTTTAATTCTGAGATTGTAAAGTTTATGAAGATGTAGATTTTAAGATGTATAAACAAAGCTAGTGCTGCTGACTCTACCACATCTTGTATAACAAACTCTAGGTAGTTCCTAACCGTTTTCAAGAGAGAAAAAGCTCACTGAGTCTCAGAATATCCGTCAGCATGTTTTTATTTCTTTGCAGTGTTTCCTTAGCTCTGGCCTTCTCATGGCTTTTTCCCTTTTAGACTTTCACAGCATACTGAAAACTAGATGTTTTAGTAGCTGTCCTGGCATGATTAGGCTATTATTTCAATATCAGTATAGGAAAAACTACCACACTTTTGCAGACCACCATGTTAGTCTGCCTTCTTTTTTTTTAAATGTACGAAGTACACTTGGAGGCTTTGTCTATGTAGAAACACTAACTCTGCAAAGAGGAAACTGTTGGATTTATTGGCCCTTGCAGTATTTGGGTCTGCATATTTCTATTTTGCTTTGAAGATTTTTTTTTTTTCCAATTCTGTTACAGTAGAGGGGTAAAATACATAAAAATAAGAAAATGTATTTTTGCAGGCTTTTTATTTTTTCTTCTTTACCACAAATCAAGAATATAAGCTCTTCTAGTTGACTTAAATTTTTGTGCCGTTTTATATTAAGTACTAAAGCCCTTGACACTAGTTGAAAAAAAAAGCAAAAGAGGAATTAATACCTTTTAATAAAGCAAACAGGTAAATTTCAGTACTTGATATTATTGAGCTTTAAAATTTCAAGTGAGAATTAAACCTTTCTTGAAGTTTCTCTGTTGGTAGTGGCTTCCTTAAAAGATTGCAGGGCCCTACATCATACGGTAGACTTTACTCCAACGCATTTCTTTCTTTGTGCAGACAGTCTCTGAAACCTTCCAGCTCAATGATTCGATAATTCTTGGATTGGAAAAATGTCTTTTCCCATCTTGCGGTGGGCAATTTTGGCATTTATGCTGATTGGCTAAGAGAAGTGGCTCACTCGTGCTGTTTGGTTTTAGGTATTTGGGCCATAGCCCGAGTTTCAAACTGTTTACATATTGTACACTTAGTTTAAAATGTGTTTTGCACAAAGACTTAAAACTGAAATCAAGAAAAAAGATTAACTCTCCCACCAACTAAGCAACCTCAGCCTGTTTCTCTAATTTTCTGAAAGATTTAGCCTTTTGCTATGACATGGATATTTTACTAGCTCTGTTTTGGTCCTGAGTTTTGGGAAAATTTTCTCTCTTTTGTTTTACTTTCCTTTGCCTTAGGACTTCAAAGATAACCACAGAACCTATCAGACTATTAGACATTTTTTTTTTAAATCGTAAATATCATATCTATTACTCTTGGTTCTACCTTATGTTTATGTATTCCATTTTTTTTTTTTTTTTTTTTTTAATTTCACCTACTGGTCCTGCATGGGTAGGCAGGGCATATAATGAGGAGATGCACGTTTTATAGATAAAAAGTGGAAAAATGGGGGTATATGTGAAGAAAAGGGGAAGGAAGAGGAAGGGCCTAGCAGACATATTTGTTAGATCATAATTCTCTTTCTTGCATTTAAGACGTCCGTGGACTTGGGCTTGGCTGTAACACCAGGAGGGTGTCAACATCCCTAAACATCAGTCAGTAGGGACATAAGACAAATTACACCTTAGCTTTCTGGAGTGCACATGGCAATCCTAGATACCAATGAATCTAGCATTTGAAAGGATTGAATAGGAATTTTTGATACACTGACTTGTTTTGATCTCTGAGAAGGAACAATCTGTTAGGCCTTTTTACGTAATTCAAAACTTTAGGTTTGTGTTTTAATTAAAAAAAAAAAAAAGTCCATTTGACAAATAGTGAACTCTGAACTGGCTTTTGAGAAATGTAAGAATATCTGAATTTGCGATTTCCCAAGGTTTGCCATCTGTGAGTAGCTAGGAGACTTACCATATGTTGTGCTCAAATTCTGACTTTTACAGGTTAACTTGTTTTCACTTTGTTCTTAACCCTCACATTTTGGGCACAGCTGGTAGCTCTGAAAGCTATTTTGACTCATACTTAGAGAAAAGAAGAAAGGGGAGGGGCACATCTTTGGGAAGAACCAACAGAGTGGGAAGGAGGTGTTAACTCCTAAACGATATTAATTCTTGATTCTTCCATAATGCAGTTCAAAGAAGAATCGAATGTTTTCCCCATGTGAAATATAAAGGCTTGGGTGTCTGGTTCAGTACAGTGGGGTGAGCCCTGTCCTACCCCCTTGCCCAGTGATGCTCTGGAGAATTCAGAAGGGAAATAATAACCCCGTGGGAGGTTGTTTGCTCCACACTGTGCCCTTGGTGGCGGATGGCTAGTCTGTTTTGCATCTCTCCATCTCGACCCCTCCACCACATTAATGGCAGCCGGCACGCTCCACTGTTTATCTTGGAATTTGATACCATCATCTTGGCAACCAAACTGGGACCTTTACTACTCAGATTGTTTGTCATTTGTTGTTAATTATCTGTTACCATAAATTCTGCACTTTGAGAAAAAAGAGAATGTTTTGAAATATTTTCTCCAACATGTAAGTGGAGCTTCATTTGCTGTGGACAAAAGAGGGGAAAAATCAGCCCTTTTGGGAATCGGTTTCAGAGAAATCAAATGCCCTGGTTTTTCAGACAGGCTCGGTTAGATCCCACTAATGCAGCCAGAATTTCCACTGAAAGAACCTTTGCAATTCAGCAATGGTCTATATTTATGAGAGGTACATCCTTTCGAGGAAAAAAAAATAATTTAACTTTACGTAAGGGGTTTTGCAATCGCTTTGTGCCATAATTGTGTTTTGTGTGTGTGAGGAGAGCCTGTTCCCTGCAGTTGGTTCTTCCCTTTCAAAGATTATTAAGACAAAGCCATCCAGAGTGAAAAGTAACCTCTGCTTACCTGCCTTTACGAGGTGTTTATTTTGTCAACTGTAGAATTAAAATGAGCTTTCCGGCTATTGGTAGATTTTAATCATGCCCCCACACTCTGCAGGGAAGGTTGTGTCACCTTATAAACAAATAGCACTGTTTTGGGAGGTGCTGTACCATGGGCTCCAAGAGCAACCGCTGGACTTAATATCTTAATAAAACCATAAACAGGACAACATGAGAGAGAGAAAGAATGAATGCATGTATTTTGGAGGGAGAGATTCGGGAGTGGAGTGGTAGTTGCTAAGCAGGCATGTAAGCACATTTAAAAATATTTTTAAAAAGATATCATTTGAAAAGTTCCCCCTACCAAAAAAAGTATAGCCAAAATCCAGTCTGTCCATCCATACCTGGGCCCCTTGCATTTGTTCATTTATATTCTCTACTAAACAAATGTCACATCCTTACCAGGGGGATCATAACAACACATGCTTCAATAGGTAATAGTAAAGGTTATGCTAGATCTTGCTTAGTGCGTATGAAAGAGCTGAGCACAGTATCTCAATGCTCAATGCATGGTAGCTATTATCATTAATTATAATAATTAATAATAATTGCCATTAAGTTTGCCATGTCTGTTTCATTCTTGTTGAGAAGTTTCTGTTTTTGTTTTTTTCCTCCAGTTTTTAAAGTTTATAGAGTTGTGCCATTTCCGAAGCCATTCTTACACTGAGGGAAGGATTGAGCATATGTTAACCTACTGATAGCCAGGGTGCAGACTTAATAAACACTTAGTCCCCTGCCTGCTGCCTGGGAGCTCTCGGAGATGTGCCTTTTATTGGAGTTGTGGAATTGGCTTGGGTCTGCTGCCTTTGGTGTCCACAGAACCAGATAATGTTCTTTCTAGGCTCATAAGAACCCATAACAGTATCGTCCCTGAAATTAAGCACTGTTGCTATATATTCCACCCCCATTATTCTTTTATTTTCTTTCTGTGTTAAGGGAATACGGGTAGGTGAGTGTGCCCTGCTTTAGGACACAGATTACGATCAGACTTTCGGATTAAGAATTGAGTATTAAATTAGTGTCTCAGATTTAGTACAGTGTGAGTATGAGAATAAGAGACGACTGTGGGGGGAGGGGAATGGAGGTTGGAATAAAGCACCTTAGACTGCTCAGGGGGAGGCTGGGAAAGAGTTTAACACTTTGGATTTCTTAGAAGCCATTAAAACTGGGATGGGATCAGATTACCTGACTGCACATCTGAAACATGAAACTCTTGCCCTAAACCGTGCAATTGAGTTAAGCTCCAAATTCAAGGCATTCCCCTAAGGCTGGCCTCTGGGTGAGCCCCACTGTGGATTGCAAAATGATTTCCTTTGAGAGGAGTTAAGACTACAGTGAAGTTTTTATGGCCAATTGAGCCTGTGCCTTGGTGCCAGCCAGACAGTTGGCAGCAGTTAGTGCCAACTTTGGTGATCTGTCCACCGATTTTTCTCAAGGTCTTCCATCCTGTCTGGATTTGGTCCCGACGTTGAAGGGAAGATATATTGTGAATCCAGCTTTCTAGGCGTGCCCCCTGAATTTTGTGTTTTTAAAATTTCCAAGTGGAGAATTACTGAGAGGTGCCGGGAGAGCAGCAGGCAGGTCCACTGCCCTAACTTTCGAGGCTCAGAATGATGTTGGCAGCCCTGCCCCCTAAGTCCTCTTTCCTCCCTCCCTCCACCTTTGTTAATTCTTTAGGGGTTCCCCATCCCATTTCTGGATTTGGTGAACCCTTTATATGTATTCAGAGTACCTACAAGTAGTGCTTTCCCTTGGTCACACTTAATCATCATGTATTTTCTAATTGTGAAATAACCATCTTACACTGGGCTATGTACTCTACGAAGGCAGCAACTCTATCTTTTTACTTTTATTTTAGTTTTTTGCCTGCCTCCACTGACAGCACCTGTCACAGCTCCAGGTGCATTCTACACGCACTCCGAAAACCTGTTGAATGAATGAATGAAAGTTGAGTTTGCAAGAATTCAGCATTCTCTCACTATGTGCTTCCTCAGGAAGTGTGTGCTCCCTTGTAATCATTCATTCATTTTGAGAGCATGTGTTTAGACTTGAAGGTATCCTTGACTTTAAAAAGGGTAACTTATATAAGTCTCCCGTGTTTTTTTCAGGATGGAGCTGGATGAAACTCAGAGTGAGTATTTCTGGTACTCCAACGCCAGTGCTATACTCTGTCCTGCCTTCGGCTGACTTTTATATTGACAGTAGTAAACTCTCATTTCTAATATAAGAAAAACATCCAAGTTTCACTTGCAGCTGGACCCTAAATATTTGGGTTTCCTATGTTCTCTAATTTAAAAAAACTGAAGCATTAGGAAGTATATTGTTTAAACTCCTGGTAAAATGCTCATTTATTGATCCTATGTGGAATTAGCAATTATTGGTGAGAAGCATGAAATTAATTAGGATATATATGAGCCCGATTACGAGGAGTCTGACAACTACCCCCAATATGTGAGTTTACCTGAAATGAAGACCGTGAAAATGGGTCATCTATTATCATAAGAATCATGCATTTTGCATGAGGTGAACCAATTTTATTCTGTACTCGTATGTTTTTAATAACTTTACTTTTTTTCTTTTGAAACAGTTAACTCTTTAAGCTCTTACAGAGTAACTATTTTGACAGAAATATGTGATTCGTGTTAAGTACAGGTAATACCATCATAACAACACTGTTATTATATAGTGATTGAAAACTTTAAAAACTTTTTTGATTTAAAAGTAATACACGTAAAATTTAAAGGTAGTGTGTATTGAAGTTCCAATTATGGATGACTATAAACCTCTTGAAAACCACATGAAAAAAAAAATCCTGTGTAAAGTGCCAAGCTTAAGAATTTTACGCGAAGCAGAACTTAAAAGAAGGTATATAATAAGAAAGAGAGGTTTGCATTGCAGACACTTCGGGGCAGGAAATTTTTAATTTAGGTGGCAGACTTCAGGTTTTCTCCCTAACTGTCCTTGTGACTGTGTTTGTTAAGGAAGGTGTTGCAAAATTAGGCTTTCCAGAGATGTCCCTTGGCTGAGGACCTAGCTGAGTTTCTGAATTTGAGTGCCGGAATAGAACTGGGGTGATATTAGGCTGTAGGTTGAAGCCCTTTGATGGACTTTCCTCTCTGATAAGTACCCGTAGTGACTGACAGTGACATTGTTTAGGTAAAAGATGGTTCAGTAATTGAGAAGTCACCGTTCGTTAGTATGTGAAAATCTTTCTTTAAAATAGGGAAGACACCAAAATCCACATGTGCAATTTAAATGAGCTTGTATTCTGCATTATAAATATGCACCGGATGCCAAGTAGAAAACCGGAACACTCTCTCAGGATGCTGTTAGGGCCAAGCGGAATCTCATTAGGGACAGCTTCAAAGATCAGTTCCTCGTGTCCATAAAAACAAGTGTAAATTATCTGGTGCGCGCCTGCTGTTAGCAGTTGCGGTGTTGCATTATGCATGATTCCAGACTGTACCGAGGAGACGCAAGCTGCATGGAGTTCTGCAGTAGATGGAGGGATTTCTCCATATATATAAATATATTTTTTTTTTTGGTGCTGAGTCCTACATTTTGGAAATTTATTGGTGTGTTTCACTTAATGGAGGGTGCCATATCTAACCTGCTCCTACATTTTTGATGAATTGGAGTCAGTTCAGAGAGGCATGATAAGGCTCTGAATTGTTTATATGAACAACCAATCTACTCAGATTTATGTATCTTGTTTGCTCACATATGGAGTCAGATTAGGGGGCTCTGAGCACATTCAGTGCACATAGAGTTGAGGACATTTATTTCTACCATTCTCTCCCTCTTTTTGATCTCAGATTTTAAAAATAAGTGCTAACAATTAGTAAATTAAGAAAACGTAGTCGACATTAACATACAAGGCTTCAATAAATAGTTTTGGAATAAATGCCTAAGTGTCTGGAATATATTCCTCAGCTTCACTGTGAGAAGATAGAGAACACTAGCATGTAGTGTTTAAGAACGTGGATTCTAGAACCAGGTTGTCAGAGTTTGAGTCTTGGTCTGCTTCTCGCTCGCTGTGTGACTTGGACAAGTTACTTAACCTCTCTGTGTTCTCATCTGCAAATGAGTAGGGAAAATAGTACCTACCTCATGGAACTGTTATGAGTGTTAAATCGGTTGATTTATGTATAGTACCTAAAACATTTCCTGGGACACATTAAGTCCTATGAGAATGTTTGCTCACATTGGTATCATTATTATTGGAGGTAGAGCACCTTCTAGGACAGCTGGGGATGACGAGGTACAGCACACTCAAAGACAGTTCGTAAGTATATGTGCTTGAGTGGACACGTACATGAGCCTGAAGGCCGGCAACGTCAGGAGCAATTACTTGGAATGAATTTGGAAAAGCCATTAAAGATATAAAATACTTAGTAGATATGTATCTTTCTGGTCCACATAACCCAGGGAAAGAACCATGAGATCTTAGGGAAAGGGTAAGAAATAGCAAGAGCGAGGCAACTTTCCTCTGGCCAGAGTAGAAAAGAAAGTGTGACATCCATCTCCTTCCCCAGTTGTTTCTCAGAGCCTAGTCCCAGAACAATGCTCCATACAGGAGAAAGATTAAAAGAGCAGCCTTACGCAGTATCACGTGACTTAAATTCACAAATGTTCTAGCACCAGTTACCTTCATTTTGAAAGTTATATGTGCAACACAAGGGGAGATAGCCAAGATGTCAATATTTCTCTTCCTAGACTAGAAGCTCTGTCAGGGCAGGGCTGATGCTGGTTGATCTTGAATCCGCTGCAGTGCCCATGGGCTCGGTAATTAAATACATCTTCAACAAATCAGCAATCGCCCTTGTGTATTTCTTCTGTCATTTTTGTCCTCATGCTAACTTCTCTTTAAACTTACGATATTCCCATCCTCTTTAGAGAGTCATCACTGTTGTTATCATGTTCACCCAGGCACTAGTTATGGCCAGCATTGCTTGCTTCAGTGTTCCTCCTTACAGTTTGCCAAAAATACCCTGCTATCTCCTGTCACTCTCTCATCAATATCTGAAGGATGGTTTGTTGTCAGCTCTCATTATTAAGCGATTAAGTGACTGAGGCCTCCTGTATGATTCCATAGTCCTATACACCATTACTGGGAAATGAGAACTTCTAAAATATTTGAATAAAGAGAGTCTCGGAAACCATCTATAGGATGGAGAGGATATGAGGAAGATGAGTGGGAGGTCTGGGGGGCCCATTGAAAATATTTCAGTCAATGTATCAATAAATATTTACTAGAAGAGCATTGTGGGTAGGGATCATGGCTGTTTTACCTATCGTTTTATTTCCAGTACATACACAGTGTCTTCCACAAGGAAAAAAAAAGTTATTGATGATGAAATGAATACACGAATGTCTTCTTGGGTCTAGCAATGAGAATAATGTATAACTGTAAACCATGCAGTCTTCATCTGCTAGGGGTGTTTTGCCTATTTAGGGAGACAATCAGATGTGCCTGAATTAAATAATATTTAATAACATAATCATGTTTGCATAATTATTAATAGGATATCAAGGTGTACTTTTGTATACTCGTGTTTTGGTGCTCATTGTGGGAGAAACACATGTAGAAAATTTTGCTGTGTCCAATTGGCCACCCAGAGAGGTTGAGTGACCTGATAAAGGTCACACAGGACTGCTGGTTTACAGTATAATGTGTATCTCTTTTTGACCTGTAACGAGCAAAAATGCTTACGGAACGTACAGTTTTGGGAGCAGTTAATAAATCCTAACCGAGTAAAAGAAACAAGGGGGAATTTCTTCAAGCACACGTCTGAAATAAGACTTTTTTTCTGGTATCTGACTTAATTCTGTTAAATTCCTTTCCAGTTTTATTTCCTAATTTTTCCTCTGTAGACGGACTCTAGATCAGTCAAAATGTCTTAAGGTCTGATTCTTGTCTCGAAGATGAAAAAAGGTATGCTCTCTGTAGGAGGCGCCATGCAATGGAAAGCAGTATAAATTACACAGGAGCCGCTATTGTCTGCCCTGGAGGATCACACTGCTTTCATTTCGTACTATTTCCTCCTGTTCTTACCACACTTGTGTCCCTTGGTTCCTGTCAAGTCTGGCAGTCGCTTCTGGACCCCAGGGTTCCAGAAACCACTGCCATTTCCTGCTCAGAGACTATGCACACTTGGATAGCAGTTGGATTTTTCCTGGGATGTGGGAGTCGAGGAGTGTGCAACCATATGCCGTGGGCTTGGATAATGGCTCACATTCCAAACAAGTGAAATGGTTTCTGGCCCACTGCTTGTGCTGTGTGGAAATGAGCAAACCTATACTAAGCTTCTAGGTCTTTTCCATTTGGAAACATGAAGATAGAAGGTTGGATTCTTCAACACAATAAATTTTACCAAGTTAAACTTGAGTACTGTTCTGAGACCTGACTGTGGTTGAATATCAAAGACGAAGGGTAACTTCAAAGGCATCACAATTTTTGAGAAGTTCGTAGAGGCTACTAGTTGGAAATGATGTCTCTGACCAAAAAGAAGTGTTGTTATTGCATAGAAAATAGCTTTTGTTATCTATAATTGGTACTGGCATCACTTGGTAGACCGTTGAAGTGTGCCTTCTTCATTAAGATTGAGAAACCCTAGGGCCACAAGTCAATCCACAAGGAGCATTTCCAGTCATATGCAATTTCCCTCTTGGAAAATGCTCTGTGGAAGGTGTAAGGTATCACATTAAACTTCTTTATTGTTAAAACTGCAGCTGGCCCCATGTTGGCTTTGGCCATGACCCTTTGCCTAGGGTGCTGCAGATCTAGCTATCAATAAAATTCTAGCCAAATGCCTTGGGTGTTGGTGCAATGGCTGGCAGCTGGGTATTGGTTCACTTGCTGATCATGAGCCAGAAGTACCTGTTAGATCTTTAAAAGCTAAGCATCACAGGAAGTAGGAGAATTTTTCCAGCTTTGCTTTTCTGGCGAGTTTAGAGATGGCACTGGACAGCAGCTTTCACATTGAGTTCTAACTGTTGAACTTCATAATAGAAAAGTTAACCAATAAAATTTCTAGTTTATGATGATGATTAAAATCAGTCGTTTTAGAACGCTCAAGACCCCAACTTAACATGGCAGTGAAGTTCATAGTCTATGCATTGTGAGAAGTGCAGTTCGTGACTCTATTGGTTGTAGCAGGGTACATTTTGCTGTAGAAATTATACATCTCTATTGTCTATACACAGATCCGTGTGTGTACACATGCACACACACCCACAAGTAAATGGTGGTTTAAAATTAAACATAGATGCACGTGCTTACTGAACACTTCTTATGACCATCTAAAAAACAAATAAAACATTGGACATTGTTTACACATGGGTTGAACATCTCAACTAACATTACTCACACATTTGACCCTTGTTTTCTATTGAGGGCACTGAGAAGCTACATTATTAAGCATATTGGGTCAACCCGGGGTTCATCTTAACATTGTTTTTCTTTCTGTGAAGATGAAAAGGTCTTCAGCCAGATTTTCTTTTTGTTCTACACCCACTGGGGGGTAGCATGATGTTTGCATGACTAGGATCTGCTCGATAAATAAGCAGATTCAGTCTTTTGTTTTAAGTGTAATCAGCAAGATTGCATTTGCATTGCTTGTAAGTGAATCACATAAGTGAAATTACATTGCCTGCATCTCATTTGCTATCATAAAATGTTATGGGATGCAGGCTGTTTTTCTCCAACTAAAGTGTCTTGAGTTAGTATTAGGGTGCTTGCTTTCATTTTCCTTTGTGACCAAATTTGTTGCATTCTACAGAGCTGGGGCTCATATTTTCACTTATGTTAGTTGCTGGAGAAATACTCGTTTGCGTTCTCTAAAATGAGCTAAGATATTGGTTCAGTAGGGGGTAAATGGGAGTTTTAAGACTATCTCCTGTCGTGTAGCAAGTGATTGCTAATCACTTTCTGTCGTTTGTGACAACTTCTGCTTACTAAGAGTAAATGCCAGTCACTGTTGGTTGAAAGCATAAAGCAATCTGAAGCTTTTCAGGCAGTTGGCTACAGAAAATGGTTTACATAAAACAAATAAACAAAAAGCCATGTTTTGAGTGATCAATATAAAATACATATCTTTATGGCTATATTTAAAAAATACCCTTAAGGCAGATGCCTTAAACGTCATTTCGAGATTCCCTTGCTATTTCTTTGAAAATAAATAATTTAACACAACAATAATAATTGCTGACTTCAAAAGTTAGTAAATTCAGTGACAAATGAGAATGCCCAATTTCACAGATCAGTTCCACTCTCCACTGAGGTTTTCTTAATTCATGAATTTTTAAGATGGAAGTCAAAGAGAAGGTATGAGTTCTTAGATAACCTGTAACACAGTGTGGTTATCCACAAAACCTCTGTTTATTAACTACATTATTGATAAAATCCCACAAGGCAGCAGGCAGCTATAGTGCTGATTATGTCCTTTGATAAATGTGAAGACTGCTTTCATAAAGAAGAAACATGCCAGTTATAGTGATACACCAACAAAGTGAAGGAGCTTGATAACCAGTGAAGATCTTTGGTTATTTGTAAAGGTATTAGTAGAGAGAAATGGAAAGAATTAAATGTGATGAATGGGAACTTAAAATATGAGAAGGAAGATTTCTTTTCTATCTAAAGAAAAGACTTAAGGATACTAAGCCCAAAAGAAAAAGTAACGTTCCTAAATAGCTTACAGTTTTTTTCAATAAGGCTTTGAAGGAGATGTGCAGTTTTGTGTTATCATATTATTCAAACAACTGTATCTAGGAGAAACACTTTATATGGAAGGAGGTGATTGTGTATGACTTCTCTTGAATTAGTAAACTTGAAACGTAGCATCCATGCAGAAGTGTACAAATTAACCGTATTCCACTAAATGAATATTCACAAAAGAAACATACTTGTGTGACCAGTGTGGGATGTAGTTTTAAAGATCATTTGTTTCAGTCTGCAAAATGATATTCTAAAGTCATAAGAATTTAAATATTATCACAATCTGCAATAAACTTTTATTAATAAAAATTGTAGAGGCCTTTGTTACTATTGCTATGTGGGTTACAAAGAAGATAATTGTGTGGGTTGGGATCCCAGTGGCCTCCCTAAGAGTCCTCTGCAGCTGGATGTTACAGGGTTTAGAGTTGCTTGTGTGACTACTGTGACTTTTATTTAAACATCTCCAAGGCACAGTTTTCATTTGTAGTCACTTAAGATTTTCTGTAAGCTCCTCTCTGTGATTTGAAAATTCTCTGGATAATATTTCCAAATTGACAACCTTCTTGAGTTAAAATAAATTTTTTAGTCTAGCTTTAAAGATATCTTTATTTTCTATTCCATTCATCACCATTTTCTCATTGGAAAAATTAACCATGCCTATCCCACTTCAAATGAGCAGCTGCACTTTGAAACTAGATCCTTCATTTGACTGTAATTGTCCAAATGAGGAGGACCAGGTTTGCTAACTCTTTGAAAAGAATTGGTTGTGACTGTAAAGCATTTTTATGCTTTTGTTTTTTTCTCTTCACGTTTTGATTTGTTACCAGCTAGGAAAAATGAAAAGAAGAAGAAAAGAAACAAGGAAGGAAGGAGGGAGGAAAGAAGGAAGTAAAAAGAAAGAGAAAGAGGTGAAAACAATTTACAATGTACATATAAGAAAGACAGCTTTTATCTGGGGATAGCGTAACTTTAGCTTTGGAGGAAAAAGAAGGATAAAAGATGACCCCAAAAGTTCAGCCTGAGAAAGTCTGTCAGGCTTGAAGTGTTACTGTAAACTGTACTGATCCAGATTTTTTGTTTCTTTTTAATAAATTCACCAGAATAAATAAAGTAATAACAAAATATATACATGCATGTACACGTATGTGTGTGTGTTCTGTTCGGTGGTGTTACCACCTATTCCTGGCCTACCTATACTGCTGAGAAAAATTCTGAAACCATTTCTTTAGGAGTCGTCTTTGGAGCGTGTCCATGGGCACATAAGGAAAGAGTTCTCTATATGTTCCGGCTACAGAAATCATCTCCACCTGGGTACTCATTCACACCTTCCTGGAGAGGCCTAATGGTGCCAGTTCAGCATGCCCAAGGAGTACCATTCATTAGCGAGTTTTCACCTTTCATCTTCTTACTCTAGTTAAAGGGCACTTTAAATTTCACCAGGCTAAATGTCTTCTTTAGATGGGCTGCCCTCATGAATTCATTGCCATGAATACATACATAGTCATGTATATTTTGACTTATAGTCATCGTACTACATCAGCTTTCCGCTTGCCCAAAAAGATATTGGACTGACTACTGCAAGGTTGATAACAGTTGATCCAGATGATCCTGGACAAGTGGGAAATATGGTCTGTCAGCTTCGAGACTGAAATAACTGCACATTCTGTTGTTTAGTTGACTAAAGATGGCTGATTAGAGATGTTTACTAATTGGTTACTTAACAAGTAGCCATTCTTTTTTTTTAGAGGAAACGAACAATTGTAATAGATTATGTGGCTACGTATGTCTGTTAAATCTCCCAATAACTAAGGAAGAATATTTCCAAATGAACCTGAATTATAGCTCGGTTTTTATACTTGCTATTATAGATGCTCTTGGGCTATCAGGAATCACAGATAAGTGAAAACACACATAAATTTCCAAAAATATATTTAAAATCTTATATTTTGATTATATAAAATTATACATTGTCTCTAACAAAAAAGCTTGGATTGATATTTCTAGTTAAGATAGAAATATTTTAAAACTTACTTAGCCTTATAAATAGAATAACAAATATAGCTGTGTCAGAATTGTTATGTATATTTGCTTATTTGGCATGGTCGTTTTTTATTTATTCACTAATTCAAATATTTATTGAGTGTTTCAGGTAAGCAAACTGCCTGAGTCTGGGACTGTTCAGCAAATCGAAATGATAATGCCATAAATTTATTATGGGGGAAAATGGTCCAATGCAATGCCCACTAATGATCTGTGTCAGCCTTGATAGAGAATTTGTCCTAGCCTAGAGTATAAAACTAACCCTTACTATTTTGATTATTTTTCCATTCTGATGTATTTTCTCTCATTTTATTGTTTTACCTTGGTTAAGCACTACTTTTGGGAAAACCCCTTTTCTCTCTTCTTTAGGGCATCTTAAATCTTCCAGAATGCAGGGCATAGAGGCTAAGTCAGACCAAGGAAACCAGGTAAAAAGAGGCAAGCCAGACAGAACAAGACAGAATCCACAGAAATAACAAAATAATGGCTACCATCTACTGAATGTTTATTATGTACCCAGCTAAGTGTTAACTGCTTTAGTATGTTCATATTTAATTTTCACCATAACTCGGAAGTAGATAGTAGTATTCTCATTTTGCAGATAAGAAAACCAAGGCTAAAAGAAGCTGCCCAAAGTGACCTGGGTTTCAAAGCTGGTCAGTGAAACATAAGTTTGCCTGAGTCTGT
Source organism: Pteropus alecto (assembly GCF_000325575.1). Taxonomy (NCBI): domain Eukaryota; kingdom Metazoa; phylum Chordata; class Mammalia; order Chiroptera; family Pteropodidae; genus Pteropus; species Pteropus alecto. The sequence goes on along the minus strand of NW_006433024.1, from coordinate 8,228,850 downwards.
GAGTCTTGCTATTCTGTCAAGGAGGCACCAACAGTCCCATGGATTAAAGATTTGGACTTTGACTGTTTTCTTGTCCGTGAAAAAACCATATGGAACTGAAGTCATGAAGAAGCATCAAGTAAATGCAATCCAGATCCACATATTTTTGGAACAGTTCCACTGATTGAGGCTCTATAGAGAAGCATGACCCAAGATGACTTTTTCACTCACATAGAAACAGAAACATGTAGGAATTCATTCTTAGGAGGCTGTGAAGATCCATGGAGAAAAGCATATTGGATTGAGAATCAGATGGTGTAGGTCTTAGCTTCCTCATCTGTAAAATGGAACTAAGAGTGGTTAGAGCAGATGGTCTCCAGGAATCCTCACATTTCAAGCATTCTAAGATTATAGACCCAAATTACTCAGAATTGTTTGTGTTAGTTCCTGAACTTCACTCCAGGACTGCTGGGGTTGGATGATAGTTCAGGGGAGAGTTACACCTGGAAACATCACACTCACAGGTCATGGGATTCCATGCAAGACTATTAACCCCTTGCTAAACACCCAAAACAGTGTGAAAATTTTGGAAGAAAAAGATTTTTTTTTCTACCTGGAGATACATTTGAGGGTCTGTGTAAGAAAGAAATTTCCTGAAAAAAAACATACGAAATAATGATGTGGAGACTGGGCCCTTTACTGACTGGAATGAAGAATTTGAGATTCCAAAGAACTGTGAAAGAATTTCTTTCTTTCACTAGTTCATGGACTTATTTATCTAAGATGATATCAGTGGCCTGAGAGATTCTAGGTCTGAGAGCCTCTAGTTTCAGAATGGTCACTGACTCACGCTTTGATATTAGACAAATCTTTCAATATCTGAGCCTTGTTTCCTTATCTGTAAGATGTAAAGTAGGTCCCCAAAACTGCTTTCTGGTGCTAAACATCTGTGAATCAGTATATCCGTTGATGTCACTAAAGCAAGAGAGTGACAATATCGAGGCGGTCTTTGAAGTGACCTGGCTCCTGAGTGATGTGAGTTATCGCTAAATGACTGATTCAGCGGACGTGGACGGAGGTTTTTCCTGTGGGGAGGAAGAAGAAAAGTCCAGCCTTAAAAAAAACAATAAGCAGTTGAGTGAGAATGATTGTCCTCTGGGATGAGTTAAATAGTTGATAATTCTGCTGTCATATACAATGGCATCTAGGAAATGATGGAGGAGACCAGATCTTCCAGTCCAACATTCCTGTGGAGTCCCAGAAACTGTTTGCATTTGGGGTTGATGTGAGCTGCAGGTCTTAAAAGGACAAGAGGTCCGGTGGCTGTGTGGAGCTGTGTACCAGTGAACCAATGTCAGGGAGGCTAGCAGGTGATGTCAGGCTTCGATACAGGCAAATGTGGGGGATCCTCTAACCCAAAAGTGTGGCAACATGTGGCAGATCTCTAGTGTATATTCTTGAGTTCGGGGGCAGAAATTTAAAAATCAAAGCTTAGCCTTAAAGGAACCAGGGCAAGGTCCAATGGATTATAGTGCCTGGAATTGTGGTAGGTTATGAAGGCTTAGAACAAGAAGCAGGCAGAAGCCCATTTCTAGAATTGAAATGAAAGGCAAAGCAAGGGGAAATGTCTGAATGGCTTAAGGCATGGATTAGGATTTTTTGAATGCTATCTATGGTCAGAGTTGGTCATGGCCAGTTCAGAAGTCTGGCCTGGGACTAAGCTGAGTGGTGGACATAAAGCTGCTGTGGCCCTGGGTAGGGGACTGACATGGGGGCAGGGATCACTGCTCTGTAGTTATTGGGAAATTTATAAAGTGTAGGGAGGACCCAGTGTTGGGCAAACTGTCCCAAGACAAGCCAAGAGATTTAGGCAGGATATGCTTTTCCTCCCTAGTTCCTAGTTTGCTTTATACGGCTAAAGAAAACAAAACAAAAAAACAAAAACAAAAACAAAAACAAAAACAAAAACAAAAAAAAAAAAGGAAAAGGAAAGAAAGAAAGGAAAGAAAGAGAAGCAGTAGTCCTCAATTTTTTAATCTCTAGGTCCTTGACCTTATGATTATCTGCACTCATAAATTGTCAGTGCAATCTGAATACCAAAAGCTTCCATCTGACAATGTAGACTTTTCTTGTTAATAATACAGAAATCCTTATAACATAAGACATACTTGCTCTGTGCCAGAGATGATGCTTGGAGTTGTAGATACCATATTTAATACTCAAAGAAACCTCTGAATTGACTATTTATCCCTCTTTCATGAGGCTTGAATCAGAATTCAAGCGCAGCTTTTCTTGTAACAAAGCCCATTCTTTTCCACTAGGCCATCCTGACTTTCAACTTGAGGTAGTAACTTCTTTCCTGTTTCTCAATCTTGTTTTTAACAGGAACGATGAAGATGTTCAAAATTCTAGCTACTGTGTCTGGAAATACACAAATGTTGTCTTCTCTTTGCTTAACGTTTCACTGCTTAAAACAAAAATCCTTATTTGTTTGTTCATTTTAACTGTTGGAGATGCAAATGTAATTCACAAGTTGTTTCTTGAGACCACGCCTCCATTCCTAAATTGAAAGGTCTGGCAGTGAATTTTGCATCTTAAGATGATGGTCATGTATGAACATGAAGGTAATGAGTGAGCATTGATAATAATATTTTCTGACTACAATGTTAATTCTGTGACTATAAGCAAGATCTACCTTGTTTTTTTCC
>NW_006433024.1:8201204-8226140 GCF_000325575.1 Pteropus alecto | reverse complement strand
CTCTTCTGCTTCTCTCTCCCCCAACCCTGTTTTTTTCTTCTTGGGAAATATTTTACCTATATTTTTATTTATTGAATTGAAATATAAGTGACATAAAGTATTGTGTTAGTTTTAGATAATATAACCTAGTGATTTCATATATGTATATAGTACAAAATGATTCCCACGATAAGTTTAGTTACCATCCATTACCACACAGTTATAATTTTTTTCCTTTTTTTTTTTTCTGAAAGAAAATATAATGAACATGTCTTAAAAAATAGGTTTTATGGTACAGTCGGTGGCAAATGGTGTTGAGTGGTGATGGAACAGTGATTTTTGGAAATAAACTGTGTAAAGGAAGAGGAGAAAAGCAGATACATCTGTGCCCTGTGTTTGGATTGGAGCACATGCTACAAATGGGGGGAAGGTGTTTGTGCTCTTCTCTCTGCTCACTGTGGGTGGCCGGGACGATGAAAAACATTATTTTATTTATCTTCTAGGAGTTGCTGTAATTGTGCCTGGAACTACTGGCATTTGGGGTTCACACATCCCTGAACTTCTGGTCTGTCAGTGTTTAAAGAGCAGGACCCACGATGTTTCTCACTTATGGTGAGAAGTTATGTAGCTCGTTCCCAAAATGGCCCAGTTCATGACCACAGGCAGGCCCCACTGTTAAGGCTGTGCGTCTAGAAATCTTGTCTGGGCTTGACAGCTTAAAAGCCTTTTGGGGGAGTGCAGCAAAGGGAAACGGTTAAGAAAATTATGACAACACTAACCCATGAAATATCCTGCAGCCAGTGTAAACGTTTATAAAGAGTCTGCAGTAACATCGAAAATGCTGACGTTATAATGGTTTAAGTGGAGGGGGAAAAAAAAAAACAGAATATAACATTTTGAGTGCAGAATGATCCCAATTATGTTTTAAAAATGCATAGCGAAAAGACAAAATGGAAAGCTACCAAAATGTTACTAGTATCTATCCTTGGGTAAGTGAATATGGGTTTATCTTTCTTTGCTTTTTATGCACGTGTTCTTAATTCTACTAACGTCAGTTATCTGTAACTTTAGTAAGCATATATATTTTATAATTCGGTGGAAAAAGGCATTTTTTCACAGTAAAGTAATAATTTCTCATATTTTGGGGGAAAATCACCTTTGTGGATCAGGGAAATTGGCTTGTCTGTTGTGATTCTGGTGACTCTTCTTTGACTGAAATGTGTAAAATGACACCTATTTGACATGAGTACTTAGGTGACCTAGAAGACTTGACAGTTTTAATAGTACCCAGTGAATAATAATTTTAAGAGACAGAATTGAATTATGAGTTACAAAAGGATATGTTGTTTCCCAGTTAGGGTATAGGGTGCTTTATTATCAGTATCAGAACACTTCATTAAGAAGAGGAGTCAAGATTTGTCAGCCTAGTAAAATTAGGGCAATCCTGGGAGATTTTGCAGAGATAGAAGTAACTACAAAACAATAATCATCGTCTGGTACTCAGTGCATTCTCACTACTTTATCACAACATCTCTGGGAGGTGTTTTTATCCCTAACATAAATATGAGAAAATTGAAGCCCGAGGTTCAGTAACTTGCCCATGTTCCAGAGGTTGTCAGTTTGTATATTTGGGATTTGAACCGGTGCTGTTTGTCTTGAGAACTTATGCTGTTAAAGTTTTCTGGGGATTCTAGTAAATTTCATGCAGGAATTTATATTGAACATCTGTTTTTCTTTGAAATGAGCTAAGGGATGGAAGCAAATGATATTTAGACCAGCGAAAACACCTGACCAAAGATGGCATTTTATAGTTTTAGAGTGTTTTCTGTAGAAAGGTATCGAAGTGGGCAGAACTACAATTTCAAAAGTTTGTTAGGTATTTAAAAGTAATAGCTAATATTTGAAATCTTTAGATCTGGAGAAAACCTATATTTCTTCCATTTAACATTGAGTTTGTGTAGAAACAAGGATTGGACTGGGCATCGGTATAACAGTGACTAAGCCAGGGGTCAGGAAGATTCTCTTTGTAATTGAAGCTTCGCTGTTTATGGCATCACTGACCTTGGGGAAATTATTTAACCTCATAAACCCAGTATTTCTCATCTGTAAAATGGGATTAATAATACCTACCTTATAGGGTTCTTGCAAGGAATAGATGAGGTAGTGCTCACAAAGGCCCGGGCCCAGCACCTGATGCACGGTAAGTAGCGTTCACTGACGGTAGCCATTGTTTTTATTGCTAGGAATGGGGAAGTATGAGCCTGGATCTAGTTCTCTCGCAGACACTGGACCTGAGCAGGTCAGTCAACCCATCTGAAGCTTAGATTCCAGTGGCAATAATAACACTGTCTTTTTCGCCTATAAGATGAGATTGAAATCAGATTGTATATGAAGCAGCTTTTTGGAAAAATGCGAAGGGTTGTACCAACATACAAGTTAAAAGATGAAGGAAACAGTAGGCAAATCAGAAAGGGCAAAGTACTTGAGTTTGTTATAACTGTAACTTTCCCACAGGAATCCAGTTTGCAGAGAACAAGTCGAGTGAGTTAGACTTAATTTCCGGTGGGGAAAAAAAAAAAGCTTTAACCCAGAAACCCAGCAGCACTCTTCACAGATTCACCTGGTTTGTGCCCTCTCATTAGGAAAGGGCCAGCCCAGAAACGGACCTTATGGGAGGTCTTATTGCATCCTTTCCCAGGTGAGGGCTGTGCCGTTGGTTACCGGGGCATTCCCCGATGGGCCGGCCTGAGGCTTCCCCTATCACCGGGGAGCAAGAAGAGGAACAGAAAAGCCCATTACTTCAGCTCGACAAGCTGTGGAAACAGCAAGTGCAGATGCGTGTGAGCTTGTCGATACCTTAGGCCAGGTGCTTATAAAAATTATCTGTGTGCTAAGTTGCCATAGCACTCAGTGAAGTTTTGCTTTGGCAAACCCACCTCAGAATTCCTGGCTGGTCTCACATCCCCTCTGCCGGACCATAATGGGAATACAGCCCTGTCGTGGGTCTTGTAGCAAACATTTAAGAGTCAGGACAACGAAAGAGAAGTATTCTAGACCAGCTTCAGTTACTGAAACAGGCTCATGATTTTCACTGTGTTTGCTAGTACTGTGCATGCTACAACATGGGTGGAAGAGATAAGGATTTCTTTGGAGTCTGAAGCTAATTTGTAGTTAACCTTTTCGGTGACTTTCTCAGGCCACCGTTTATTCTAGATTCCAGAGGAATCATGTCTGTACAGAACAGTGCCAGCCCCAATGTAATCAAGTTTAATCTGTCAGCCAGGGCTGCTTTTTCACAATGGGCATTTGCAGGCATTGCCTATTAAAGTATCCAGTGTTTAGCCTGCCTTGAAAGCAAATTAAAGATGTGATAGGTACTACCTTATTTTTATTATTACTATTATTGTTGTTCTTGTTGTTATTTTTAAAAGTAATTGATATGGGATTGAGAAGGGGACTTGTTCGAACTTAACATGCCCCCTTGGCTGCCCCTCTCTAAAAGATGATTTAAAAACAGGCAGTGAGCCAGAGAATTTTCAAGGCTAACTTTCTCACGTGGAAGAGAAAAATTATTGCAATGCCCTTTAGCTAAGTACACTCACTTCAGCCTTTATGGATGGCAGTAGTCACGTGTTCACCTCTTCATGAGGAAGAGAGCTTGAAACAATCACACAGCAGAACCTCCTGAGACTGGAGGTGGGAGGATATCTGAGAGTAGGGCACTGGGAGTACCTGTAAGGTTTCTTTTTCTTTTTTCTTTATTTTTAAAGGAGGCGGTTTTTTGAGGAAGTTATCGTCCTGCCAGAAAACTAAAGGGGTCTCACCTTCTTTTCATCTTATTCATCATTGCTCTAGCAAAAAGAGATAGCTGACGTGCCTGAGTCTTAGCAGACCTGTATGGTGCTATGATAGGTGATTTTGCAGAATGCACACTCCAGAAAACGGTCCTCTACAGTTGAGCATTCGAATGGGTGTATGCAGGAGTGAAAAGGAACAGACAGAATTATGCAGACATGGTGGATGAAGACTTTCTAGTAAACTTTTAGCAAACGTTGATGCAGAACTGAGAATTATCTGAAGTTTATTCCCCTTATCCAAAGTATCTAGGAAAGTCACTGATTTGAAATAGAACAAGATAATTGTATATCTGAACTATCATGAGACCAATAAAGGAATGTAGAAATGACATATAACCAGGCGCTGAAAGAAATTAGATCAGGCCGGGATAAGAATCAGGGTATAATTGGATTTATGTGTTATTTTTGTGGGTGAATGCCGGGGAGAGAGAGAAAGAGACAGACAGACAATCAGACAGACTGACTGACTGAACTGACATTGAATGAAGTTTGGCCTCTATAAAATGTGGTCTGGACGTTGGGCTCAGTCATTCTTGGTTAACATTTTTAATTATTTTTATCAAATTTGGAATAAATTAACCACTTGTGCCTGATGGGTACCTGACCTGGGTGAGTAGTCATAACTGTAGTCACGATGATTTGATGTCCAGATTTTGTGAAAATTGGTATCTGGATAATTCATTCCTACTTGGATTTAGCAATACAACTGTGAAGTAGAGAGGTACAAGCTTCAACAACTTTAGGAAAATGCGGGTCACCTTACAAATGCAGCACATATCAGGGAATTACCCTCTTGTTTGGCACTCTGACTCACCTTTCTCACCTTCATACCTCTCTCTATTTTTTAAAATACTTTTTCTTTTATGTTGAATGACTTTATCTTAGCTGTCTGCTTGGTGAACTACTACTACCCCTTCCAGGCCCAGGTAAAATATTTCCACTTAGTGAAAACCCCCATCTCCAAATAGAACTAATTCTTTTCATCAATATTTTCATAGAAGTGTTTCGCTATTGATGGCTAACACTTATTGAGCACTTAATATACACCAGTCCCTTTGTAAGCAATGGTTATTTAATCTTTATATCAACTTTATGAAGCAACTTCTGTTATCATCTCTGCTTTACAGATGAGATACCTGAGGCTTAGAGAAGTTCAGTAACTTGTCCAGGGTCTCAAAGCTAGACAGAGGCAGAGCCATGGCCCAAATCCAGGTCTTACTGATGCGCTAAGTGACATGAATGACCCCTGAAGTTACCTCATATGTTCTCTCTTACTCTCCTTCTTCCCATACCTACATATGTATATATAACATATGGTCACATTGATTACAGTTTGATACGTTTGCCCTCCCAAGTAAAATGTGAGATTCAAGATGGTAAAAATGGCATCTTGTTAACATCTATAACAATAATTAACAATAATTCTTTAAAATCCTGACTCATACAGATTTAAAATGAGCACTTTGTCAAAAATTTTATTTAACTCATTAATTAATGAGGGAACCAAGACATTTGTTATAACAAGTTCTTAGGAGAAACTCAAGTCTATATGGAATAAAAAATGTTGAAATGAATTTCCAGATGGATGCAAAATTGTAAGGGGAGTCAGTTGAACCTCCACTGGATAGAATTTATTTTAATCTATAGTTAAGCATTATTTGTATTGCTTTCAGTTATCTATAAGTTAAAGTCCATATCTGTATGGGACCAGCTAATGCTTGGAGGCTTCAGCATTCTATTTGGATGCTCATTCTAAAGTCTTAAGTTTTTCCCCAAACGTCTGAGAAACACTATTGCATAGCAAAGGGCAGAAAGTCATGGTTTAGCTAGGCTACCGATTCAAAGTCCCAAGCTTATGGGTGACCTTGAGCAAAATTTAGAGAAGACAAAAAAAGCACGTACATGCACAGGACACACACACACACACACACACACACACACACACACACACACATCATAGAGATCTTTAGATGCTTAAATGTAATAATACAGGAAAAACCTCTGGCACGTAGTAGATGCTGCTAAATATGAAATATGATTATTAGTAATAAAGTATCTAACATATATTCTTGCTTCATAAATCTCTGTTAAGTGACAAAATCAGAAGAGGACAAACTTTCCTGTAAAGGTCCAGAAAGCAAATATTTTAGGCTTTGCAGTCCACATGGAGTCTGTCACAACTCTGAAACTCTGTTGCTATAGCTCGAAAACAACCATAGACAATATTTTAACAAATGCACTAGTTGTGTTTTAGTAAAACTTTCTTTCTAAAAACATGCATTGGGCTGATTTTGCCTGTGGGTTGTAGCTTGCTGATTTCTGGACTGAATGATTAAGTTGGCTAATTGAAAAGTATGGGGTGGAGAACTAATTTCTAATCGTACCATTTGGTAGACCTTACCAGTGTTACTCAACAGAGAAACCTGGGCGGAGTTTGGCCCGTGCTAATCCAAAGCTGTAACTTGGTAAAGGGTGTTTTCTCTTTGTTATTATTCCAAGTAAATAGATCACTGGAATTGCAGAGTCTCTTTTCAACCACATACTAGCTAGTGATCACGGGAAAGCAACCCACCAGGTCTGTACCTTAAGTACCCCAACCCTGTGATAATCATGGGGAAATGTAGACTGCGAAATACTCGACCAAGGTAATAAGTCTTCATTCCCAGAGGGAATAAAAATAGTAAGTACTCCATGGATTTTTCATCGTGTAGAAACTATGTAATTTTTATGGTTGAATAGTGGGCTAGCCATTCCGGCAAGGGATAAGATGTAGGGTAAAATAATTCTCTTTATTGCCGCAAAATAGTCTCCAGAGTAACATATATTGAATCTGAAAATTATTGTAGTACATTAATTTTACAAGGTCATTAGATATTGGCATCATGTTAAGTAGACTTACAAGTAAGCATTGGTCTCGAAATGTACTTACATGATGCCCCCGTATAAAAAAATGGTCGTTTTGCCTGAGATGTGACTGGTTTTTTGAAAGTTAAGTCAATCAACTCAACCTAAAGTCAGAAAAAAAGCATTACAGACCATTAAAACCCAACCGAAATGGCACACACTTTAAAGAAGGCCCATTAGCCATGCAAATATGAAGTTACCTGCACTTCTGATAAGCACAATTAACTAAACAATGAATGCCATTAGCAACTACTTGTGGGACATTAAGCATTAGAAAACTTGGCTTTGATGAGTTGGAAAAGTAGTGAAAGACAGTAGACTCTGTTCTCCTTTGACAAAGTTTGAATACAAAAATAAAATCTTGTTTAATCAGATGAACACTTCTTTATGAATAAAAAATTAAATGCTTGTGTTTTCGATGTCCTTTAAGTTTCTTTCTACTGTCCTGAGCCAGATGAAGACATATTTTCAGGTGGACCAGTGTTTGAAAAATCCACATTTTGTTCTTGAATTTGTAATTGTAATTAGTGACTTAAAAACACTGTGTTCCCCATATTAGGACATACTGGGTGTCCTAATATGGGTGTCTGCTCATACATCTGGGTGTGTTGTGCTGCGTAAGAGGAAGTCGTATAGCTGGCGGATGGCAGACAGAGCAGGCACTGAGCAGTCGGCTGGGGGCAGAACCCCCTACTAGCCCTGCGCCTTTGCCACATTGTTTAATCTGTCTGAGTCTCAGTTTCCCCAATGGTAAAATGGGACCAAGACAGGCCTATTTGCTGTAAAGGCTAAATGAAAACACTCCCCGTAATGGGAATCGCACAGCAACTGGCTTCTAAATGAAAATTGTTGCCATCATTCCTCATCATTACCGTTATAATTTTCAGCCAAAAAATTCTGTGTCGATATCCAGATGTCTTAGGGCTGCTACAATAAATACTGTAGACTGGCTGGCTTAAACAACAAACATTTGTTTCTTATAGTTCCGGAGTCTGGGAGGTCCATGATCCAGGGCCAGGCAGTTTGGTTCACTTTGAGAGCCTACTTCCTGGCTTGTGGATGGCCACCTTCCTGCTATGTCCTGCTATGGAGACAGAGATCATCTTCATTTTCTCTCTTTTATAAAGCCACTAACCCCATTTATAAGAACTCCACCCTCATGACCTAATTATCTTCCAAAGGCTCCACTTCCAAATTCTGTCACATTGGGGGTTAGGGCTTCAACATAGGAATTTTAGGGGAGGGCACAAACATTCAGTCCATAGCACCACATCAATGATGAAAATGGGGACAAGATGGGACTGCACAGGAGTCTTAATAGTGTACTATGTTGTTGTTCATTTTTGACTACTTTTCCAATCCTTATTTATTGTATACTTATGATGATAGTTTTGTTTATAAAATTATCATCAGGTTTCTACTGCCTTTCCTTCATATCCTCACTTTCTATCTATTTTCATTTGAATGGGCTTGGCTTTATCATAGGCGTAGATTTTGGCTGGCTTCCTTTCTCTTAGTGCCCTCCCACCCCACCCCACCCACCCTCACATCCTGCACGGAGCCACAAGGGTTTTCTTGAAAGCCAGCTTTCTTTGTGGCCGTCTGCACCTTTCTATGGGTGAGGGAGGAGGATGTTTTTCACTGCCTCCAGGGCTGGTTCAGGCCCCACAGTCTGGCTCTGTGTGGTCTGGCTCCAGTCCCGCCAGCCTTTAAAACCTTCCACTGCTTTGTCATAGTGACTCTGCTCCAGCCACACCTCTTTACTTACAGGTCCCTAAATATGCTACAGGCTTCCATACCTCTCCCGCTGTTGCCTAAACAGCTCTTCTTTTCTGCCTGATTTTCCAAGCCCTGCGCTTGTTTAAAGTTTAATTCGAGTTCCAGCTTCAGGCCACTCTCATGCCTCTTCTTTCTGAGCCTAAGAGCCTTTGTCCCAAGCATTTGAAGTTGACACACTACTTCATGTTCTGTGCCTAATGTATTGTCCTCTGTTCTTCCCAGCCCTCAAGCAATGCCAGAGACATGTTTTGCTTTACCACACAGCCCCTCACACGTCCTTGATTAAACACTTGGCCTGTCGTTTTGTAAATCGTCTGTTTACACATCACAGGGACCATCTCCGATTTGGTTAGAGCTGTCTCCCTAGCACCTAGCACAATCTCTGGTTCATAAAAGGTCCTTATTAAATGCTTGTGAAATGACTAAATGACTGAGCAGAAACCAGTCATGCCAGTAAGCATTTGTTGAACAATGAATTGACAGATCAACTGCAGAATCCCTGAAAGAACCACCATTGTTGCTTCTTTGTCTTCCCCGAACCTACCGTGTCACCTGGCACACAGGTAGGTGCTTAAGCAATTGTTGTTGACTGACTGACTGACAGTGTGGAATAACAGATACTCAGTACAGTGTCATAGGCCCTCTTTTCTCAAATTCAAGGCCATGTAAGTCAACTAACTTTGTTGTTAGGTTAAAAGAGTGGTAAACATTTAATCCCAGACAGTGCATCTCCAGTGAGATATTTATGACCTAACAATATGCCATCTGAGAGGCTTCAGTGGCTCACGCAGCGGCTAGCCTGACGGGCACCAAAACATCTCAAGTGGGACTAGTACAAGGACCATGAATTCATATCACATGCAGTGTTCAAAGAATTAAATTGTTTCCACTTAATATTCATTGAATGTCAGCACTGTACTTTAGTACTAGGAAAATAGACAAGACACACTCCGTGCAGTGGGTTTTGTTAGCTATAATTAGTTGGTGATAGAACAGTGTTGATACAGCAGTTCAGCAGTTAAAGGAAGGCAGTGCCCTTGGTACAAATGTGAATATATTTATACATCGGGTTCTGTTATGCTTACTTACTGTGTTTCAGCACTGTTTCTGTTCTGGGGCATGAGGGCTAAGCTAGGAGAATTTCACCAGCTCATACTTTTAGAAAAACGAGAATAGCTCCATTTCTGAAGTAAGTAGTTAAATCGCATATTTTAAAATTTTTGTTTCGTTGTGGTAACTGGAATTCTGGCTTTGTTCTCTTTTACTCTAGATATACATGGAAGCTCTAAGTTTTAACTTGCAGTTTCACGTGTCTTTCTATATAAAGTCTTACTAATCCTGATTATATTTGGATGGATAAGGACTGCATTTATCTTTGCATTGTCTGGAAAGCAGAAAATAAAATTGCAAAGAGAAAGAACATGACATGTTTTAAGCTGCTTAAGGGACTGAATTGTTTCTCACATCTTGTACACTTTGATAGTGGCCTAGAAACCATGCAGCTAATCGTTTGGGGATCATTTGGTCCTGCCCCTCTTTTCAAATACTTGAGAAATGGAGGCTGGAAGAGGGGAAGGGACTTGCGCAAAGTCACAATGCTAATGGATGACAGTGTGCTAAGAGCACAGGAAGCCCTGGGCTTCACTAGCAGGGCTCTTTTTTTTAATTTTTATTAAGTCATAGTGGCCTAGAAACCATGCAGCTAATCGTTTAGGGATCATTTGGTCCTGCCCCTCTTTTCAAATACTTGAGAAATGGAGGCTGGAAGAGGGGAAGGGACTTGCGCAAGGTCACAATGCTAATGGATGACAGTGTGCTAAGAGCTCAGGAAGCCCTGGGCTTCACTAGCAGGGCTCTTTTTGTAAATTTTTATTAAGTCTGTTGGGGTAACATTAGTTAATATAATTATATAAGTTTCAGGTGTACATTATCATTTGACATCTGTATATTCTATTGTGTGTTAACCACCCAAAGTCCAGTTTCCTTCAGCTACCATAGATTTGATCCACTTTACCCACTTCACCCTCCCCCCACTCCCCTATATTTGACCTCGTTTACCCAGTCTACCTCCCCTCTCCTCCCCCACCCCACTAGTAACCACTAGTCTATAGTTCATGTCCATGAGTCTCTGTTTGTCCTTCTTATTCTTTGCTTTTAGGTTTATATCCCACATATAAGTGGGATATCATGTGATTTTCAACTTTTTCTGTCTGGTTTATTTTGCTTAGCATGATTACCTCGAGTTCCATCAATGTTGTCGTAAATGGCAGTATTTCATCGCTTTTTATGGCTGAGTAATATTCCATTGTATATATGTCCCACAGCTTCTTTATCCAAGCAAAGCTCTTTTAATGACGCTTTTCTGTCAACTAAAGTAGTCTCTTTAAGGATGCCTGTGTTTGGAAACGTTTACAGTCAATTTGGATGTGTGACTTGCCATCTTTGAGAATGAAGAACACTTTTTATCTTTATCAGTACTCAAAATCAAACTTTTATGTTGCCCACTCACTCAATGAACTGCAATATGCAGGGTTTTGTTTTTGTTTTTTTTTGTTTGGTTTTTTTTTTGAGGTTTTAAGAGACTCCATTTGACTAGACAATGTATATGAGAATAGAGGGGTCAATGTATGAAACACTAAAACTTAGGTATTTTTGACAGCAAATTCCAATAATTCTGATCAGTCTCTTTAGATATTAATGGCTACAAGAGTTTAGGCTCTTGATTTACTGGCATTTTGTAATTTTTACCATTTTTTCCCCTCCAAGTTCAGGCATAATTTTAGCTTCCAAAATTCAGTGAGTGGAAATACAGGTCAATTGGAAGTTAGAAGATCTTGAGTTCTAGTTCTTTGGAGTGGACAAACCTTAAACAGAATTTTAATAGTTATATATTTATTTTATTATGTAGTTGAAGATACAACCAGAGTAGCTAATCCATGACTTTATAGATGATATTTTTTTAGGGCAAAACTAAAAAAAAGTTGTATAAAAGTGATAAGACACAACAAACACTAAATAATAGTATACATGAGTAAGGCAAAAACCATGAAGAGGATAGTCAAAGAAGTGAAACACAGATTAGATAATCTGTAAGTTTCCTTTCAATATAAAAATTCTGTGATTCTACTAATTTAAGCCTGGTATTTATTCATTGTTCTGCTGGTGGGTCGTGCATATCTTCATCAAGTAGTACCTCTAGGTGGATGGTGTAACATCACAGACAGTTATATTAGCTTTTATGCCATCCAGATTTTCTGGGTAAAATGAAAGCTTTAATGTCACACTGAAAAACTTTTTAGAGATAGAGTCAGTGGAATGCATAATCATAACGTCACTATTTTCAAGTGGAAAGTGGATGGTAAATACATTCAGATCCCATTAAAATACTTTGTAAGGGTTATACTCTATTCTGACACTGAATTATAGGTTAATTATGCACATAAGGCTTTTACTGCACATGTGGCCTAAAAAAGAAATCCATGTCATAAGAAACCACATGAGAACAGCTTTTCTGAAGATCTATCAATGGAACTTGCAATGCTGTATGAATTTGTTATTGTAAAAAATCACACATATGGCCAGAAGAGGATTCCATAGTGGAAGTAATAATATTATAATATTTTTTTTTATGGGCAAAGAATGCTAATGTGCCAAGATTGAATAAATAGGAATGGTTTACTTGTTTGAATATGCAGCGAGATATGTAAACATTTGAGAATCAAGTTTCAAGAACAAGATTTGAGACTTGGCACAAAACCTGGAGATCTAGTCAGAAAATGGTTTACGATGAAAGTGCAGACGTCGAGGCACGTCAGCCTGGGTGTCCCGCACCGTCGGCTTTCTGCCGCCTGTGCTGGCGTTTGTCTTTCACAACTGACTGGTCCATGAATTCACATGGCCCATAAACTCTGACACTGCAAGTGGAGGGGATCACAGCAGCCGGATTGTACCTAGGAGATCACCAGGATTCTGAGGGCACTAGAAACCCTATTACACAATGAAGACTGAAGAAGCTATGGTTCCTCAATTTGAAAAGAGAAGATTATAGGGGCTTATAATATATGTCCTCCAATATTTGAAGAGCTGTCCAATGGAAAAGATACTGGATTCTTATTCTTTTCATTTTTGGAGTACAGAACTGGGATTACAAAGGTCATCACAGGAAGGAAGGAAATGTATTTATTGACTATGCTCTCTGTGCCCAGTTCTGTGCCAGATATTGTGTCTGTAATCTCTTTGAATTCTCATAACATCCCTGTGTGGTAGTTATAATTAATGTCCTTGTAACAGAAGGACAGATGAAGGTTAGAGAACTTAAAGGATACCACTACTAATACTACTGCTACTAATAGTAGTAAAAATACTACTAATTTGTGAAAAAAAAAAAAAAAACACTTGTCAAGTGTCTACTGTGGTACATGCTTTGAGCACATTATTCCTTTTCATCTTCACAACAATCCTATGAGTTAGGTACTATTTTTTATATCCATTTGACAGATGAGGAAACCAAGGCATAGAAGTTAAGTACCTTGCTGGGTGTCACACTGTTAATAAATATGGTGTGAGATTCAGGACCAGAGAGTCTGGCTGTATAGCTAAACATGCTTTACCCTTATGTCATTCTGCATCTCTACTTTCTGAGCATGTGCCATGTGTCAGACCCAATACTTGACAATTTATATCCTCATAACAACTTAGCAGATTAGGCGTTATTATTCCCATTTTACAAATGAGAAAAAAAAATGAAGACCATACGAATGAATAACTCATCCGAAGTGAATAACTCAGCCAAAATTGTTACTCAGTTTTCAGGCTCCAGGCCAACTCTCTTTGGCCCATGCTCAGCTTTCTCAGAGGTGCAGACTCTGGATCAGAAAGTTTCCAGCAAGTAGAGCTATGAAAAACCCAAATGGGCTGCCCAAATGTGGAAGGGAGGGGGCTCAAAAGCTCCCTTTCTCTGGAAATCTTGGAAAGAAAATTTATGTCTGGTAGACAGGAAAGGGGTAGAGGGGATTCAAGCTTTATATAAAGCAGTGAACTCGATGCCCCCTAAGGTTTCGTCCAGCTCTGGGATTTTATGATTTTATGCTGTGTCTTCCTCTCATCTTCCCATGTCATCTTGTTTTCCCCTGGGTGTACTCTGATGTACGTGCAAATCTTGCTCTGATATTTGAATCTGGCTCTGGGGGTTAGATTGCTTTGGTAAGAGACTCACTTGCTAGGAAATTTAACATGATGCCTTGGGGGGAATGTTAGGTCATTTGAGAAGTCAGCAGCATCAAGGATGAGCATTAAATTTGTTAACTAAGAGGGAAAATGGAGCGTGAGGGTCTTCATACCATGTGAAGAGGGAGATCTTCCAGTTGTTGTCAGGGTCTCCCTTAAATATGCTTTTATAGTGAAAATGTTTGTTTTGACTTTGCAAAGTGTTCACCAAATGCCCAGTTTGGGAATAGTGGTTCCCCTAGAGTTGTCTTAACTTTGATTATATCCACTGCAACTTGCCTATTCTACTAGATGTCTTATTTTCAACTCTGAATGCCTTTGGGTGGAAATGTCTTCTTCCTGTGACCCCCAGATGTTATTTGTCATGTTACCCTGCAGCATGGCTCTGACTTGTTGCTCAGTCATATCTTCTTGTGCTTAGTCCTGTGGATAACAAAGGACACCAGTGTCTGTGGGTCAGGCGATGTATATAATTTCTGCATTTGCGTTTCCCTCTTCCCCAGTCCTCTACCTTGAATCAGTCCTCCATATCTCTGCCAAATGCCTACGAATTGTTTCTCTTTGATGACATCAAGTTGGTGGTGTTATTGCGTGAGCCTTCTCTGCCATTGTTTCTGTGTATTTCTGAATCATTTTATTTTGGCTCAAAGCTAAACAGATACATTTTCTTCTTACTTCCGGTCCCCTCTATTTTTCTATTTCGTGGCCTTAATGTCACATTAACTATTGGATATTTAAATGTTTTTTTCTGGAAGAGGTGGTAGAGTAGGGAAGTTGCAGCCATTCAAAAGCTGACTGGCATTCCAATAGTCTTAGAAAGTTATTGCCCAGTATGGAGCCAAGATGGGAAATAAATTATGTGCCATGTGATGATTTACTTAAGTTGAGTAGATTCATTGAATAGGGGTTTATATCTGTGCTGCTTTATGTTTCATAAATTCAAACTTATGACTATGATGTCCCTCTGATAAATTTGGATGGACTCCTAAAAGATTTTCATGTAGTAGCTTAGCTCAGTTACAGAAAGGAAGAAATGGCTGTGTCTATACATGATTATTAGGATGAGAACTGGAAAATGAAGGTATGTGTATATACACATATAGATAATAATAATACTGAATGTATTCACATATTTAAATTTCAGTGGTTAATTTATTTAATTTTCATTCAGATGTTGGTAGACCAAGTATAAATTTGCATAGTCCCATTCTAGAGAGCATTTTAACTTTAGGAATAGAATATTATCACTCTCAGTGGATGACGCAGTCTGCTGCAGAGGGGATGAGCATTCTTCCTCTGGGAAAACTACGTTTAAAAGACAAGAGAAATTGATAAGATTAGAACCACTTACACTGATTGTAATAGAGTCTCAGAAATGGAAAGGAAGATACTAAACTTTTTCACATATTAAAAAATAAATCAACATTGGATATAATCAGGAGGGTTTCCAGGTTACTCATGAAATCTCAGTGGATTAGTGAATTTTCTCCATGGTAACAGCACTATTAATTACTAACCTTTACAGGAAAAATCCATTAACTTTTTGCAGAAGGTAAACTTTCCTTTTGGGTTTCCAGTTAGACCCACTGTGTTAACCACTTCATTCCTCCATCCTCTTTTCTCTCTTTTAGCTCTTCTTTCTTCTTCCTTCCTTTCCTTCTTCTCTGTAAAAGATAAAAATAAAATTAAAAGATTAACCAAGAAAGAAATGCAAGATTAGCCAGGTTATATACTGATGTATTAATTTTCCTCACAACAGTTGCCATTGTTAAAATAGATTGTTTCTTTTAAAAAAGTGGGAAAAGGAAAGAAAAATTAAGCAAAGCCTATAGAGACAAGATATATAGGGAATCTTGTGTTGAGCTTTTGGTGTGTTCTCTGTTGCATAACTGTCAAAGGTGGAACTATGATATGAAATATTGTTCCTTGTTAAATGTTCTACACTGTAATCTCCACATTACATGTTTGCTTTTCTTGTGACCTTCTCTTTGCATTTATAACTGCTCCTTTTCACCCATAATCTAAAATAAATGCATTTCTACAGAGAAATTAAAGGAAGCTGTCAGTATAGAGTTAATATAGTTAAAGCATCCTTAACTATGCTACCAACCCCTTAAATAATTAAAACTGTATGCTTGAAGAGTCAGATTTGCATTTCTTTACCAAGTTTATTTAGCACACTTTGTTACACTCAATTAAATGAGAATGTTCTGTTTCATTTTCTTTGCTTAGGGTTGATCATTTTGCCTTTTGATACTTATGCCCTGGTGTAATTTCACAGTGCTTAGGTCTCTAAAACTATACATATATTAATGCATATGTAGATATATAGACACCCATTAAAAGGCTTACTGTTTGTACTGAATAGAATGTTTGCCCCAGGCATTCCAAGTAACCTAAGGTGTACTGGGACTGCAGATAATTCATTGAGGTAAAGAAGGAGCTTGACAAAGTTTTTTTTTTTTTTTATTAACACCCAGTGATTTTTTTAAAAGCTCCGTTATTTTGGCATCACCTTTCCTTCTTACAATTTGAAACTCTCAGCAAAACCAAGAAGATACGGGTGCTGAATGGGTCTGGAAAGGATATTAAATATTAGTACTATCTACGTCTCTCTACATCTCAGTTGGCAAATCATGTGCAGTGTTCTCTGTAAATTAGTTCATTGCTTAACTTATGCATGTTTAAGAAGGAATAAATTAGTTATTCATTTCCTAATGAGTAGTGGGATCAATTGGAGCATGATGAGAGAAAAAATAGCATAATTTTGCTTCCCCAGTTGGGGTTCAGTATCCCTAAACTTCACCATTAATCACTCCATCAGCTTCCTGTGTTATTTCCGACCCTGCATGTACAACATTCTTTTTAATTTTCATACCAGGTAAGTAAGGCTTTTGAATTTGCCCACTGGGGTTATGGATGGGTAATGCAGTCTCCTCTGTACCCAAAAGTGTCCCTTCTGCCTTTGCATCAGTTTGTCTGGGAGCATTCATGGATAACAATCGATATGTATGTGCAACGACAATTACGAGGGTTCTAATATATTTAACTGTTATGGGATCTGTTATGTCTACTTTAGGGTCGACCCCATCCCATATGACACTCCAAAACCAGCGGGCCACACGCGGTTTGTCTGCATCTCAGACACACACTCCAGAACAGATGGTATCCAGATGCCTTATGGGGACATCCTTCTCCACACAGGCGATTTCACCGAGCTGGGACTGCCCTCAGAGGTTAAGAAGTTTAATGACTGGTTAGGTAAGGAATGATTGCGTTCTGGCGCCCCCAATTAACCTTTCCCGTCCGAGTGTCACTCACTGCGTCCTAATTGAATTAGAGCACTTGGAAGCCAGCTCAGCCATTTCTCGTATGATATGCGGTGGTGTCTAGCTTTAATCCAATTCTGTTAATTAAAGATGAATTTTTAGATATTTAATTTTACTGTGCATCCTCTCACTGCCTGGCCTCGGTGGCTCTGGGGCAAAGGGATGGAAAGCTTTGAAACTCATCTCATCTCACTCATTCTGCTTTAATGAGGGCATTCGTTGCCACACATGAGACCTAGAATCATATTTTTAATTCATTGGCTCTGCAGTCTTTCCCAGATATTATGAGCAAAGATGAACAAATGACCTACTAGTAAGAGAACATTTCTAAGAAATGAAGAGCATGTAAAAGTCCTACTGTGAAAGGCAGGTCCTAGCATAGTGCAGCTTGAGAGCAGCTTTTCTAAGGAAACCAGAAGGAAGAGTGTCCTAAGACCCCTGAAAATATAAGCTATCCTTTTGTAAAGCTCTTAAAACTTGGAATTTGAAATCATCCTGTACACCATGAAAAGTATCATGGCAACTCTGTGATTACTGTAGAGACACCGGTAGGTCAGGGTTATCCGAAAAATCTTCACTCCTGGGTCAGACTTTGCCAAACATTAGCATTAGAAGGCAATCATGGAGTTGTTCATAGCTAGGTTAGACGACAGATCTTTTTAAGAACCCTCTTAGGTGAGGAAAAGAAGTGCAAAGTTTTCGAGATTTTAGACTCTCTAAAGATACTAAAGAATTGTGTAGCAGAGAGCAGAAATCACTCCAGAAGAATAATGTCCTGAGTAATATGTCAGCCAATAAAAACTACTCAGGCAATTTAGGCAGAATCTTTAAATCAGCATTCAAGAAATTTTTAAATAATTGATCAAATGGAGGTGTTAATGGAAAAATAATATTCACTAAAAACATGATTTTTTAAAAAATCAGTAAGCCTAACTAATTACATAACTATTTTGAGTTTTCCTGTGATCTTGCACATCCATCCACATTTTATATAGTTGACATCAGAGTACATATCTACTCTTTTACTTTTGGTTATTTTCATTTAATAATATGGGTAAGATTTTAAATGATTTTGCATAATTTTTATATTTATCCTTTTTAATAGCAACATGACATTCATATTGTTCTATGCTTTTACTTAATAAGATGTCCCTCTAAAGTGAACATTTAAATTGGTCATTTTTCCTCTGATGGCTAGCACTGAAATGTGCATTTTTGTTTGTATATGTCTTTTTGCTTCCATAGGGTAAAATATACTGTGAATTAAATTACTAAGTCAAAGGATATGAAATTCTTTATGATTCTTCTTATCTGCTGGCATCTTTCTTTCCAAGGGGGTTGTAGCTCTGTACTTCATTTACAGTGAATGAATATACGGATTTTACCACGATCTTGGCAGCATGGATATTGGAGCTTTATATTTTGCGCTGTTTTAGTAGGTATTCAGCCATCTCATTCAAAACAGCAAGATATGTTAAATATCATTCAGCATAATCTCATTTTCACAGATGACTCAGAGATGCAGGAAAGTTAAGTGATTTTCTCAGCATCTCCTTATGGCAGAGCTAGGTCTATAATCCACATTTTTTCACTAATCTTGACTCTAAAATTAACTTTTAAGTACTATTATCTCTTCATTTTAGCCACTTTTATTTATGAACTGTTAGCAGGCAAAACTATTTTGGGTTGAATTTTGGCACTTCAAAGTTTTGTAACAACTGAATCGCAACACAAAAATCATCTAGCATTGATAATGTTGATTTGTAAAGGGAATAACACTGTGGGAAGTGTTCACAGAAATACAAGACAGAATAGATCCTGGTTATAATCTTGTTTAGCTGCTGACCTTGGGCAGCTAAGTTAACCTCTTTTTTCCCCTTGGTTTCCCTTTGCAGAACTGAGGATTAATACTACCTGTCTTTCTGGATCGTTGTGCAGATTAATCAGTAAATGATTGCTGCTAGTAAGTTTTTGTGGGCCATTAATAACTGAATGGGGAATGTGGTGAATGAACCATCAACAGATATTTAAAGAGTAAAAACAGGAAGAGGTCAGAGGAATTATTTAGTAGGTTAGAGGTAAACACTGGGAGATTTTATGAAAAGAATTACTCCATAAATGGAAATGTGCCGTAACTAAGGAAATACAATGATAAGGAAATAAAATGCTAAGTGCCAGGCACGTAGTCAGTTTCTTCTATTTCTATTTCCCTTCTGATATTCTGAGGTAGGAGGAAGAGTTCTGAGCAGGGGGCTCAGAAGAGAGCCCATGGAATATGGATAGGGAAATTGGGGAAGGCTCAGAATAGCTCAGTTACCCCGCAGCCTCATGGTGCTCAGAGGGCGAGAGATGGTATATGATTACACTCTTGGATCACTGGGGAACCTCTCACCTGAAAAAAGTGCTTCCAACAACAGCTGCCTCGCAGAGCGGAGTGGAGTCAAGGGTCAGATCAGTCTGGGGCTCTTGCCATCACAGGGCATCCACTTCCCACTTGCGTGAGTTTGGCAGGCGCTTAGAGTTCAATGATCTTCTGATTTCCTTCTTTCTACCCTAGTCTAGACCGCCCTGATTTCAAACAGCTTAAATCATCCTCCCAAGCTCCTTGACTCTCCCAGCAGGGTCCCTAGGGTATCCCTCTAAGGTTGCTCATATTATCAGCATTTTATGAATGAGGAACCTGAAGCTCAATTGGGTTACCTTACCCAAGCTCATTTAGTGGACAGGGAGCTCAGAAAGGCTAATCCACCCAAGTGCACTTGACTGGTAAACCTGGGATTGTATTACCCCAAAGTGTGAGTGCTTTTCTTTCACTATTCTGTGATATTATGAGTGGGCTTATGGCAGCTGGGAAGCTCCCATAGTTTAGGCTTGAACTGCCTTCTGGCAATTTCATGTGGAAGTTAAGTAGCTATCTGACCAGGTGCTGTTACTCAAAAGATATATTTAAGCCCCGTCTGCCTTGAATCTCACCCTGACCTTCCAGCTGCAAGGCCTGAGAATCCCATCATGAGTTCCCTGTTGGTTCAGAGATGATAGGTCCCGGTTACTTTGGACATCTGTCACCTGGCAGGTATAGCACATAAAGTTATTAATACAAAGTAATTTATGAGATAAGCTTGTACTGCACAGAGTCATAAGAAGAGAGAACTTCAACTAGATACAGTCAGAGGATAGAAAGATAGTGTAGAATGTAACAGTTAGGAGCAGCTGAGAAGAGCAACTTTAAATTTCATACTTTGATAAATTGTTTAATATCTTGAGCCTTGATTTCTTCATTTGCAAAATGGGCGTAGTATTAGTAGTAGTAGTAGTAGTAGTAAAAAAAATAATATACTCCACGATTATTGTGAGGATATACTCTGTGATAAAGCTTGTATCATTCTTAACACAGTCCCTGGCCTAGATGACTGTCGACAAATAGTGTGGAGGGAGATGACAGAGCTAGCGTCATAGAATCCAAAAGGCAGGAACTAGAAAGTTATGGAACTGTAGATTTAAAGAGAGATTTAGAGTGTAAGAGAGAGCATCAAAAGATGCAAGAATAGGGACTGAGAACAAGGCTCCCTCTAAATAATTATAATAATCATACATAATGTTGGTTAGGATGGTAAGAGGCTTTGGAGGTCCCACCTCTGAATTTGATAGAAGGGGAAGCTGAGGCTGGAGAGATTAAATGAATTACTCAGGGCCACTCAGATAATGAATGGCCAAGTTGCACTGGAACTTGGATGAAGGGGCGTTGAACTGACATGTTTTTTCTATAGATGGTAGGGTCTAGACACTCTACTTCCTCCCCACACCCCCCCAATTACAGGTATCATTTCATGCAGTTCTCACAATAACTTGTGAAGTAGGTATTAGCTTCTTATTTTTACTTAGGAGGAAATAGCCTTGGTGAAGTTAACTTACCTCAGATCACATGACTGGGAGGTGACCTCAGAATCTGAACTTGGGTCCATCAGACTTCATTTCCTAAGTATGTTCTCCTATCTGTATTCCTAGTCCAGGGCCTGGGATCCCCGCTGGAGGGACCATATCTTGGGTTAGGTGGTGGTATTTTGAATAGCTGCCTCCTTTAACACATACGCTTACATATATGTGTGCTTCCAGTCTGTGGTGGGTTTATGTCACATTGAAGCTTTTTTAATGGCACAACCTCTGTCTGTGAGTTGGCTGATGGGAGTGCATTATGAGGTTGTGAATTTGGTGTGGACAGTTCCAATGGTGATGAATTACAAGAGAGTAAATATCTATAAAGAACACTAAAAACACAGCCAGTCACATAAGCACCAAGGGATAGTTTAAATTATGTTGTGACATTAGCATTTCATTGCACTTATTTCCATCCTTGAAGTGAATACCCACTGATGAGAGCCTGGAAAATCTTGTCTTCTGTGGGTAAGTCTCTCCCACTTGTGAACACTCGAATTACAAATTATCAGTGTATTCTAATAGCTACTGTTATTGCCCCAGTGGACCCTTCCCTCTGAAATTTCTGCCATGGATTGGGGAATGAAACTTTAAACTTCTGTCTCTGCCACCCTGAGGGAGCCACCAGAATCCCAGTTTTTCACTTCTCCCCAAGTCTGGCTGATCAGACATCCCCATCCTTGTCTCACAAATGGAGCTGTGTGGGGCTGTTTTCACGGAAACCAGCCCAGGGCTTCTGATTGCCAGGGACTATAGAGATATGGGAAAGAGGCACAGACAAATCTTCCCCAAAGAAGTACTTTTTAAAGTGATAGTTAAATCCTATCGTCCCATTAACATGTGAGCTCAGGTATGCTAGAAGTGTGTCACAAATATGCTTTGGTGACTTGAACTGGAGAGGGGTCCTAGCCACTTGACCATTATAACATTTTCTTTTTTATCTTGGCAAAAATGCATCACAATCACAGACTTGGCTTAAAAATAAACTTGCCAAATATGGATTACTTGCCAGTGAAAATGTGATTATTTTTATTGCTTTTCAGTAAATTCTGAACTCCAGTACTTTCTAACAGCACTGCTTTGCCCGAAGGTACATTTTGTGAGGCATTGGGCCGTGTGTGGTCTTCCTTCACTTTGCCTGTCTGTTTTTCCAACCTGTGCCTCTTCGATATTCTTTACTGTTCACTTGTCTTCATCCCTACTGTCCTCTCATTTTCAGGACATTTTTGAGAGCTTTCTCCTTGCATATTGCATATATATCCACGAATGCAGCACAGATGAGCATTAGGAAATCTTATCATTTGATTGCACGTCCACCTGCTATTTACAACTTTCAGCTACACCCACACCAAAATTCCTTCCATTCCCCAATATATACATGTCCTTTCACGCCTCTTTCTCTTTGCAAAAAACCTGGTTCCCCTTTCTTTCAGTGATCCTCTCCTTCAGGAGAACTCATTCATCTCTTATGCCTGATGCTCTTTCAGAGTTGGTTGCTTCCGGTAACATGTTGGTCAGGTGTCCATACAGCCCTTCTCATGGTTCTTATATAATTGCTCACTTGTGTCTCTCCCACTAGACACCAGTAGGTCCTCAACGAGTGCACTTGGTATGCCCAATTCAGAGGCCTGAAACATAGTTGGTGCACACAAATGGTTGTTGAATCTGAACGAATAAATGAATATAAGATACAACAATTTTTTTCTGCTTGCACTTTTGGCCCAAACTTTAAAATTATGCAGTGTATAAAATGTCTTCTCTTCCTTTTCCTTTTCTCCTCAAAGTATTTATAACAGCCAGTTGGCCATTGCCAGTAATTTCTATATATGTGTAGAAATACTTACAAAGGATTCGTTGTTGTTGTTTTGTTTCCTGTATTATAACTAGAAAGACCGTGTTTTTGGGTGGCCTATTCCTTCAGCAAAAAGTTTTAATATAACAATCTAGTCAGCCAAAATCCCTTTTAACATAGCATCAATGCCGTGAACTTTTAATTATGGCTTTTCTTTGGTCTCGGTTTTCATTTAATAGCTTTGAGCTTCATTTTCTCCAGGCTTAAAAGAAAGAAAGAAAGAAATGCTTCCAAAAAAAATCTCGGGAAAAGGGTTATTCATATTTGTAGGAGCATTGTATCAGATGTGGTTGTAACAGAGTATGACTGTAACAAACATCTCAGATCATAGATATACAAATCAATTTCTGCCCCTTTCACAATAGTCATATTGGGAGACTGTGTTTTTTCCAGTGATCTTGCTATTGGCCCACAGTTTTGGGGCCGGTCTTTAGGAAAAGCTTTCACAGCCTGAGCTACTTATTTTACTTTCATAATACATATAATACATGTTTATTCTTGGAAACTTCGAAAATAGAGATAAGCAAAAGAAGAAAATAAAATTGTCCATGGCCAGAGATAACCACTGTTAACATTTTAGTGTGACTCTTTATAGAGTGTTTTCTGTCGATGCATATGTATACACACATATGCATTTAACCAAAATAGAGGTCTCACAGTAATAACATTTATAGTCTGTTTTTCATCTTAACAATATATTGTGAACAACTTTCTACATCAATAAATATGGCTAAAAGACTTTTTTCCTAGAAAGAATATTTTCAATATAAATAATATATGCAGACATTATAAAAATTCCACTATTTGACATGTGCAAAGTAGAAAATACGCATTCATCATAATCCTATTTTCAGAATAATTGCTATTTGGTGTATAATTTGAGAAATTTTTCTAGTTGCTATTTTTATTTTTAATATTCTCGATAGCAGCAATCTTCATGCTTTAAGGACTTTGCTTAATTACTATTTTTTAAAATTAATCTATGCATATTATCCTGTAACTTCAAAAGATTTAGCACATCATACTCTGTGTCAGCGTTGTATTCTGTTGTATGAATGCACTAATTTATTTAGCCATCTTTATTACTGGACACTTGAGGTGTTTTCATTCTTTTATTATTATTTGCACAGGTGTGATAAACGTCCTTCTTTCTCTCTCTTGGCAAACATTTTTAATTATATTCATAGGTCATCTTCCTAGAATTATACTTGTTGCTCCAAATGATACATACGTCTTTAAAAATGTTTTATTATGTATTGTCAAATTTCTCTCTATAAAGATTGTAATTTATATGTAGTAATCTCAGTAGTATTTAAGAGAGAGTGTCACATATATATTTAAATATCCTCGTAGCCAAAAATCTTCATCCTTCAAGGGCTCTTTAAAAATGACTACAACTAAAGCCTTTTTCTAATTATGAAGCTTACATATTCTTTGTGAAAAAACAAAAATAATTGTACAGAAAAACACCAAGGTCACCAGTATGTCCTACAGTTCATCGATAACTACTGTTAACAGCGGGCATGTTTCCTATTGTGTCATGTGTGAGTGCATGTGTGTGTATTGAATAAAAGGACATTATATTATAAGGTTAAGAGCATAAGCACTGGCTTTTTAATTTAAATTCTGGATTCGACTTTGTTCATTCTGTGATATTCAATTTATTCATCTGTAAAAGGAGAATTATTGATGCTTAACATATTTAACCTACAGGATTTTTGTGAAGTTACACAAGATAACGGATATCCAGTATGTACAGGCAATGAATGGTCAGTAAATGTTACTTGCTGCTAAATTATATTATCCAGGCATTCCAGTACATGACTACTCCTTCCTGCCCCGTTGGTGAGTTTTTCTTACTCCCTAGGCAGGCAGAACTTAGGGAAAGTGGCCTTACGGTCCTTTGTGCCGCAGTGACCTGATGGCCTGTGGCCCACTCTGCCTGTGGAGCAGACTAAAGGCTGAGCACCATGGCCCTGCCTGGCCACCAGCAACCTGGCACTGTCTCCCTTCCACGCTTCCCAGACCGAATGCACATAGATGTCTCCTTGGGTTCTAATTAACTTATGAACCATAT
>NW_006433024.1:8178697-8201168 GCF_000325575.1 Pteropus alecto | reverse complement strand
TCCCTATCCCACTCTTCAATCTCTTATTATTTCCTTCCTGTCCCCAATCTATAATCTGACTCACTCATTCTTCCTTACACCGTCACCACCCCTGCTCTGGAAACCGATCTCTGCACACTAGCTCCTGTCTTACAAACCAGCATACCAGGCTTTCGTCAGATTTCAAGTTATTTTTTAAATTCTGACACATAAAATTTTTCCAGATATGGTTTGCGCATTGAAGGCTTCTGATTTTTTGAAATAGTACAAAATGATTAGGAGCTGGAACTTGCGAAGTAGGCCAGTGGGGATATACCGTTGTGAATAAAAAACATGATGTGACAAAATAGAAACTACTTCTCTTGTCAGGTGTCTAACATTTCCCAGAGAAAAGCTTCAGAAACAATTTGAGCAGGGGAAACTCACTGGAGTGCTGACAGTGATACAACTTTATGACTACTTAATAGTCATATCTAATAAAGAGGCAAAGGTACGAAGCTTTAAGAAGGGCGAACAAGATGGCTTTTCCCATGGCTTACAGAGGAGAATGTGCAGAGAGTTCCTCAGAGCCTAGAATTCCCTGATTCTAATTGTCTGGAGTTTAATATCAAAGAGATTTCTTAATCTTTAGCTTGCTCACAAAAACAATATCTGACATGCTGTACTTTTCAGTTTTTGATTCGTAATTTGATTTTCCCAATTACCATCCTAGAGTTATAATTTATTTAATAGTTTCTCTTTCAATTTCAAGCAATTACTTAGGGTGTTTTTTGTCTTAGTATGTGATTCTAGAATTTCAAAAAATGTCTATGAGTTGCCTATATATCCAGTCATTTGGATACAAACATCTGTTTTTTTGTCTGTAATAGTATGAGTATTTGCTTAATAAAAATAAAAGTTAGATTCATGTTTATTATCTACTTGTCCTTCTCGACATTGAAGAACTTTTTACCCTAAAGTGAATTACTTTTGGTCTAATTCATATATAAATACTTTTTCCCAGCAAGGAAAAATTAACTTTAAAATATAGTTCAATTTTGATATAGAATTAAGTAAAATACTTGGGGGAAAAAAAACCAAATACAGAATAGCTGAATATACTCAAAAAAGTAAGATTGGATTTTGTTCCATTAGAAAGGATCATTAGTGACCTGAGGACATGATGACTAGATCGTTTGTGATCCATGTGAACCTAATCCTCTTTGTTATGGCTAGCCATTTTCTTAAATTACATTAATTATAACGTTTCTAATTTATATGACATCTTTCCTCCAAAGGACTCAAAGTACCTTTGAGTATATTAGTCCATTAATGTTTCTAACGGTGCAGGGAAGTTGATATGGGCAGACAGTATTATCTCTGTCTTGCTGATGGATGGATAGGGATCCGGAAAGGTGGAAGGACAGACGGGGGTCCATATTGTGAGCCAGTGCAAGAGCTGGAACAAGAGCTAAAATCACTGGACATTGTCTGCAATCTTCCAACCGCCAATTCTCAAGCTTCCTCCTTTTCTCCTTTGCTGAAATACCCCATCTCCTAAAGAGAAATAGACATGGGCAAGACATATATATATAACTGTTACTTCATCAGCTTAACAGAGAAAGCCAGGTAAACAATTTTCTGAAAAGTGTGAATCTTTTTGTGTTTTACTGTATAAAAATTATATCACTATTATAATTAATAAATAAAATAAAAACAGAGGTCTTTGGAAATGGCAGAATTGCCAAGTTTCCAAGCCATCTGGTCCAAGGGGGAAAATTGAAGCCCCCAAACTATGTAATCCTAAATCATGGAGCAGAATCTTTGTATACTAGAGCATAAAGGGACTGTGTCCTCAAAAGATTATTTGCATATGATCTAAGTGTCTTCTGAGGGCCAGGTCTTGCTTGTGGAAGGCACCAAGAATCCAGAAGGGAATGAGAGCAGTATCACTGCACTTAGCATCCAGCCTCTGATTGTCAGTATTATCTCTTCCATTTTATAAATTAGGCAATGAGAACTCACAGAGTTTCAATGTCTTAGCCAACTGCACACACATTTGTTAGTGGAGGGCCCAGGACTAGCGGCTTTGTCTTCTGCTTGGGTGTATTGCCATTTCTCATCCTATGCTAATTCAGCATATCAAAACCTCAGAGATTATTTTCATTTTTTGAGGTTTGATTTATGGAATGGAATACTGATTTTTATCTCAATCTCTGTCTTTTTCGAGATATTTGCATCCAACTGGAGATTAGATCTTTTGCCGTAGATGGTGGAAGGTACACAGATACCTCAAAACCAGTTTATCTCAAACTGAGTTAATATCTCCTCTAAATACGGCTCATTTTCTTCAGTCCATCTTCTGATTCACATGATCATTAACCTAGGCTCCTAACCCTCCTCTGTCTAGGATTGTGTTTTGTCAACTTTACTTCTTGAGTGTCTTTTGGGTCTCGGTTACGCCTAAAGAAACTGGCAAGACCAGCCTGCCATTCATCTTTCCTGGAGTCATTTAATAAAAACTAACAATTGCTGAGTACTCACTATTGCCTGACTCTTTACGAGAATTAACTCGTTTAATCTTCACAACCTTCTGGTTGTATGATGCAATTATCACCATTTTTACAGATGGAGAAATGTAGGCCCAGGACTCTTTTTTCCATGGGACGTCCCATCAGACTGAGATTTTGTGGAATGCCTTTTAGGCACCGTTTACTGATAGAATGAGGTCTACTGTGGCGTTCAAAGCTCTTCATGACCTAGTCCAATCTCTCCAGCTTCACTCCCCACTGCACTTCTCTCCACCGTCTCCTTAGATCTTTGGGTTTATGTCTTATTATTTTCTCCCTTGCTCCTTCTCCTTCAAGCACAGCAACATCTGGTCCAAAGTTATTCTTAGCTTGAACCTTTGTACTTATCCATTTCTTCAGGGTATAGATCTCTGCTCAAACGCCGTCTCCTTGGCGAGATCTTACTTTTTCTATTTCTGTGTCTTCTTTATCGTCAGTCTTCCTCCGCTGAACACAAGCTTCGTAAGGATCTGGGCTTATGCTGCTTAGCACTGTATCCTCTATACCTGCAACAGTGCCTGACGCTGCTCGAAATGTGCATTGAGGGAATGGATAGATGAACAAAAACAAGCTCCATGAAAACAGGGATGTGTCTCTCTCTCCATCATTGATGGGGTCACAAGCGCAGCAGTGTGTGTGTGGAAAACATTCAGTACATTTGCTGAGTAACTGAATATTTGCTCCTGCTGGTCCCACTGTCTACCTGACAGTCTTGTTCTCTTTCTTCTGTGAACTCTTATTCATTCTTTAAGGCCTAATTCAAAGATTGCCTCTGTTAGATAACTGGCTCTGCCTCCGTAATTGGTCATCATCCCTTTCTCCCCTCCATACTGATTTCAGACCATTACCAAACATTACCTTGAAGGCTTCTGGTCTCCTCTTTTAATTATGAGTCTCCTGAGATGACATTCCCAGCAGCGTTTAGCAGATAGAGACTCTTTAGTAAATGTTTGGCTTTCTTCACTTTTTGGTTGTACTTCCATGAACAAAATGTGTTGCTTCTCTGATCTTCAGCCACCTCTTCTGTACAGCAAGGAGGAATGGTCACAGAGCTGTGAGAGTGAAGTTTGGGGAGCATCCTCGGAAGATGTCAAGTGCCACATAAATGTTAGAGGTGGTCATTTTATCGTTAACATCACACACCTCACTGTCTTTCATCCTAGACCTCTGAATGGCTTTCCAGACTGCCACAAGCTTCTGGATATGGACAAAGTAGCCCTTGGTTTGGCTTTTAACTTGCCGATACTGCAGAGATCACTTCCATATCCTCCTAGCCTGCCTGCATATTGTTTCCTGGAATTTTTTTGCAGCTGTCCCCTGGGTTTTTGAATGTCATTTTTCCTGCCATTCAAGTTGCACAGAGAGTCAGTTCCGCTTCCAGTCTATGATTCAACTCACTAATTCTTGATGTCCCCCCTTCCCCCCACCTTTTGACTGATAAATTTTCATTATTGGTTTTGCGTGAAAGTCTTCAGGGTTCCACTCTGCCTGACCCCTGTGGTCACTTAGTGATTACATGCGCCAGCTGAGGTAATTTATTCACTTTGTTTTGGTGCGAACACGTCCCACGGGTCTTGTAACTGCTGTAATCACTTGACCCTAGTGACTGTTAAATGCTTTAAACACAGTTATTTTAAATTTATAATTGTTTTCATTAAAAATCCCTTATAGTAACTTAACTGACCTTGCTGTCAACGTGGCATTATGTGCAGGGGGAAGAAACGAAAATATTATGATGCAAATAATATAGTACTCATCAGAGATACGTAGCAAATCATTAGTCACCCTACACATGCTCACTTGGAATAGTGCAAGGAGGATGAAAGAGAAGAGGACATCATTATAGCACTGTCCACGTAATCCTGTTTTTCAATTAACATTTTCATACGTACTTTGAATCTAATTTCAAGTTTAAGAAAAGTTACAAGAAGAATACAGTGAACTCCTATATACTGTACAACCCGATTCCCCAGTTGTTAAAGTTTTGCTACATTTGCTTTATCATTCTCTCTCTCCCCATATATATATGTGATGCAAGTAAAATTATATATATATATATTTTTTTCTGAAGCATTTGAGAGTAAACTATAGACATTATACCCCTTTATTTCAACGTCTTTCCTAAGGACTTGGATATTCATTTATATTAGTCTACTGTAGTTTTCAAAATCAAATATAAATTGATACAATCCTATTATTTAATCTACAGACTGTTTTTCAGGTTTTGCAAAGTGTCCTAATAATGTCTTTTATAACAATTTTTTTTTTCTTCAGGGTCCAATCATTTATTGCAAACGATTTTAAAAATCAAACCAAATCAAACTAAAATACTGTTTCTCACTTTCTTACCCTGAAAGAGTGAGGGGTTATAATGGAAACTCAATCCCATAAAATTAGCATTATGATTTATACCTATATTTCTAAACAATAATTACAAGAAGAACTGTATATTAAGTAACAAGATTACCATGGGGATTTTGTAAACATTTGTCATTCATTGCATCCTCCAGCAAACATACAAAGAAATTATTCTTGACCTGAAGATACAGATGCTGTCACATTGCTCTAAGAGGCAGTATCTGTGCTCTGCATCCTGCATTTTCTGTGGCATACAGGAATGGTGGGACTCCAGAATCTAGAGTATCGTGGTAATGGAGAATTGAGTGATGATACATTTCTTTCTTTTCTAGGTTTTACATTGTCCTCACAAGGACCAGACAATTTACTTAGTTTAGAAAGTTACCTAACACATTTTTTTTTTCTCTAAGAGATACTGCCTACTATCTCACCTAATTAATGTCAGATAAACTAGGTTTGTCTGATGGAAGGTTGCTAATTGCTAACCGGAATGTGATAAGAGATCCAAAGAGCCTTTTGATAACCTGTCCAGTGGTACTGGAAACTTGCACACTCAGATTCTCTGCGTGTTTCTGGCCCGGCTAAATTAGTCCTTGTGGAAACTTGAAGGCACATTCCGGAGCTATGGACTGAAGGCTCCTACACACAGTGGGTTAGTACGCTTTCACAGTTTAGCCTAAAAGCAGAAATTCATTTTGAAACTCACAATTCTACCCTATACTCTTTTTTTTCTATTTTATTAAGTCTGGGAAGAAAATGGAATTTGTTTTGCATTTTCATTTAAAATTTTTTCAGCTTTTCCAATACATTATTCCTGATTAGTGCTGCCGTTTGCCCATAAGGTACTTTTGTACAAAGTGTGAAGAGGTGTCCCCTAGACCTGGTGGGTACATGCTTGTCGAATGGCACAAGCTCCCACTCACCTCCTTGGCTACTGTTCTTGTGCAATAACAACTTTTGCAACCATATACAGTATTCTTTAGTCTTCTGTTCCCAAATGAACATTCTTTTTGTTTGCTTTTTTTTTTTATTTTTTATTACATATCTTTGCTTACTGTTCTTATGCTACCATTTACTTCTATTTGTCACCCTGTGACCTTTTGAGACTCTGATATATGCTATTTTTCTGTACAGTATTTTGAAATGGGGTATTTAGGGCCTTTGATTTTACCATTTGTAGAAGTTTATAAAACACATAATTGTGTGTATGTATACATAATAAAGTTTTAATCAAAATGTCTCTAATTTTGAAAATTAGAGGAAAGTTTTATGATGTTCCAGAAAATAATTACATTGGGGAAAAAAATGACTTATTTTTGATTACATTGCCTGTACTTCCTAGCTCTTTTCACATCTGGAATTTGTTTTAAAACCCTATTTGGTACCTCCAAAATGAATAATCAAGCAGCTAACTAAATCATACATTATTGATCTACCAAATTTAGATGTTATTGCAGCAAGTTTTGTGTGCATTATGAAACTGAAATGAACTTTTTTTTTCCCCAGTGTTTCTTAAATTTTGTTGAAATTTCAGGAGCAGGAAGGAAATAGCACCTTTTTTTTTTCCTTCTAATTTCGGAAAATGTTGTACAATTAAACTGTGTTGTCTCCCTTCT
The DNA here is from genome assembly GCF_000325575.1 of Pteropus alecto. Taxonomy (NCBI): domain Eukaryota; kingdom Metazoa; phylum Chordata; class Mammalia; order Chiroptera; family Pteropodidae; genus Pteropus; species Pteropus alecto. Next base: position 8,194,666 of record NW_006433024.1, on the reverse strand, counting down.
CCCTATCATTTATATGAATCTCATTTATCTTCTACTTTGTATTTTTCTCTTTTGTTTCAAAATAAAGTTGAAAGGTAATTTATTTTTTTATTTTGAAGAGACTAAACTTGCCTGTGAGAACAGACATCTGACTAAAAAATATACAATATCTGAGCTTTGATTTCTCTGTGAAATGTTGAGAACGAGGTTGTGTAGTATTTTACCTACTGACTCTAAATTATTTCATATAACATAGTCTTTTGTGATTCAGTGCTCATGGTACATCAACGCCACATGCATTTATTTCCTTTTATCACCTAAATTTGTAATTGAAAATCAAAGAAGAGCATATAGTAATAGTCCTAGAGGTGGTAGTGATATGTTAGGACTCATGATACTAGTAGGAATACTAGTTTACTTAGCTGTGATTTATGAGGTCCTTGGGGATTTAGGAAACCAAGCTGATATTTTCATTGCATATTTTTATATTCTTCATTTTATGAATCCTTTCTTCATAGAAAGCCTGGATTCGGAAAGCAATGTAACTACAAAGCCTAAAAGTGACTAAAATACGAATTGACAAATGAATCTTTAAATTTATATAACTTAACACCGTGAAAATGAGAAAACTTAGGCTTCTCCTATAAAAAAAGGTAGAAACCAAAACTGCATTTATGTCTTTCGTAGAGCAGATAGAGCTTTCGTTTCTGTATGTTTTGTTCTTGATAAGGTCTCGTCAGGGTTGAAGATGGTGAAAGACCTGCTTTCCGCATTCACAGCTACAGCATGTGCATATAACTGCTACTCCAGCTGAAGCCCTCTTATCCAATGTGACAGGGACAAGAAAGCGCACAATCAATCAAAAAGTCAGCTCAAGTGGGAAACCATAACAGTGATAAACATGTAGCAAAATATTTTTATTTTAACTTGGAGCATACAGATGTGCATGTTTTGGCCAGTCTTCTGAGGTAGTGCTGAAGCGTTTTCTTTGCTCACAGTGATTAGAGAACAGCACTATCTTTCCTGGGTAAATCACACATATATAATTTATCACTTTATCAAAAATGTATCATATTTATCACACTTTGATTTTAGTTTATTTATTGGCGAGTCAAAATGTAAAGATGCTTGCGAAACACTCTGAGTGTAGAATACATCTAGATTTTTATGATTCTTTCCCCCTTTTTAAAGTGGTGTCATTTACTCCTTATGTAGCAGCAAATTTATATACTCTTTGAATATTAATATTTGGTCATTTTAAGTAATATATAATTACATTAGGTAATTATGGTACAAAGTATAGTTGGCATATACTGTGTGGGGATAAATGCAAGTGGCTCTGGGTTGCTATACATGGGAGCAGAAGTGCATAGATGCCAGCAGGGATAATTGTCAGTGCATTGTGGGCAGCAGTTGGTATGTGCCTCAGAGGGACTGGAGAGTGTCAGTTAAAAGAGCATCTAGCATATCTAGAAAGATCTGAAACAGAAACTATGTGCGGTTTCTGGTAGTTATTCTGTAGCTTATAATTTGCCATATGCTCTTACGGTGATTCTCAGATCTAAGTTTTCATTCTTATATATGGTCTCTTTGCCTGCCTTGCAAATGTTAAAACAAAAAATCATAAATATAGCTCAGTGAGAGGGAACATGAATTTGTTCACAAATCAGTGTAAATGGGTGGGTCTTTCATTTTTGTTATAAATAAACCAAAATGTATCACAGAGTATGATTCCATAGTCTGAGGTATCAGGAGGGAGCTTAAGTTTTAAGAAGAGTCATTTCTCCTAGAAATATATATACATAGTTTTTGTAAGGTAAATTCAGAAACTTCCTTTCCCATGACAGGAGGAAGAAAGATCAGGAAACTTGTTAAGACAGTTCTTACTGTCCTCTCTTCTCTTCATCAAGGTTCAAGGAGTTGAAGTCTGAGCTGGTCTATGCTTACAGAACAAGCTCTTTCCCCTCTCGTTAGCACCCTGCTCCATCACACCAAATGAGCAAGAACACAGCCCAGACACACAGGCTCCTACTTCAGCGAGGCTACTATCACTCGAGACCTGGGTAGATCAGAGTTTCGGAAGTGTGCTCGCTTCATCAAATATGCAGTGTGCAGTGTTCCGCATATCTGTTTTTAAAATTTAACAAAGCTCCTTGATATTGTTGGTTTTAAAAATCTCTTTGGTCATATGTATATGCTCGAACCGATCCATTTTTTAAAAAATTGTGATATTAGGAAAATAGGCCCGGTGTCTATAATATTGTTTGTATATACCCTGGTGTGAAATATAGATGCCCACCAACTAACAATAGCTATAAAAATGAAATCTTGCAAGTCTTCCCACAATGCTTTTAGGGTCAAAGAGAAGCTTTATCATTGGGGAGGTGTGTGTGTGTGTGTGTGTGTGTGTGTGTGGGCAGGGGGCTTTCAGCTCAAGAAGTGAGGAGGGGGAAGCACTGCAAATTTTAGTATAATGCATAATGTTGAAAGAAATTTTATCCAGTCATAAAGATTAGCAGGCTGTGTAATTCAATTTAAAATTGGTCGGCGTATCCTGACTATTATGAAGCCTTTCTTTTTTTTGTTTTATCGCCATTCCATTATTTTAGGTCATCAAACAACATAGAATGGAGCATGCAGCCAAATCATACAAGGTCTCTTTCTGTCGTTCTCTCCATTGGAGAAACTGTTGGTGAATGCAAGAGATTATCTTAAAATGAGTTAAGATAATGCTTGCTCAATTGAATGCCTCCTTGTTTTCTTTCTTACTGTTTTTTTTTTTTTTTAACATAAAATGAATTTCTTCTAGGCAAGCAACCATTGAGAGTGAAATTCTTTTAAAAGCCTTTGCTGGACACAGGGCTTGGTTCTCAAAACTCCAGCGTTAGCACTTATCTGCAGTATCATGGGCATTACTGAAAACCAAGATGCAGTATAGCTTATGTTAATGCAAGACTGACAGACCCACATCTGATGGCAATTACCCATACTGAGGGGTTAATAAATGTTCTTAGAATTACTGTCTTTATTTTCTTTATTACAATAAAAATGGGCAGCTTCCTAAGCCATGCCTCCTGCTTCTTGCTACAGTCTTGGTGACTTGCTAATTAACTGTTTTGGTTCTAGTGCTTCATGGGCTCTGCTGAGTTTAATATTCATGTTAGGGAAATGTTAAATCCTTTGGCCAAACTGATAAGGAAAAAAACTAATGAAATTCAGCAAACTTTTATCCAAATGCCCTTTTTGAACAAGAAATGAAGAGCTATAGAAATAATAATAAGTCTTGAATGTACCAGAGAGTATCTGGGAAATGAACGATTTTTGCAATTTTTTTCTTCTAGTAGTGAGACATCTTAATTTTTGTTCATGTCCTGAGGGAGTTTTAGCCTTGAAGCATCTTGTTAAGAAGGATCTTCATGCCACATCCGGACTCGGTCGGAAAGATGTTGATTGATTAGCAACGGCTGCCATATTGTAGGATGGGGAGGTGGTTACTCATATACCATGCATTTGCAGTTCAGTTTAGTGTCATTCGCCTTTGGTCACATTCATGTTCTCTGACTGTGGTGAACAGAAAATTGCCATAGTGAAAAGATATGTCTGCTTTATTTTAAATCTTTATGACCAATCCAGACTTTAAAGTATTTGTTTTAGAAAGTTCCCAAAATGACTGTGACCTTGGCTTGACATGGTAGGCTGTTTCATATCTTTTGCAGGAAGTTCTTGGCATATCTGTGAGGCAAGTTGGGGCTAGTATATGAATCTAGTAGTCAAGAAGATGAGAAAACACACACAGCTCTCTGTGTCCTGTTGGATTTAGGAAGCAAATTAACTTTAATTCCTAATAAATAAAGAATTAAGGTTATCTAACCACTCTGATGGGAGTTAACTTTTGAAGCATTTTGTATTCTTACTCGAAAAAGAGTTAATAGATCAACTCAGTTATCCTAATATGCCCCTCAAATCTTGGGCAGCTAGGTTTTCTCTAGTTTCAAGTTCCTATCTCCTAAACCTGGCTGCTTATCAGGCAGGCGGTTAAAAATTCAGATTCCTAGAATCTATTTCAGACCTATTGAATGAGGTTCTCTACTGGTGGGTCCAAATAATTGGAGCTTTAATGAGTTCTTCTGGCTCTCCTGCCAGTTCAATGTACTGTTCTTGCTCACGACAATATAGATCGTCAAATTCAAGGTTATATTCTGCATGCTTTCACCACCCTTAACAAGGCCTTCTTTTCCATTGTGACCTCTGTGTACTTTAGTTACCTCATCTGTAAAATGGGGTAATTGTTCTTCATTCAAAGAGTTGTTGTGAGAAAGGATTAAGCAAATTAATGTATACATTTTTTTAGGACAACTGAGGTTAAGTGTTGTTTGTGCTGGTTCTAAGCGTCATAATTGTCATCATCATTTAATTTTGTTTACGAGGACTCTGAATATCCTTGCCAGAGGCAGCAAATCATGATCCAGAATCTCTTAGTAGGCTGTTGTAAGGAGTAGAAGGTATACGAATAGCACTGTTTGGTAGAGACATTATTTTATTAATTGAACATGTAAAAGTGTAAATATACTGCATTAAAATCAGAAACAAGATGGCTTAAATAACAAGAGATTTATTATCTCATATAATAAGAAGGCTGGGAAGAATAGAGCATTTTGCGGGATATGGTAACTCAGGAACCCAATGATGATTATCAGGAACCCAAGTTCTTTCAGTATTCCTTTCTCCTAGTCTCACAGGTTAACCTTAACCCTTAAGGTTGTAAAATGACTGCTGAAGTTCCAGGCTTAACACAAAAGCATGACATTATTCCATGGAAAGACAGAGCCATTTCCTCTTTGTATTGTCTGTCTATATAGTCAGGACCATTTCCTAGAAGCCTGTCAGCGGACAGCCCATCGTGTCTCAGTTGGGTGACATGCACGTCTTTAAACTGATCACTGGCAAGGGAAATACAATTACTGATTGATCAAGATCCACTCACCTGGGTCTAAGAATAGGCACACTTTTCTTGAGTACATGGCTTCATAGAGCGATGAATACATGAATGAAATTGGGGGCTCTGCTATCATGAAAAGTTGGGATAGAGTAGACCATTAACAGTGTCTGCTTCATGAGTCCGGTAATGAAATATCTTTGCATGGTACCTTGGAGAGAGCAGTCTACTGATTTTTTATGAATGGAGTTCATTTAGTATAACTTTCTGTGATTCAAGGGATAACCAGTGTTGTGGCTTGGCTAGTGACTGAGACAGCCTTGGGTGATGCTTTAAAATACCATACTTATTACCTGTTTCCAATTTCCATCTTGAAAATTTTCTCTTTTCTCTTTTCTTTTCCTGTACAGTATTCCTTTTTTCTCTTGTTCTAAACAACTCTGGGGTGTATGTGCGTGTGTGTGCACTCATGTGTATGTGTGCTTCCTGCCTCACGTTATGTCACACATAATCAGGGAAATCTGTTTTTTGCATAGCTTAACTGATTATTAACAAGGAGGTGGGCAGACTGAAAGTGTTGACTGATCCCCTTGAAGACACTTTTCATGATCACCCTATTTCAGTAGATTTCTTCCATTACTATTCTTTCACAGCATCTGTTTCCCTTCCTAGCAATTATCATAATCTGAGTTTTGTTAGTAGGTATTTACTTCTTTATTGTCTGTTGCTTCCAACTGAGTAGAAGCTTCCTACAGGCAGAGATTCTTTTCTATTTTGTGCATTCATTATATTCCCAGCCAGACCCCAGCATATTGCCAGGCTCAGCCTGGGACCCCAGGGAATAGTTACTGAATGTTGTAGAAAGACCGTGATCTTTCCTTGGGCATTCTGGGGCCCTGTTTCATTATCAGATTGCATCCTGATAATGACTTTTGAGAGGGTCAGGGATCTAATGAAATTTAATGGGATCTAATAAGATTCTCTGCCCCCGCCCCCCGGGCTGCTGGATTAGAAAATTAGGTTGTGACCTGACTTTGCAAGAGCTTTGAAATGAGCCTAAAGGGAGAGGAAACCACAAAGTGGGTGAATCTGAGAATGTGGACTTGAAAGTGAGATGGCACATGACAGTTAAAAAGTAGAAATAATTTAACCCAAAGCACTGAAGTCTGGCCAGACCTTTCTAGTAAGGAATCTACTTCACAAGCCTTTGGATAGGTTTGAATAGAAGTGGTTGGAGTTCTCAGTTGTGGAGAATTATGTTTGACCTTGCAAAAATACCTTATTTTCCTACTTATGTATCTAATCTCCAGGTTCTAGCCAAAACACTCCAAAGGAATTCATTTTTTAAAAATGTAGTCTTTTTCAAAAAATTTGACCTCCATTTTCAGCACCTCAAGAATCAGTTATACTGGCCTTACCTCCCACTCCGAGGAGAATAATCCTAGTGAAAAATGCTGGTATTTCAGATATAGGCAGAAATGAAATACCGTAGTTGAGATGAGCCTATGTTATTATAAGGAGATATTGGTCAAGAAAATCTTTTGTTCAGAACCTTGAGAAACCATCTAGGTGTTTGATACGAAAAAGGGGTGCCATACTGGCTGAGAATAAGCAAACATAGTAAACATAGCCACTTAGTTACTGATGGAAAAAAATGAGTAAAAATTGGGATGTTGGTCTTATAGAGGATCTTTACTATTGAATTTCATCAAAGGCACCTCAGCAGTAGTGTCAGAGATAGAAGGAAAGTTTGGAAGGACGGTGCCTGGATCCAGAGAGGTCATTTCTATTATTTTAAGTTAATAACTGATTTAAGCTCACCGTTAAGATTGCTAAACAGATGCCTTCCATAGGTCAAATGAAAGAAAATGGCCTTAAACTATAACAGTAGTGGTGGTTTGAAAAAAGTACAGGAAAGAAGACCCCAACCATGAACTTGAGCTGTCCTGAATATCTGTGAGATATGAAGAAATGAGTAGCCATGTCCTAGGTGGGGTATTGGATGGGACTTATAGGTAGTAGCAGGTTGATTTTAGGAGTCAGGATTCATGATCGTAGGCACAGATTTTTCTGAACCTAAATCTCGGTTTTTCTGAACCTAAATTTCCCGATCTGTGAAACAAATCATTTAAACTATCGTCATCTCAAAAGCTCTGACTGTGTAATTGAATGACATGGTATAGGAAGAGAGGATTGGGCGGAAAAGCAGGAATTCCACCTTGCAGCTAATTTACTGAGTGACCTTTGAGGCGTCATGTAGCCTTGCTGGGTCTTAGTTTCCCAGTCCATAGAAAGAATGATTCTGATCTCTGAGGACTCTCCTAGGTTGGAATGTCAGTGAGCATGGAATTAGAGGATAAGAGGTCAAGGGCATCCTGCTGTCTCTTGATTTTTTTTCTTGGAAGCAAAAGGACAAAGCTAGCCCTGTAAGCATGTTAGCTGGATTCTTTCATCTGACCCAGTGACTTGGGGGCCTGAGAAGATGCACACACATGTCCTGTTTGGCCTGGGCAGCAGGCTCATTTGTAAAGAGTGACTCTGCAAAGCCAGCTGTCAAAACAGCAGTGATTTGCCTGAGAGGCCGAGGGGTGAAAAGTTGCAGATGAAGGGATACAAGGAAGAAGAAATACAGACACCTTCCTTAAATAATGAATGGCTATTCCATTAACTTCGCTATTGATCATCTCCTCGGAGCTACCTAATTCTGGGAACAAAGGCTATAAAAATCTTTAAATGAGTAATGTTAACCATGCAACAACAGTAATTCCCTTCTCTTTTGAAATTAAAACCCATTATTTGTGTGATGCATATAGTTCGTTCATTAATTTATTTATTCATTTGTTCACTTTCAACAAAATCGAGTTATTATTGCAAGCCAGGATCTTCGCATCCATCTGTCTTCTCCAACAAAAAATCCCCTCATAACAGATTTCTTAAATCAGATGCAGTCACTCAATTGCAAATGAATAGTATAGTATACCTTGTGACATATATAATTGATGCCATCTTAGGATAAAATAAAAATAAGATTTGTAACACTTTAAAGCCATCTGGAATCTAAAATTGAGGTACTAGCTACTCATATCCTCATGATTCTTAGCCATTCAGGTTGTTCTAACAAAATACCACAGACTGGGTGGCTTGTATACAACAAAAATTTATTTCTCACAGTTCTAAAGGCTGGGAAGTCCAAAATCAAAGTACCTCTTCCTGGTTCATAGATGGTGTCTTCTTGCTGTGCCTTTACATGGTGGAAGGGGCAAGGAAGTCCTTTGGAGTCTCATTTATGAGGGCGCTAATCTCGCTCATGGGGTCTCCAACCTTATGACCTAATCACCTCCCAGGGGTCCCACTTTCAAATATCATCACATTAGGGATTAGGATTTCGACATATGAATTTTAGGGGGACACGAACATTCAGTCCATAACATATGGGTAAGGAATAAAAATGTAGAAAGGGAAATAGACCTTCAGCTCCACTTCCTGGAACCTCAGACCTCAAGGGTCACGGTAGACTTTGCAGAAATCCTTTCTTCCTGAAGAATTATACTACGTGCTTTGTACTATTTCTCCCTAGAGGGGAGGCTGGCAGTATTAGGCCACAAAGCTGTTCCCAAGGAAAGAGATCAGAGACTGTTGGAACTGGTGTTTCAGGGAAACCAAAACCTTACCACCAGCAGGAGACTTTATGATTTTACGTCCCCCAGGAAGTATTCTTTGTAGCTCCTGATTATCTGGAGTTCTTATTAGAAAATTTTGCCAGTTGAGGGGTGAAGGAGAAGCAAAAATGGAAGAGGAAATGAATGTGGTCTCCATTCCCTTCATCTCATTGCTGTCACTACTGATCAAAATAACCTTCCCTGAGAGATTTCTTTTAAATTTTTATTCTCGAAATGCTTCATTAAAATTTTGAGTTATAAAATGGGAAAAGTCAATTTTATTGGCTCCTAAACTTTGCTCTATGCGGCTTCCTGTCCAGAGTGCGAATTATTAAAATTGACATAGGATGCGTGTGCAAGGTAATATCCCCTTTCGTAGGCTCTTCACTAAATTTCAAGATATTCTGTAGAGTGGATTAGATTATACAGTGAGTAGGGACTCTGAAAAGAAAATAGAATTGTGTATTGATGCCTTCTGAAATATTATTTGATGGCAATAAAATATTCTCTGAAATTCCCTTCAGAGCGGAGAAAATGGAGTTTGTTTGCAGTAATTGCATTTTCTAGCATTTGCTCTCACACTTTCCAATCTAAGCCAATTGGAACCTGTGATTTGGTTTTGCTTATTGGCAAAAGTACCATGTAAATTGATCTGTGATGCATTTAAAGAAGATGCTTTTGAAAGTTTGGAAATTGAGATGGCTTTTTCTTATTAGATTTCAAGAGTATTAGGGTTCATTTCTATATTTTAGTCTAATGTAATATTAGCCAAATATGTTCTTTTTCAATTTAGTTTTAATCAAGTTCTAGAAGACCATTTTCATCTAGCCCCAGTGGCACTGTTAAGGTAGAGATTTTATTTCCATTGTCAACCTTCTGTTCTGGCTTCGGAGAACCAGCCCTTTGGAATAACTGCAGGCTGAAATCCTCCATTCATTTGCCCAAACACTGTTTCAACATGCAAAAATAATAGTAGTTAGTACAGAAAGATTTTTTATTACTATTTACAGGGTTAAGGTGAGAAGAAAAATCTAAAAAGCCTCAAAATCATTAATTTATTTTAAAGAATATGGCCTTTATACCTGTGTTATTTTTACTTAATTTGATTTTCACCATACTTAATGGTTTAAAATGCAAACACATAGGATTTGCATTCGTTCTTCTAATTATTCTGTAGAATAATTGCACTTGTTTTAGAATTATTCCTGGAAGGAACATCTTTTCTCAGTTGCTTTTTAAAGGCTTCGTGGGGATAAAATGACAACATATTATTCTTCAGCTCACCATAGACTTTGTCAGTTAACAGTATTGGTTTATTAAAGATATAGATTGAATACTCTTTTATGGTGGTAGGAAGTAGGAGATAGGTGCCTTATCCTGAATGAAGTTACAGTGCAAAACAGGACACAATAAAAATAATAATAACAGTCATCTTTTATATGTCAGGTTTGTATTAGGTCCTTTACTGATCTTACTCAGTCTGCATATCCACTCTGTAATGCAGGTTCCACAATTATTGTCATTTTTTTTTCTGGTGACTAATAATAGGGTTAAAAAGCATGTTTTGAGTTTGAGTTTCACATGTAATAAGTGATCGAATGAGAAATTTGGTCCCAAATCTGACTCCAAAGTCCTTGATCTTTTCCTCATGTCATATATACCTACATTCCAGTACGTTTGAGTGATATAAACATGCGCAGAGCTGGTTGAGAGCAGACTCGACAGTTCTTTACCAATTCTAATTGTGACTATCCAGTGAAACCCTGATTTGGATCCAGTTTTCCGAAGTTTGAGGAAGTAGATTGAAGAGTCTTTCAGAGCTAGTCTGTTAAATAGAACTTGTATGGGATATAAATCTTTCTCAACAAGGCAAGGCCCTCCTTCCTAAGGAAGATGTTGGACAAGATAAATAGTAAGGAGAGTATGTTCGGTTCCAGTTGTCCAGCCAGGTGATAATACTCAAATATAATTGGAGCCATGCTGCAGTGGACAGTTACCACCAACCACCACAGCTTCACATGTAGAACATGCCGTGTTATTCTGGGTGGCAACTTAGGGAAATGAAGAGGACACAGTCATTCATTTTTACTACCTTATGGTTGTCTTTTAAAATGAATGAGAGTATGAGAATGTTTAAGTCACGAAAAGTTATGTTGGAAGGTTATGATTGAGACAGGAATGCATGCAAACAAGTTGCTGCTAAGGGACAATAGTCTCTTGAGTTGTTTTCAAGTTCCTAATAATTATGGGTACTAACGGCCTGCTCCCTCGTGGTTTGCACTTCTTAGTTATGTGACTACTCGGGTCCAGAGGGAATCTGCTTTCCTGGGTGGGGGATAGACCTTTGTCTCCTTTGTGTAGATGAAGGCTTATAATATCTCCTGGTGCCTTGGGATTTTTTTATGGAGCGTTTCAGCTATGGTTTCTTATACTAGCCCTAATTCCCGCAGCGGACCACTGGGCTTTCACTCAGTATTCCTTACTTTCTCCTGGGTTTCTGGCTCAGCCCTGACATTATTGTAATATAGTTTTCTGTGTTTAATATTTCTTAGACTTGGTTTCCCATTGCAAGCATGGAAGAAACCCTAATGCATGAGTTTCAGAGGAGAAGGTAGCAGTCTGAACATGCTGTGTGGCTCCATCAGCAAGTGTGAGTATTAACGTTAGAGCTGTCAGGACTTGTGAAAATTAATGGAGCCTGACGGGGGACAGACTGAGGTCAGAGACAGAGCTTACCCTGATAGAATGTTTCTGGTGGCTTTGTAACTCAGGCAAGTGAATGCAAACCGTGGAGCCAAGAAGGATTGCTGGAAGTTCATTCGTTCATTTAACGAGTAGATGGTGGGCACCAACTAAGTGCCAAGCATTTTCCTAGGTGCTGGAAGATCAGCAGGGAAAGGTGAGCTCTGTCCACTTATAGTGGAGAGGGCCCTCTTTATGCCTCCAAGCTGGACTCAGCTTTTCTCTGCTCTTACCCCCCCAGCAATCATCAGCAAAGGAATTTAGATGCCATATCTCCTTAGTCCATCCTGCAGCCTCATAGTTCTTCCATCCTTGATGCCATTGTTTTTTTTCTTTTCTTTTCGTACTCCTGCAAAATTTTCTGCTTGGCCAGTTTTCAGTCCCAAGTTATTCTTACTCAGTCCTAAGTGGAATATAGAGACTTCAAGAGTTTGAACATTTTCCCTTTCTGCTAGTCACAATATTTAAAATATGATAATTTTAAACAGAAAAAAATTGCTTTCTTTCAGCCACCTTAGGGATATAACAAGGTCCCTTTATAACACTGGCTTAAGGAACAGTGTTTTAAAATAGGGCCCTGGCACTGCCCCGGGCAGGCTAAAGGTTTCGGCAATGAGATTGAATTGCAGTATAGCTCTTTTGGTTAGGAACATTCCGTAATAATAGATCCAACTATATATCTGTTTTATCCTTTTTAATCTCAGAAAGTTAGTTTATTTCTAGCACATTGGCAAGGGAAAGTGAGCCCGAAGTTTGTGCCTTGTGAGTATGGTTTTCCTGGGCATCTGAGAGCCATAGCCAGTTCTCCTGTCTTGTCATCTCTGTGTTACTTTCTTCTTTCTACATAGTGAGCTTTGTTTAATGAGTGTTAGGCCACAAACATATTTTGGTTTTCTCATTTATTTTCAAAGTCTGTAAGAGTCTGGAGAGGAGTGGGCTTAGAGATTGGAGAGCTTGAAATTTGTCACCTTTATACAACTAGGTTTTCTTTTATCCAGAAGACCTGGCAAGCCAGGCTTGCTTTGAGAGGAATAACTACTGTTGTACTTTGGGTTTGTTTTGCCTTTTTCTCTTGGTTTTAGCAGAATAAATAAGAGATAGCAGTCAATTAGCCTTATCAGATCACTGATAAAAATGGGGCATGGGGAAGGTGATATTTGTCATTAGTCACAGCCTGATGGCTATTTGGTTGCAGTGAGGAGTACGGTGCAAGAGCCGTCTTCTAGCAGGTGGCAGGAAGATTCCCAAGAAAAGTGACTATTTTGAAATTGACCTTGGATTTTGATTAGACCCGAACTTGAGTTTTCTAGAGGAATACATTCTATAATGATTTATAGCAGAAACGTATATTACAGTTGTATAATACTTAATTAATACTTAATTTTGAGGCACATTAACTTTTATTGGTGGTGTGTGGTGGGGGGCAAGCTCGCAAGTAATCCTCTTTGGCCAAAGCAGTGCTTGTATGTTTATTTTAAAATGGTGATGCACGTGTGCTGTAGTCCTCACTGCTCTCTATTACTTCTACCCAGTCCAATTCACGTTTTCATTTTACCTCTCTGGTTCCTATAGGCATTTGGGCTTATTACCTTGAACTTCTATTTTCTTGTCAAAATCTCTTCTTAGTTCTCATAATGTAGCCATCAAATTTTTAAATTCTGAGACTCTGCATAAAGTTGGGCTGAGGAGCTTTTTTCCTTCTTGTGACCTTCCTGTGACCTTCTCCTCCTTGGATCGGCTCCCAAATTCTTCTGGGAGCCAGCAGGTAAGAAATTATACCCACAGCTGTAGCAGTGTTTGGAGAATGCCTTAATTGAGCCAGGTTGTGTGTTGTCATAGTGTGAGGCTTGATGTCCCCTGGAGGAGAAATCCATGATACAGCTAGAGGAACATTTAAAATGGGAGTTCTATTTCACGATAAAAACAAAAATGGCCAAGCCTGCCTAGAACTAGAGAAGAGATCACTGTAGGTGGAGGATGGTGTGATGTTGAGAGGTAGGTCTTCAGGTCTTCGGTCAGACTTCATAAGGCTGTGAGGGACTTGGAGTCACCTGAAGGGATGACTCAGACAGGATGCAGAAGAGCTATTCTTGTCTCACTTGTGCCACGAATGTGGCCTGTGACTTTGCTTAGTGAGTGGCAGCACCCCCTGGCACTCAGTTTCTTCATCAATGACATGCAAGTGGACCAATTATTGACTTTTAAAAATATTTGTAAGTCAGGGGTAATTTTCTTCAAATGAAAACTTTCCCCAAATTGTAAAATAAAGGAAAACAGTGCTGCTGTGATGAACATGGGAACAGGGTTCTCCCCTCTGCCTTTGTCTCTTTCCTCATGTAGCCCTGCTCCAGCCATGGAAGGCTCACAGAGCACAGCTTTCACATCACTAGGTCAGGTTGTCCCTGAGGATACTTCTGGATTCGTGTTCCGTGATTCACGGGAGCCACTTTAAGTGACACATTAAATGTCTAGAATTTGTTTTAAAGACTGGAGGCTGACCTTGACACAATTTATTATGTATCTGCTTTAAAGTTGTTATGGACTTATCAGTCATGGGCATACGTCAAAATCTTAAACTTGTCTAAATATTCTATTTCTCTATACACACTCATAGGAGAGTACCCATATCAGATTCTATGACAATATTAGGGATATTTCAAATGAATAGTCACTGTTGAGAGAAGTAGAGTTGGGATGTTATGAATCACAGGGTTTACTATTTGTTGTGGATGAGAAGCCTATCTTGGCACATTTTTTGGTATTGAATAAATATTAGAAGAGATGGGGGCTGGACAACAGAAAGAGGAAAGAAGCGGTGTGTTCAAGGTACACATTTTGCAAGGTTAGAATTACCTTGACGGAAGTGTCTGGGTTTGCGCCATTTACAGCTCGAAGGCCCTGTAGGCCCACCCACCATCATCTCTAGATCCAGATGCCCTAAACCTTAATAATGCTTTTGTTAACTTGAGGGACACCTTGGAGCATGCTGGTTTCTGCCCTTGGAAAATCAAAGTTTTCTTTTCCATCTTCAGATGTTTTTCTTTGAGAATAGTGACATTGTGTCATTGTGGCCAGGCAGTGATCCAATTTGTGGATAAACTAATATTTTCTTGGATAGTAGCTGAGAAAGGTTAATCATTATAAAAAGATATTATAACACAGCTACTGAGTGATTATGAAGTGTTAAAAACTGTAGATTCTTTACATGCACTATTGTTTAATACACACCAAATCTTAGGGGTAGTATTATTTTCCCATTTATATTTTAGGAAACCATAGTTTAAAAAGAGGTCGTTGGAGATTATTTGGCTAGAATGCATTTGTGGATAGAATGCATTTAGGAGGACAGTGAGACACTGATTCCTAGATGGCAAGCTCAATTCCTAGAATTCTCCTAGGGAAGTTCCTGGAAACTCTTGCAGAGGTTCATTCATTCCTTCACATATTTATTTAATAGTAGTTGTGTGTCTGCCATTTAGAAAGTATTGAATGGAGTACTTTGGGTCAAACAAGGAACCATAAGCCGTGATCCATGCCTTCAAAGACCTCGTAGTCTAGGGGGAGACAAGTCATCTGCAAAAAGCAAAACGAAAAAATTGGAGTAAAAACTAATTAACATGCATTCATTGTTTACTCCACACCATGCATGAGCTTTAGTAGCTTTTTCTCATTTTATCCTGAACACAACCTATGAGGTCTGTGCAGTTATTACCCCCATTTGTTAGTGCGCTTTAGAGATCATAAGGACTCTGTCCGAGGCTGTGCAGCTAAGGTCATCACCAAGGTCACGTGGCAACGCCTGTAAAGTCCCCACTCTTAACCTCATGCTGCCTCCATGATTTAAATTATAATAGTTTAAAAACTGAATCATGAAGACGAGAAATGTGAGACATACGGTAAGAAAATATTAAATAACACCCATAGAAGTAAAGATGAGAGAGTGTACTGAGTCAGCTGGGATGCAAAAGGAGCTAAGGAAGAAAAGAGAGGAAAGGAACTATCAGAGAGGGAGGAGGGAAACTGGAGAGTACAGTATCAATGATCAAGGGAATGGATACTTTGAGGGACAAGGATGTCACTGTGGTGTGATTAATGGAGATGAGAACTGAAGTCTTGGTTTGGCTATTAAGAAGTCATAATCGACATTCCAGGAAAGCTTTTAGAAGGGAATAGAAACAGAAGCCAAATTGTATTTGGTAAATTCCGAGTAACTATTTGTCCCTAAATTGCTATTTCAAATAATAGAGCGGCCCCTCGGGCAACACAAACATGACAAGTGGGTCATGCGTGAGAAGTAATAGGGATTGGGGAGGTCTGTGGCACATTGGAGGCCAGTGTTGCCTGATCTTTTGATTTTCTAAGGAAATTAGAAACCCAGAATTTTTTTGTATGGTATCTCCTGATTTCTAAAACTTAATTCATTTTTTTTTTAAAATAAGACACAGTCGAGGGCTAACTATAATATATCTGTGGGCCAAATTTGGCCTACTAGCTGCAAGATTCTGGAATCCTCTTTCCAGAAGTTTAGAAGTGAAATGAGAAAGCATCTCAAAGAAGAAGAAAGGTTAGGGATTGTTTAGGATTGTATGTGAGGGGCGTGTGTGTGTGTGTGTGTGTGTGTGTGTTCGGATGTGTGTGTGTAGAGGGGGCCGT
>NW_006433024.1:8162814-8178296 GCF_000325575.1 Pteropus alecto | reverse complement strand
TAGAAACAGAAGCCAAATTGTATTTGGTAAATTCCGAGTAACTATTTGTCCCTAAATTGCTATTTCAAATAATAGAGCGGCCCCTCGGGCAACACAAACATGACAAGTGGGTCATGCGTGAGAAGTAATAGGGATTGGGGAGGTCTGTGGCACATTGGAGGCCAGTGTTGCCTGATCTTTTGATTTTCTAAGGAAATTAGAAACCCAGAATTTTTTTGTATGGTATCTCCTGATTTCTAAAACTTAATTCATTTTTTTTTTAAAATAAGACACAGTCGAGGGCTAACTATAATATATCTGTGGGCCAAATGTGGCCTACTAGCTGCAAGATTCTGGAATCCTCTTTCCAGAAGTTTAGAAGTGAAATGAGAAAGCATCTCAAAGAAGAAGAAAGGTTAGGGATTGTTTAGGATTGTATGTGAGGGGCGTGTGTGTGTGTGTGTGTGTGTGTAGGGCAGCTTATTTTTGTTTCCTTGGGGTGGGTAAACATAAACTCACTAAGGAGGAGGCTTAAATAGAGAGTGACATCTGGAAAAGGAAAATGCCAGTGGGAATGGGAGGAGTGGGATTGAGGCCAATTATTAGAAAGATGAGAAGATACAAACAGACAGAGTGATAGGAAAGTAAACATGAAGAAGTAAAGGGAGACTACCGTGAGGTAGAGGACACATTGTATGCCAGTTGGAGAGTCAAAAGGAGACTGGGAGCTAGACAAGAACCTGGAAAAGTTTTGTAATGGCTGCTTAGAGAATAGTCAGTGGCAAGGGTGTGGGATGATTAGAAATGTAGAGTAGCAGTGAAAACCCAGTTGACTTTCATTATCCTTCAGTTTTTAAGTGAGCATCTATTTGTGTGACACCACTAGGCAATACAGATATAATAGAAGAGACAGATTAGAATAAGACTTAATTGTTGCCTCCAAGAGCTTATGGTCTCACTTATGGTCTATAGCTCTAACTTGAACTGATGGGCTAGTTTGCAACATATATTCATTCGTTTGCTACAGTCATCACTTTGCCATATCTGTGAATTATCTGTACAATTATTTGCTCAATATTTTTGTTTAAATCATCTCATCTATATAAAAATAGAAAAGTGAAAATAGAAATGAAAAATAGAAAAACGAAGCTATGTATCATTACTTGTGCTGTTATATTGTATTTTTTTCAAATATGTGTTTTTAAAACATATAAAACTGACATTTTGCCAAAAGTTCATCTCTATTTCACCTAACATAATCTTGTATATCACCAATAGAATATATAGCATATGTTGGGAAAGATGGAACTGGTTAGCTGTATAGTTCTTTAGGTCATTAGAAGCAAGAATTTTTCCATGCCGGAAAAATTGTAATATGGCTTTGATTCTTTTATTCAGGCAGGTCGGCTTCCATGGGTTGATCTGAGTAAAATGAATAAAAGCAGGCACCTCTTTGACAATTTTAAAATGATACTATTTGAATACCAAGAAGTTTGGAGCTTCACTGCAGAGCCTTCCAAATTAATCTAGTCTGTAAAAAAAGCTAAAATGCCATCAAGTAACAGGAGATTTGTCAGCTGCCCTGCTTACACTTTTCATATAAAACATAAAGGTTGGCAGATTATAGATGAAAGGTCAGTTCAGCAGAAAAGAAAATATATCAGACAATCTCATAACATAGGTAACAGAAAATGGAAGTCGGAAACTACTATTGGATTCTCGGAAAGAGATGAGTTTGTTGGCAATGTGTAAATATCATCACTGTTTCTGCGGCTGTTCATTTTGGTGGCTACTTCTTTATGTCAAGTCTCCAAATTTGATTTAAAAGACACCGAGGAGTCCTGTCTTCCTGAGGAAGATTTACTTTGCAGCAGTTTTACTTTTTTTTTTTTTTTAAATTGGTCTGAAGGGGAAAAATGTACTTCCTTTCCCTTATTTCCTAGTCTCACCCGTGCCATTTCTGAACCAAAGCTCTAAAATGGAAAAAGCAAGAAGCCAAGCCCTCTTGCAAGAGCAGTGGTGCATAAAGAAATGGTTTACAGTGAGTCTATCATCATGAATGATTAAAAGGGAACCGGGCAGCTACAGCGTGACTTGTACAAATAGAGTTGCTGAAAGATTCACGCTGGTAGGACCTGCTTGGAACAGATTACCGTCCAGGAAAAATGTTTCAGCCCATTCTGGTCTTGGGAGCACAGGTGAATCTTGGGGTGAGCTATTAAGCCGGTAGGGTCATGGAGCCATGATATTAGAGTTGTGGGGCATCTCACAAATTGCCAGTGTGTGCAGTGCTGGGAATTTGCATCCTGTTAATACATCTTTCATCTGTATTTTAAGTGCAGGGAATTGTGCAAAATATCATACTATCCAAGTAGCTTGCAACGTAATCACACTCCTTACTGCCTTATGCTAGTGAAAATTGTAAACTCGCATAAACATGCATTTGAGAGAAGCTTCCTGTTTTCCATGAGCTGTTCACCTTGCAAATAACTGAGAGCAAAAGCATGTCACACAACATTGTGGGCTAGTAGTCAAGGATACCCATTGACACTTGGCCACAGTATTTTCAATTTCATTGTTCTACAGTGTTATTCTCTGTATACTTTCATGTCTCTCTTCAGCCTCCCCTATATATATAATTTTATTACTGTTAGAAACCTAAAAAGTGAAAGCTAAAGAAAAACCAGTAGCGTCTCAAGGCATATTCCGGCAATCTTAAAAATCGCTTCAGTGTTAGCAGATAGGTTTGCAGCGTGCTGCTGGGATTGTGGACCTTACAGTGTATTCTCTGTAGTTTGCATTGCTAAGATCTAAATGGATTTATGACAAAATTTGCCCCTCCCCCCAAAATATAATTCTCTTCCCCACTAAGCTTCATTAATTAAATCATTGACTCTGACCTGCTGGTAAGGACCAGTTCTTACAAGTGTATCCAGATTCCTGCTAGTGGTAACTTTCATTCTTCCTGGAATAACAGGAAACATTAATTTTGCATTGCATCCAGGAGTCTTGGGAAGCTGGAATTATAGGCACCATTGTCCTGCCCTATTTCCTCTCAAAAATAAAATGAAATGAAATAAAATAAAATGAGCAGCAGCCCAGCGGTAAGGCTTGAGGGATGGATAATGAAAATGAATAGAAAAGGGCATTAATTTCAGGATGGGGACAGCTGCCGGGCACTATCTCCCTTTGGATTTTGGTTCTTATAGCATCACGGTGAGTTATTAATATGTATGATCCGTACTTTATTCAAACATTATAAATCTATGCAGAAGTCTGGTGTTTGGGTTTTCCTTTATAGCTTTCATTCTTCTTCCCAGAATTATCTCATTTTGATCGGGAAACTTTTGCATAAAAAGCACACATCGAGAACTCACATTTCCATACCATAAATATTAAAAGGGGGTTAAGCTTTACAATTTCTTTTCCCATCCCCAATGGATGGAAAGTTAGCCTTCTAATGGGGGGAGGCAGCGTTATTAATGTTTTTTTTTTTTTAATTTATAAGCCAGAAGATAAACTTTAACTTGCAGTATGAAATTGTACCATGTAGTTTTGAATTTATGTAAATTGTGGAATGCTGGGCTATGCCATGTCTTTTGTATGAGGGATATACTAAAAATCTAGCAGTTATCTGAGTTGTTAAGAATAGTCGGTCGGCTTATTTTTTTTTTATTAAAGTGTAGATGGCATTCGATATTATATTAGTTTCAGATGTACAACATGATAGTTCTATATTTATATGCCTTACAATGTGATTGGCTTATTTTTTGAGGACCAAACCAAGTCCAGACCTTTTTTAAAAATCGTGATTAAAGTGCTTTTTGCTGGATTCATCACAGCGTGGATTCGGCACAGTGAATCTGTAGTATACAGAAGAGAGAAATGGAACTAGAAAACTTAATGTCTTCTTAGTAGCTTTTTAGCTTCTTAGCAGCTTTCCATCTCCTGTTTATTGTCATTTTTGTTAGCATAAAGGAGTAGTCATAAATTTTGGTTCCCATGGAAATATAAAGGAATGCATGAGCTATTTCATTTGTGTATACCGTCTGCTAATCACACAGTCTCGGCGGCTGTTCTTCATAATGGGAAATGAACGTGCTAATTGGTGCTCTCTTTTCTTATTTCAGGAAACCTGCCATATGAATATAAAATAGTGATTGCTGGGAATCACGAACTGACATTTGATAAGGAATTCATGGCAGACCTTGTTAAACAGGACTACTACCGTTTCCCCTCTGTGTCCAAATTGAAACCAGAGGACTTTGACAACGTTCAGTCCCTCCTGACAAACAGTATTTACTTACAAGACTCCGAGGTAACAGTGAAGGGATTCAGGATATACGGTGCACCTTGGTAAGTGTTCATTCCAACAGTCTTCCCCTCCGTTTCTTTCCCGCTCAGGACTAAGAAAGCATGTTGCAGACTTAGGTGCTTCAAATGAAAAAGATAAGGCTGAACGAAACATTATTGCTGTATTTCCAGCATAACACATAGTCCGGCACTGCTGCAAAGGGCAGTGCTTGTTTTCATTGTGATGCAGATGTGTTTAGGCAAGTAGGACTTTAGCAGATGTGCGTGGGGCTGCATGGGTATTTGTGGGACACAGCAGGACTGGAGGGACCATCACCACTGTTCCCTTTCAAGAAGATTTAGCTACTCTGAACATTCCACCAGCCTTAAGTAACTCATTTCCCTCTCATTTTATGGTGGAAGCTCTCATAAAATACCTTTCTTAGATTAAGGTTTCTCAATTCTGGCTACATATCAGAATCATCTGACCAACTCTGAAGAAATACAGATTTTGAAACCCTATCCTCTGAGACTCTGATTCTCCTTCCTGAGGTGAAGCCCAGTAATCTGTTTTTTTTTTTTTTCAAAGCTCCCCATAGGAGAATGATGCACAGACAGTTTGGAAGTCACAGATTGAGAGCTCAGTACTGGAGTTCTCAGCATTGAGCTCTAGAAAACTTGAAGCAGGTGCATATTTTGGGGAGCTAGACAGGAAGCATTTTGATCTTGCCTTTATCAGTTGTTAATTGTCTGGTTATGAAGAAGTTAATTCAAAGAGGATGAGCCTCAGTTTCTGCATCTCTAAGAGGGTGAAAATAATACCTACTTTAGAGGGTTATTATGAAATTAAATTAGATGATGTTTGCAATGGATTTAAAAGAGTACCTTGTGGTTTGCTTAATTACCGCTCTTTCTGGTCTCGGCTCTGCCACTAAGTATTTGTGAACTTGAACCTCCAAAGTCAGTTTTTTCATCTTTAAAATGGGACTGTTAGAAGATCAGTATAAAAGAAGTCTTGGATTTTTATCTATCTATCTATCTATCTATTTATTTATTTATTTACTTTTTGAGAGCTCCATATTAACTTTTACTCACCCAACCTGGAAAAGTATCTCAGTCCTGCCCTAGGCGTTGCAGATAAAGCTGGAGGAGGACAGAATAAATTCAAATTGGCCACCCAATTCAACAGTTTACTTTGTCCTCTGTAGAATAGAAAGTTGAGATATTTTCTGTAAATATTTTTTTCTAGCTTTACAGGAAGTGCATTTGTGTTTAAAATCAACGTGGCAATGATTGTGAACTCTTAATTGAGTCTTTACTTTATGCCAGGCACTATTTTAAGTCCTTTATGGCTATCGTCTCATTTTCTTTAAAATACCTTTAAGAAATGGGTACTATTAGGATTCTCATTTGGCAGATGAGAAAACTTAGACGCAGAAAGGTTAAGTAACTGCCCAGGAATCACACAGATACTAAATGGTAGCGTTCTAAGTGGAGTCTGATGACAGTACAGGACATGGCACAGGTGGTGGTGACGATGGTGGCGGTGGTGCAGTAACTGGTGGTTATCGTCTGCTGTGGTTACATCCAGCTTTATTAACGTATGTTGGTTAATTTTTTTATATGTGAAAAGGTGGTAAAAGGCAAAGAGATAAAAACAAATTAGTTTTATCACACAGAAATCTGAAAACAGATCTCAGGGTAGTGTAGGATGTTGTTATGAGCGTTTGTGTGTAAAGGCAGGAGGGAACGAGCTTTTCCAGCTTTACGGCCTGTTTCTTAGTGACTGCCTTGTGTTGAGGAATGTCCTCTGGCAGAGAAGCTCTACGTGGAGTTACGATCATTTTTTTCAATAACTTCAGATGATTTTTGAAAAATCTTCAAAGGGCACAGAAGATTGAAGGCTCTTCCTGAACAAGCAGGACTTTGTGAGATCCCTGGATTGATAGTTGCCAAAATGATGACAGCAGACAAACTTCCTCCGTTATCTGAGCAGATTCAAACATGTTTAGGATCTGGTTTATCTAAATCAGATGATGGCTATGATGAATGAGGGAGTGATTTTGGATCCTGGGCAGATCTTGCAGCATTTCAAGAAATTAAAAAAAAAGAAAAAAAAAAGAAAGAAAAAGGCATAGTAATTTAAATATGTGATGCGATGGGGGATAATTCGTTTTTGGTGGTGGTATAAACTTTGGGCAAAGTTTATGTCTGGGCTGGATTCATATCATTCATAAATTTTTAATTTTAATATTGAGAAGGATGGTAAAGTCAAAAAATTAGGCAGCATTAGTCATCTGAAATGTTACCCTGAAGTTCTCTTTATACATAATTTGTTGGGATTTCGAACTGTTTCTTGCCTAGCACCTCCTTGTGATGAGGGAGATCCTTACATGGAATTTGTCTCACCCATTGGAATTGTTGCTACTTTGTTTTTTGGCCAAGAATAGAGAGGTTGATGAAAAGGAAATTTTAGTTTCCTCCTATATTTTGGAGGCATCAGTAGTTTAGATCTCACCATGTAAGTTCTTTTGTTAAAATTAATATTCCCAGGACTGCTCATAATCTGAACGATAATTTAAGAATGCCTATATTAGCATTTCTGTGCAGAGAGGACAGATTTTCCCAGCTCTCTCACTTATTCAGCCGTGGGACCTGGAGTGATTTTCTGAAGCGCTCCATACATCTGTTTTCTCATCTTTAAAGTGGGAGATAGTAACATTACTTCCCTCACATGGTTGTTAGGAAGAAAAATGTGTTAATGCATCCACAGCATGCAGAAGGCTTCCTGGCATAAAGTATTTGAGAAGTGTTAGCTATTACTAATATATGCTTTACACCTTTCTCCACTTTGAATGAAGATTGTTGTACTTTGAATCTGGTGGGGTGGGTTCTAGCTCCAGGTTAGCCTCTGCTGATTGGGTGACATAGGCGAATTACTTAACTTCTCTATTGGTAAAAACAGGGGCAATGAAGTCTGCCCAAGTCTCTCTCATATAGCACTTAAATGGCCATCAAATCAGAATCTTCAAAGAGTAAACATATTTGCGAGCATGCTTGATTCTTTTAAGGTTTTGTACAATTTTTAACCTCTCTGACTATTAAGAATTTGACTAGAAGCCAAGCTACCACTTTTCTCCCTTCAGAAGTTAGGTTTTTCCATCCCTGAGATTCGCTCATAGGTGAATGCTTACTTAGTAACTCATTAGATATTGCAACCCTAAAATAATGTAAACCAAAATTTAAGTTTGATTTCCATGCTTTTCCAATGACTTTTTTGGAGGAAATAGTAAGTTCTGATTAGGTCATATTGCTAGTGGTTTTAATTTAAAAACAAATCAACATAACCTTGATACTAAAGATTTTCATTCTGTTATAAGTTTCCCAAAAGTAATTGCCATCTGACCAGGAAGTTAGCTGTAACTCATGTATGTAAAAAAATGTGGATCGTGACTTGGTCTCAATATAGAAAAGGAATATTAGCCCATATTCATGTTTATAACGTGTAGCAAGGCTGAAAGCTTCCGAAAGATCAGAGAGAATTAAAGCAGTATCTCTTAATTTACAATTTAGCAGGAATTTGTATGCAGAAAATAACTTACAACACTCCAGAGTATTCATGCATGTTTACAATTGGAGTGCACTGTGGTCCTTCTTAGACTCCCAAGGAAGAGGATTTGTTTGTGCTTTGGTAGGTCTGGGAAAATTCGGTGGTCTCTATCGAAGAAGTTGTAAGTGGGATGCGTTGTCCTTGGAAGAAGCGCAAGTGTTGACGTATTCCTAGAGGCACCCCTGCCTCAGGAGGCCTTATGGCAGGTTCTGTGGCTTCTGTATGTATCCTTCACCATCTCGTTTTTCCAAGAATCTTGAAGAAAGGAATCAGGTGTGATGTGTTGTCATCTTTGGGAGTAGCAGTTCAGTCACATTTTTTCTTAACTTGTGCTGTTATGTTTTTCTTTCCCTCTTAGAGGGACAGAAGAAGAGGGTCTTGAGTTTCCAGGCAGTTAGGTCTGCCCAGGTCTTTGCTGTCACAACAGGAAAGCTTGTGGATTTCTCGTGTCCCCTGAGTGGATACTCTCCGCAAGATGAGTCCTCATTTCCGCTTTATGATCACTCTCAGTTCTGTAATGTCTTTTCCAAGATCTAAGTACGGTTAGAAAGAGGAGACAAAATTCTAATCTGTCAAATATTAGCCACTGTGGTAATTAACTGCCTGTCTGGCCAAGGTAGAAAGGAGGTGGAATTTTAAAGTCATCTTTGTATTTTTGGTTACTGATCTGTAGCCAGCATTTTAGTGCAAGCAGGTTTCGGTAAACTCACTGGTGGGACCTGGCATTTAAATATCGACTAGACCCTTCTTTTTTTTCTGATTTCGACTGCTACTCTTTTGATACTAAGATGCTGTGTGGAAAAAAATCTAGGTACTAACAAATCAGCAGCCACACTGTAAAAACTAAAAAGTCTATATTTCTCAGACCTGAGCAGAGCAGTTGTATTGTCCAGCAACAGCCTGCCCCTCATTCCTCTGTTGAACAGAAATGCAGAGCTGGTCTCCCGTGGCTTTTAATGAATATGAGTGGGGCTTTCCAATGTCCAGGAATTTGATCTCTACGCTGACCACGGGGTCAGGAACAAAGAGCATGCTTTTTCATGTGAGAGTAGACCCAGGTGTAATTTGTCAGATTTAGTAACTGTGGAGGAAGTGCCTTAACTTCTGCAGCAGGAGAATTAGATTGGGCCTAGGCAGTGTCCTTCTACAATGGCTGAAATAGCGAGGGAAAGCCCATTAAGATGCATTTTCAAACAAGTGTGAGCAGGATATATTTGTTCCCCCTTCATTCTTCTCCTCATTTCGGATCCTAAAGATGTTGAGTTCATTCATTCATTTAGATGTAATTTTCTCAGCATTTTTCAAAGTAGGAGTTAAATGTTGATTGTGCCCTCTGCAGCCTTTACGATGTGCTCGCATACCAATAGGTACAGCGATGCTCACGTTGCCTTGTTCTGATCAGTGCGATAGTACTTTATGTTTACCCTGTCAGAAAAACTTCAGATGCTTTTATTTCCAGTTATAAGTTTTGTAATGCATCATGTATTTTGCTGACAATCTTCAAGTTCTTGAAATAGCAAACAAATTAACAGCAGACATTGAGTGAGAGGATTAGAAAACCAATCGACAACTCCTATGATAGAATTCAGATATGGGGATGGGTGGTATGAGCTCATTTATTTTTTTTTCACAGTCATACTTTGTAATTAACTTAAGCCAAAAAAAAAAAAGAAAAAAAAGAAAGAAAGAAGAAGAAAGAAAGAAAACATCTCCACGCTCAACAGGAAAAGTATTTTCACACTAAAGAATGAGAACTATACAAACAATATTGGTTCTGTACCACGTTCTCCGGCTTGTATTCAGGAAGGTTCAGAAAGGTATTGGCACAGAAAAAGGTTGTGTGTGTGCGTGCGTGTGCGTGTGTGTGTGTGTGTGTGTGTGTGTGTGTGTGTTAAACAAATATGCACTCTGCTTTTACATGATTCTGTTTAAAGGCCCAGGCTATCATTTCATTTTCCTTGGCTCCGGACCCGTAGACTCTTCCATTATGAAACCTATGGCTGTTCTGCCTGCTCTAGAGTTTCAGGCTCTGTTTACATTTTTGCCTGTTTCAGAATGCAGCCAACTGCTCTGAAAGCCGCACGGGATCAGATTCACTTCTGGTTTAACAACTGCCCTGTTTATTTGAAAAAGGAGAAAGCAAATCCGATCACTTTGCTTCCTACCTCCCATTGATAGACATATCAGTAAATAACCAATTTGAAAGCCAGTTTATGCAGAGCTTGTGATGTTAGATCCAGCTAGTCCCTTTCTGCACACTCTGTCCAAACCTATAAAGCCTGTTGTGGTACCTTTATCTGATGTGTGGTGGTGGTTATGTAGACATATTTGGCATAGAAGTGTTCATGTGCATTCAGTTACGCTTAATATCAGCCATCGGCATAACTTTAAATTTTTGCCCGCATGTGCATTCTGAGAGACAAACTCCAGTAGCAAATGACAATAATAAACTTACATTAAGATGGCATTGCACTCAGAGAACTTTCGCATGCGTTACCTCATTTGGGCTTCACAACAATTCTAATTAAAATTTAAAAAATTCTAGTGTGTCAGACACACTTCCAGGAAGAGATCTACTGCGGGGTAGCGGATTGGGGGGAACCCTGTTGAGCCTCGAGTTTCTTTCGCAGTTTGAGTTTGGCATCTATAGTGTTCTTCCCCAGCTAAGCCTCAGGTACCCCACCAGCCTGACCAAATCTTATTCGGGTTCACGGCAAGAACCCTCTGCGGATTTGCACGGTGCCTACTCTATTAGAAGCTAACTAAGTAAATCTCTAAGTGGATTCCACTTGATGGGAAAAATAAAATTCTAAACATTTAAGATAAGCAGAGTTAATAATAATAATAATGACAATAATAACAGTCAGCATTTACGAGTGTTTATGTGTCATCTTCTACTCAGCATTGCTGCCTTTTGACAGAGAAGACCAAGACAGAGTTTTCGACAGAGAAGATGACTTGCCCAAAGTCACAGAGTTAGTTTGGGGAGTGATAGTAGAATCAAGTTTCTTTGCTGAGTTCTTTAGACTAAGCCAGAATATCCTAGTAACCACAGATGTCTCTCTACTCTTTGACCTGCACTTAGAAGATGTGGCTGTTTCCAGCTACTCATCAAAAGGGCTTACAGAAATCCAGGCCAGTACTTTTCAGGAGCTCTCACGTTTAAATGGTAAGAAGCTTGCAGAGAGAAAATAGGAATGTCGAGGGGACAGAACAAAGGAATGATCCAGTATCTTTTATATGGTGTGCTCCAGAACCTAGATGTTTAAAAATGAAACACCTACATTTCAGTGTGTCATAAAACAGGGATCAGCTCATTTTGGTCTTTCCGCTCCGTGGAGACAGCTTCCGTTTCCTCTGTACACCTATCACAGGGAGCAAGTATTAGGCGCATGTTGCTTTTCCCCTCTGAAGCACCAAGTAACAGGTGAGAGAGACAGCAACCCTGAGTGTATGCACCAAGAAGGAAGTGCTGGCCATATGCTCCCACTGAAGTTGGGCATGACGTGAGCCCAGGCACCTAGCCACCAAGAAGACCTGGGCCTTCACACTGAGCCCTAACTGGCTGGCTACTGAATGTTCTTTCATTTTTTTATGTTACATTGACAGGCTGCGTTTAACCCAGAGTTGCTGCTGGTGAATAGAAGATTATGCAGTGGCTATAAAGCTCCATGAGGACAGGAACCTGCCAGCTTTGTCCTCTGTGTCTCCCCTAGGCTAGCCCACTACTGGCACACAGTGGATGCTCAGTCCACATCTGCCGAATGAATGAATGAATGAATGAGGGTAGTGGTGGTAGAGATGTGTCTATGGCTGATGGAATGAAGGTCTACATGAATGAGACTTCCAGTTGCAAAAGGAAACTATTTCCAATACACGACTTACCATAGCCATGCATCGATAAGGAGGAATAGAGATGGTAGACAATAATGAAAGCACACAAAGTGCTAAATTATGTCCATGAGCTTCATAAACATATCTAGATCCTTCTTGAATGTTCAGAAATATGGAAAGCATAGCAGCATCTCTCTAGGTGAATATGGTTTACTAAAGGTGAGGAATGAGAGCGGTTGGACACACTTCACTTGAAGGCAGTGAGAGTTTTCAAAGAAAGGCTCCGACAGTGTTTTTAAGCTCTTAATTGTCCTTTCTTTACCCCAGATGCCTTATCTCCATGTAGTGAGCAGCTATGGAAGTTTCTGTTAGCCTTGGCCACTGCCTCTGTAAGCTGTAGTAAAAGAAGTGAGCGCAAAAAAAGGTAGGAAGTTAGACCAGGTGGACCTGCAGCGAGTCCTTTGAACGTTAGAAACCTGTTATCAAATATTTGATATTCTCTTTCCTCAGTGGTCGAATTCTTAGGGTTGAATGAAAGTCACGTGGATTCTATACCATTTATTTTCAAGCTATTTGACAAACATCAATTTCTCATTTTTTACTCTGAACACAAAGCGTGATGTGAATTTCTCCAGATATTTCCAGATAGTCCATTGCGGTCCCCTTGATGGTCTTGACCCATATTTGCCTGGTTTTTCAGTCACTGCTGCTTCTCTGCCCTCCTGTGGCGCACTTCTCCCCTATAGCGCAGATGTGTTCATGAGTAAGTCCAGGTAACTATGCGGGTTCCTTTGATCCACCCGATGATCTGTGACGCAGATGAGATGGGCTTTGGAGCACATAGTGAGGAGGTTGCCACTTCCACCAGGTGCTCCCCTGCTGCCAGACACAGCCTCTGCATAGCCAGCCTCAGGACGTGCCTTCTGCCTCTTGTGATGAGTATCCATGCTGCCAAAGTGTTTTACAGTAGAGTCATGATTCAAAGCCATGCCGTATTCTGTGCCGGACAAGGGAGAAGCCTTCTGCCCTTCTAGGCTGTTCTGTGAGGGAGCCGTCACTGAATGACATGACTCACTTTCCTAAGGATTCACCTATAAGCCCACAGGAGGCTTGTTGGGAGGCAGGCCAAACCATGTTTTACTCAGGGACATCTCTCTGACAATGAAGTTTTTGTTGAAACTGGGTTGAGCTCTTCCTACTGATTCCCTCTACCCTTAAACCATCAGTTCCTCAGATCAACAAACTTCTGGGTGTACCCTGAATGGTCTGATCCTCAGACTAGACATAATTTAAACGGTTGCAACTCTGCTGTACCTACTGAAGGGGCAAGGCAGTGTGTGATATGGAGGCCGCAGTCTTTGGCCTTTAAAAGCAGCGGCCTGCAGCGAGCTTGAGTCTCAGTTTTATCACTCAGAACTCATATTCCTTCTTAAGCAGGTTATTTCATCTTGCACAGTTTCATCTGTCAAATAGGTATGCAAATAATAATAACTACTATTTATTGAGGATCACCCACATATAAGTATTTTATATAACATTACTTTTAAGCCTCACAGCAACCCTATAAAGAAGGTAATATTACCCCCTTTGGGGAGAAAGTAAAATTGAAGGTTATAGAAGTTAAATGACTCACCCAAGGACACTCATTTCCTAAGTTGCAGAACCGGAAGTCCAACCCCAAAGCCTTTATTTTTTTCACTATTCAGTAATATTTTACGGGGATTAAAATGTGATGATGCACGTTAAGTTCCTGGCACTCAGTAAATGATCAGTAAGTATTATTTTCTTCCCCGAAAGGTAACAATTGTGTACTTTGGTAATGGCTAATTTTTTTTTTATTTTGTTTGTTTTCTTTTTCCTTTTTTTTTATGATGGCATGCCAGGGGAGAAGGGGAGAAGCAAAAACGGCAAAAATGAGAAATCAACTAAGAAAAAAAAGGTTACTCTTTTTCATGTGTGTGTGAGTGTGTGTGTGTGTGTGTGTGTGTGAGAGAGAGAGAGAGAGAGAGAGAGAGAAGGGAGGAGGAAGAGAGAGGGAGGAGAGAGAGAGAGAATTTTTTAAAGTAAATATCGTACAGTGCATGGCAAATTACTTATGGTCTGGATAAGTGGAAACCATTTAAGAAAGGAATCCCATATATTGGCTGCATCCGGTCAAAAGACATGGAAGAAGGGCAAATAAATGTCTGTTAAATGAAGACATATGGACATTTTTAAGGTCATTTACATGAATAGCAATTTAAAGCTATAAATAACACTTCTACTGCATTTCCACCCAGGAAAAATAAAGATAATCTTGGATCGGGATTGTAAATTGAATGTGGAATGTTCCATGAGGGCTGTTTACACAGGAAGTTAGTGGCAAATTTGAAAGTCTCTGGGTTAGCAGAATGTGTCTACGTTCCATAAGAGCAGAAAAGATGAGTTACAAATCTG
The DNA here is from genome assembly GCF_000325575.1 of Pteropus alecto. Lineage (NCBI taxonomy): Eukaryota > Metazoa > Chordata > Mammalia > Chiroptera > Pteropodidae > Pteropus > Pteropus alecto. The sequence goes on along the minus strand of NW_006433024.1, from coordinate 8,164,144 downwards.
CATTAATTCAAGAGATTTAGGAAGACCGTTTTGCTGTAATATTAGGAAAGATCATCTTGGTTAAAGTGTAAATAGAGTTACTATGACTAGTAACATCCAAGTATGAAATTTACAGCGAAAAATGAAAAGCCAGTGAAGAGAAGCACTTGGTATGTAAAAGGCAATTTTTAAAAGGTGGTTAAGAACTAGCCTAAATTTCTTCCCAGGATAAAATTTCTCAAGACAGCATCAGAAGGGGCTGGTTATATTTATTGAGTATTTTAGATACTTTCAGACCTATTGTCCGGCATGGTGGGTTTTGTATAGACCACAATGACAACAAAAAAGTGGTACTAAAATTTCATAAAATTTCATATAAACCTATAGTGAATCAGCATGGAAGACTAAGTAAAACCAAGGCTATGTTTGTAAGGGAAAAAAACAGGTCAGAGTCAACACATTGATTTTCCATTCTTTCCTAAAACTGGTTATGAACTTCTTTTACATATTATGTACAACATGATGACCCATAAAACTGCCTCTGATGCCTGCCTGGCTTAATAACTAAAGATTACTGTTTTTCTCACTATATTTCAAACTACTCTATGTATTAAAATTTGGGGATATATCAGTCTGAACACAATCCAGTAAGATATACCAAACGCTCGTTCCACACAAGGCTTCATGAACGATGGGAAATAGCTTGGAGTACCTTGCTTCTAGAAAGATTATCAAACGCAGTAACTAGAAAAAAATAAAATATTTTTATTGTCATAATGATTTGGAAATCCAACCTTTAGCCATAATCAAGCCTCTATTTTTATTTTGAATGAAGAATCAGTAGAAAAAGGCTTCTTGCTTTGATCCTTTCAGTACAAATAAAAGATGCTCGACTAAAACCTAATCAAATTGTTGATGGCAAAACTCGTTGGAAATATGCCACTGGGCAATTATTGGCCACCTCTCCACTCTTTTACTTACTTTCCTTTAATGTTTTGACTTAAGGGGAAAAAAAACTCTGAAAAAGGAAGTTTGAGAAACTCAACTTGTGGAGTTTGCTTTTGCATTATTTAAATAGATTAATACAGAGAATGCACTTGAGAATGAGAATTTTAGGTCATGCTTATGATGGCTCTGTTTCTAAACATTCTTTCAGACTTCCGATTTTTTTCAGATGAAACAGCAAAGACTACTTTCTTTTCTTATCCGAATTCAGCTTCTCCCTTAAAAAAAGATATAATTCTTTAAGGAGAAGTATTTACTTGTTGGTCCAGCAGAATGAATAGGAAAATGGGAAACCTGAGAGAGAGAGAGAGAGAGAGAAAGAGAGAGAGAGAGAGAGAGAGAGAGA
>NW_006433024.1:8138311-8162731 GCF_000325575.1 Pteropus alecto | reverse complement strand
GAGAGAGAGAGAGAGAGAGTGTGTGTGTGTGTGTGTGTGTGTGTGTGTGTAAAGTGCTGGCCCTGACCTTTGTGCTTTTAAACAGCTCTTAGCGAAGGTAAATTCTGTGTGGTTGAGGCTTACATAGTGACTCCAGAGACAGGCCCAGGGAAGGTGAGGGAATTTTGAGGGTACTGAGTGCCTTCCTACATTCAAACACACTGTATGTGCTATTCAGTATTCTTTTTGAAAGGAAAATCTGATACCAAGGAGGGTATTGGTTTTTAAGGTTATTTGCTATAGAAATTACCTTCTGTAGAGTTTGAACTCTATTCTGAAAAGCCTAAGAGAAACAGGATCATGTCTTTGGAAATTTTGAAGTTTGACTAGCCTATAAACCACGGGCTTAACTGTGCTCTAAAGTCAATTCTGAGATTTTGAAACTGTTGATATTTATGATTTTTATTATGAATGTGTTTTTCCTTGGTTGGATGTTGCAGTAAACAAAATAATTAGATTATTCATAAAGCAGAATACAGATGTGTCAGAGAAAATCCATTGTCTTTGTCCATTGACTCAAATATCTTCTTGTGAACGAGACAAAAAAAACTTGTTTTTCTGGGTTTCTACAAGTAGGAACAGAAAAAAAGGTTAAAGGAAATAGTTACTGCAGAAAACCATCAAGGACAGAAATCAAGTAGAAAGTAGACATCTCAATTCCTAAAGATTGTTTCCCAAGCTGTGTAAACTCTTTTCAGTTAATGAGATAATCACATGGATCAAGATTTCACAATTCTAGTAAAAATTTATTCATTCACCTGGTTTTAGTCATTCAAGAACTAGCATCGGTCATCAGAGAGCAGTGGTATGTTTTTCTTCTTATATTTTTAGCAGTAACCATTTCAAAAGCCATATCCTCACCAAAAATATACAAAGGGTGCATTGCATTACCAAAAAAATGAACATAAATTTATAGAGAAAATAAAAACTGAGAAGTAATACACCACAAGTATAACAGTGATTTCTTTCCTATGAATATTTTTCTCTCTCTTTCATTCTGTATCTCCGGGATTTTGTATATTCCTACAGTGAGTAGGTCTTCAGGAAAAAAGGCCACATTTCCTTGATGTAAAATTGTGTCTAGGAACAGTTTGGAAATTGATGCTTCTCACTTTATGCTGTCGTTGTGTATGCAGTTCCTGTGTATTTGCGAGCCTGTACATAATGCGCGCACTTCACAGATTACCTGTGTGACAGGTCATTGCAAAAGATGGGGATGTGGAAGTGTCTGTCGTAATCAACAAGTGCTGTGGTTTGCCTGGCTGAAATGGAAGCATTCCCCGAGAGTACCCAGAGCCATATGTCATTCTGCCGAAAAATGTTGTTTCTGCTTTTAAATCAGAATGTCCAAAGCGAGTGGAACCTAGATGGCTCATTTGGTGCAGGGGTGAATGATGGAACCCAGATCTCTTTGGTGCTGCATTTTGATTCATCCCCAAATGTGACACTCTGGGACTTGGGGTCTGCGGGTCTGGCTTTACAGGATGTGACTTCAGTGAAGGAAAGCCTGGTGCCTACCTTTGCTTATTTGTATTCCAGTGCTGTAACCTCCCCTCCTCTCTTGTGTCTTTGTTCTATTAATCTGCAAAACAGGGCTCAGGCTTGTGATTAGTCCTTGGAGCTTGTTTCTATTAATCAGTCTGCAAAACAGGTCGACTTGGATGCTTTTGTCCCAGAGCTTAATGCGTTCCCCTTGTCAGGCTGTGGTTTAGGCTGCTGGGTTTGCCTTAAACAGGACCAGGCGCTGAAATTTGGTTTTTATATGCTGATTGCATTGTCAAGAAAGAAAATACCGTTTAAAAAGACAGCAGGAAAATGCGAATGTAGAATTGTAGAGCTATGATTTAGGAGGAGGAAAAGTTTATAGAAAATATAACTTGTGTAGCCCAGTTGTGTTATACAAAACTGTATAATGCAGTCAACTGGCACAGAAAATAAGGCATTATTCACATTATATAGTCTAGAAGTATGGTGTCAAGCAAAGGTTGTCCATTAATAATTTTATGTGTATTTGAAATGTAATTCTCATTTGATACTTAGAGTGGGAATATAGTCCTTTTAGTTACAGTATTGAGTAATTATAAGAAGACCTAACACAGTTTTATGAATTACTTTTTTTTCTTTCCACCCTCCCTTGTGCCAGAAGACCTTGCCACAGATTGAAATTATTCTACCTGTTAGATAGGGGAAACTCCGTATCTCAATTTTCTTATCTTCATTATCAAGGGACAAGCACTGACCTAACTGGAGATAGATAGACTGTGGGTTAACTGAGTGATGGTTATAAATTGCTTCGTAAAATGCTCATTATCACCATTTTTAAATTCTGATAACTCTAATGTGCGAAGGATAGAATCTCTGGAAAAGAGTTTTAATGCATAACTTTTCCCAGGGATAGCAAAGCTGTGGGAAAAACACAGTTTTCTTTTGGAAGTCGCCTTTTACAGCTATAAAAATTTCTGGTAAATTTCAGCATTCATTACTTGTGAAAAAACTGACTCCCCCGACCCCCCCAAAAATAAAGAAATCTGTTAGAGCACTGTATATGCAAGGAGCAAACTGTCAGAGTCCCAAATTAAATTTGTCATCAGTGATAAATTTAGTGCTGTGAGATACTTTAATAAGTGCTTCAGCTTGATTTATTGGTTTTGTTAGTTAACAAGAGTATATTATGTCTTGTACAGAACTTAGCAGAAGCAATTTCTGACTAGACCTTCCTTGATTAAAAAAAAATGAAGTCTCATTCTAGTCGCGGTGGTAATTATTTTAGTACTAAATTGGAAGGTAAGTAACTGCAGTCCTGTCATTAATATTAAAAAAAGAAAGAAACGAAAAAGAAAAATGTCAAAATGTGAAAAGGAAGACATTGAAAAGGTTCTAGTTCTTTATTTTTGTACATACTTTATTTCCTTTGTGTGCGTGCGAATATCTAGGCTGTCTTACTAGTTGGGGCTTAAGTCGCAGCCCTTGCATATATAATCACTAATGAGTGTCAGGATTCAGCTGCTAATTTGAAAGGCTTTGTGGCTCTTTCACCCCAGACAGTAGCAGCTTCATTAGGCTCTGCTTTGTCCAACCTAACCTTTGCTGGCCTCTAGATCACAGCTAAATACCAACATTACACCAACACCCTCCCAGCTGAAATAGTCCAGACACGATTCCTTTGGAGCATATCTTATCGGAATCTGCTACTGACATAAACTTGGGTGCCTCTCTAGCATGCCATGTAATTAGAATTATTTTTCTCCGAAGAGGCCCTATTTCCTCACACCCATGGGGATATTCAGTGGATTGGAGATTTGGATTTTATAGCAATTAAATTTCTCTGTCCCCCCTTTTTTAAGTGTACTTTTATAAGAGATCGCTTTTTAAAATGTGTTTTTACGGCGGTTTCAGTGAGAGCAACCAAAAAGAGGGTTTTTTTTCCTGGACTTGGGAAAATGCATGTAATTTATTATTAATGACATGAAATAAGAAAATAAAAATCGAACGGGACTTTTTTTTTTTTCAGAGGTTTGTCATTGGGAGTCCTTAAAATTAAACCAGATAGCAAGCTACTAGAAGAGAATTGTTTGTTGTGCTCTTTTAAATATCCTGAGAAATAAAACATTGGGCATGATTTGTCAAGCTTTTGGTCGTTGGGAAGCAAAGCCTTTACTTTTGAGTGATATTGTTTGTAGATTATCCCCCCCCCACCCGACCGTTCCAAATTCCCAGAGAAATGCTCTGTGCTTGTTTAAAAATTTACTCTATATTTGCTATGAAGCAGTAGTCAGGTGGAGGTATATTTTGGCATGGTATGTGATTATCAACAGGAAGATAAATCTTTATCAACTTCTTTCTCATTAAATCCAGTCTTCAAAGCCAGGTCTCCCCGGTGATCTTATTTTGAAGTAGTTCGAATTCTTATGTTTTACAGAGAGTCATAAAATTAGAGATGGGAAAGAGCTCTGTGATTGCATCACTTTTTCCAGCCCTTTGACCAGTACGATCTCCCTCCCTCCAGCATAATATTCCCTGGTGTTCCATTCAGCCTCGTTTAAGATACTAAGACCAGAGAGGCTTCTTGTCCAGTCCCCTCTGGGAAAATGTCCCACGGTCCTTGACATGTGGATATGCTTTTAAGCATGCAAGCTGAAATTTTCTCCTGCTTTGAGAATTCTTCAACATTCTTGCATTCAGTCTCTTTTCTTCTTCTTCCTTGTTTCTAAACCCTCGGGTACTTTTCCTGTCTGAGTCAAATAGCCTGTATGTATTGTGAACAAAGAAACAATACACACATGCCTGGTTTTGTCTTTTTATCCTTCTCATTCAAACGACAACATTATTTAAGGGTGTCCTCATGATTAACCATGTGTCTAAGATGTGCCTAAATTTAAATGGGCCATAAATTTTACCTATAAATGAATCTCATAAATCCTTAACCATTTCGTAGACCCTGTGGCTAGAGCTTCTCAGAATCTTGTTGATATTGAGACTTTTCAGGAGTCTAGGAACAAGATGAGGACTCTGAGAACATTTGTTTTCAGATGGACACAATTTAATTAATCAAATTCCTTGGTTCATTGATACACTACCATCCTTGGTCTGTGCATAGCCATTATTATTATCATATTATTTATCCTTTTCTGAATAATGTAGTGAACAGCCATTAGCCCTCACACAGCCAGAGCACTAGAACACTGACAATAATTTCTATTTGTCAATGTGTTTTCTCCTCTCTTATCCCTCTGTCTTCCTTCTCCAGGTGTACATTAATTTAAATTTCGTCTATATCATTTTTTTGTTTATTTAAATTTGTCTTAACACACATATATAAACAGTATATGGCTACTGGTTTGGAACTTCATTTAAAAAATATATGGGTTTGCTTTTGTTATGGAGAAATAAGCTCCTAGCAGATTGAACCTCCCACAAATAACTATAAATCCCGGCAAAAGAAAAAATAATACTTAAGGGCTTTGGAGAATAAACACAAGTAGGGAACTTTTTAAAAGGGAGTTGAAACTTAGAGGAAGCAACTGGCATAGAGTGAATTTTCCATTTCCGTGGTTTTGCGCCGAGGACAGCGACAGAGTTATGGCATGGGGTGGCTCAAATTCCAGCAGAGAGCTTGTACTCTTTTTGGCAGAAGGAGCCGTTTGAAGGAGTTCAGAGTAACCAGAGATACCAGAGAATGAGGGGGATTCCAAAAAAATATAGAGCCAAAAAAGGGGAACTCAAATTATGTGTATAGACTCTGCCCAAGTCTCTGGCTGATTCCTGAGCTATGTATGCCTCTGCAGATTGAAAGCGTTCTGAACTGAGATCTGAACTACTGCCCACCAAAGATAGGACAAAGTTTAGAGTTTGATTCTAACTAAGTGAGTTTCTTGCTGAAATAAATAATGAACATTCTTCTGAGAAATATACCACAATCCAGAGTCTCCACAATATAACATTGAAAACTTGTAGTATTACTTGACATGTGAAAAGCCAGGATGATGTGACTCACTATCAAAAGACAATCAACAGAGGCCAACCTTGAGATAAATAAGATATTAGAAATATCAGATAAGGATTTTGAGGCAACTATTATAATTATGCTAAGTGAAGATTAAAAATATTTGTAATGACTAGAAAGTAGGAAATATCAGAAGTGATATTAAAAATAATGAACCAAGTGGAAATTTTGGAACTGAAAATATATAATACCTGAATATATTATTCGCTATATGGGCTTAATAGCAAATGGATTAACAGAGAAAAGAGTGGATGAACTTGATTGTAGATTAAAAGAAATTATGCAATCTAAAGAAGAGAATAAAAATTATGGAAAAATTAACCTCAGGGATCTATGGGACAATATCAGAGGTCTAATATATGAGTAATTTGAGACGCACAGAAAAGAGTAGAACCAAAATATTACTTGAAGAAATAATGCCCCCAAAATCCCCAAGTTTGGTGAAAAACATAAATTTACATTTAAGAAGGTCAGTGGAAAATATCCAGCCAACTGCCTAGGAATGTCATAGTCAAATTGCTGAAAAACAAAGAAAATGAGAAAATAGTTAAGGCAGCCAGATGAAAAACAACACATTACATACAGAGGAACAATGATTTAGATTGCATCAGACTTCTCATCAGAAACCATGAAAGGCAGAAAACAGTGGAACATCTTTAAAGAGATGAAAGGAAAACAAAGAAAACCCCTGTAAACCCACGATTCTGCAGCCAGAAAATGTCCTTAAAGTATAAAAGCAAAATAACATTTTCAGATTAAAGATGCTTTATTGCTACCAAACCCCCATCACAAGCAGTGCTAACGGACGTTCTTTAGGCTGAAGAGAAACGAGACTGGAGGAGAACTAGGATCTTCAGGAATGAATGAAGAGCATTAGAAATGCTGAATATCTGGGTGAATATATATAAAAACCTACTTTCCCACCAATTGTTTTAAGAAATACTTATGACTGTTCTAAGCAAACATTAGAATATCTTGCGTTTATAACCTAGATGTAATACATATGACAACTATGTCATATATTAGTGTAAAGAGACTTATAAAGTTGCATGACATCTACATTTTATGTGAAATAGGACAATATTAACTCTTACATGGCTGTAAAATGTTAAGGATGTATAACAACCTTAGAACAGCCCCTAAAAATATAAAGCTTAAAAGCCAATTTATAAGACAGAATTCTAAAAGAAAAAACAAAACAAAAACAAAATAACAAAATATCGACTAATACAAAAGAAGACAGGAAAACTATACAGAGGAAGAAAGAAGCAAAATAAAAAACATACAAGAATTGACCTATATCTACTGACATGAACAATTACATTAACTTAAAAGACAGAGATGATTTGAAAAAATTAGAAGACACTATATGCTATCTACAAAAGACACAGTTTAAATATAAAGACACACTTTAAAGCTGCACTCTAAATATTAGATACAAATAAGCTGATGAAAATAGATGGGAAAAGGTGTACCAAGCAAATGATAAGCATATAAAGGTTAGAATGGCTATATTAATATCAGGTAAGATATACTTTAAGAAGAAGAGTATTACCACAGATGAAGAGGGACACTTATAATGATAAAAGGGTCAGTTCATCAGAAAGACATAATAGTCATAAATATATATGTGCTTACCATTTGACCTTCAAAATACATAAAGCAAATACTGACAATGTTAAAGGGAAAAATAGACAATTCCATAGTCATAATAGATTGTAACGTCTCTCTCATTAATTGATTGTAAAACTAGACCAAAAATTAATAAAACATAGAGGATCTGAACAGCATTACTAACCACCTTGACCTAATTGATATTCATGAAACACTTTACCCAACAGCTACATTCTTTTCAAGTGCACATGGTACTTTTACCAAGGTAGACTATATGCTGGACCATAAAACAAAGTTCAGTAAATTTAAAAGCATTAAAATCATAGTATATTCCCTCAAATTTAGTTAGAAATCAGTAACAAGATATGTTCGAATATTTCTAAGTAAGTCAGAGATGCCCAAATTTAGGAATGATTTCAAATTGAATAGTAATGAAAATACAGCACATTACAATTTGCAGAATACAGATAAAGCACTGCTTAGAGGGGAATTTCTAGCTTAATGTTTATAATAAAGACTTAAAGCCAATTACTTCAGGTTCCATCTTAGGAGACTAGAAAAAGAAAAGCAAAAACAACTCTAGAGTAAGTCCAATGAAGGAATTACCAAAGTTAAGAGCAGAAATCGGCGAAGCAGAAAACAGAAAATAAGAAAGCTAAAACTCGATCTTTGGAAAGATTAGCAAAACTGATAAACTTCTAACTAATGATTAAGAGAGAGAATATAAATCACCAACATCAAGAATGAGAGTTATCGCTACAGATCTTAGAAACATTAAAAATATAAGAGACTGTTATGAACAACTGTATGCCAGTAAACTTAGATGAAATGGATAAATGTTTTAGAAAATACAATTTACTAAAAAGGGCATGAGATAAAATGTAAAATTTGAATAGCCTTATATATAACAATGAAATAGAATTTATTTTCAAAAACCTTCTGAACAAGAAAACTCCAGGCCCAGATGACTTTACCTATGAATTTTATAAAACATTCAAAGAAGAAATACTCAAATCTTATACAGACTCTTTCAGAAATTAGAAGAGGAAATGCTTTCCAACTCATTTTATGACCAGTATAACATTAATAGCAAAATCTAACAAAGACATTATCAAAAAAATTCATACCAATATGCCTCATTAACAGACACAAAAAATATTTGACAAATATAGTCAATCAAATCCAACAACATACAGAAAGCTTAATATATTATAACCAATTTGGGTTTATCCTAAGAATTCAAGATGGATTTAACATCAAAAAAATCAATGTAATTCACCCTCTCAAAAGAATAAAGGAAGAAAACTATGTGATCATCATTTCGATAGATCCAGAAAAAGCCTTTAAATAAATTCAACACTGTTCATAATAAAAACTCTCAACAACTAGGAGTACAAGGGAACTTCATTAATCTGATAAGTGGCCACGGCCTACAATTAGCATCATAGAGAATGATAGATATTGAATGCTTTCACACTAAAATAGGGAGCAAGGTAAGAATTCCTGGGCTCATACTTCTGTTCACCATTTTTTTGGAGGCCCTGAACAGTATAATAAAGCAATAAATAAATAAATAAATAAATAAATAAATAAAAATAAATAAATAAATAAATAATAAATGTTATGAAGGAAAAAGTAGAATTGTCTTTTTTTGTATGTGACATGGTTGTTAATTTAGAAAATTCTAAGGCATCTATAAAAAAATACAATTCTAAGGAATTTGCCGAGAATCTAGAAGGAATTGAATTTTGCAAGATTATAGAATACAGGACTAAATACCAAAAACGAATGTATATTTGTATAGTAGCAGCCTGAAGTTAAAAAGAATTTTTTAAATGTTAATTACAATAGCTTAGAAAAACAAAAGCAAAAATAAAATAAATATGTAACATAAGATGTGGAGTGTGTCTCTACACTGAAAATTAAACAATATTGCTGAAAGAAATTAAACAAATGAAGATATAATTTCTCCCTAAATTGATCTGTAGATTCAGTTTAGTCTGTTGACTGAGTCAAACATCTCAGCAGGCTTTTTGACTTTTTTTTTTGGAAATAAACAAGCTGATTCTAATATTTATTTGCAAGTGAAAAAGATCTAAACTAACCAAAAGCAATTAAAAAAAATAAAAGTTGGTGGACTTACATTATCTGACGTCCAGACTCACTATAAAGCTTTTAGCAATCAAAACAGTGTGGTGATAGTGAAAGGTAGATACATAGATAAATGGTAAAGGAAAATGAGGCCAGAAACAGACCCATGCATATACGATATGGTCAAATGAATTTTGACACAAGGCCACGGCAATTTAAGACAGACAATAATCTTCATAAATCGTACTTGGATAAATAAATAACAACATGGAAAACCTTGACCCATACCTTACACCATATGCAGTATAAAAACTAATTCTACAATACGTCCAGAAAAAAAAAAAAAACACTAAAAATCTTTGCGACTTTGAGATAGGCAAAGATTTATTTATAGGACACACAAAATGTATGAACCGTAAAAGAAAAATATGACAAATCGGACTTTATCAAAATTTAAAATGTTTCCTCTTCAGAAGATGCTGTTACGAAGCAAGAAAAGCTGTCCACAATCTAAAGAACAAGTTCTCCATATACATAAAATGACAGTTAAGTAAATCTGTGTTCGGAATAGCACCACTTAGCTGTCCGCTTCATAATGGATCATTCTATTTATACCCGAGGAGTAAAATATTACAGAAAATTAGATAATAAAATTACATAAAAGAATGTGCTAAAATAAAAGTGGCTAGAATTATTAAAATGGACAGCTAAAAGAATTCAGTCACCAAGCACAAGTATAATCACTCACAGGTAAGCAAGGCTCTTTGAGTCGAAATGAGTGCGGACCCTAAATTGAATGTTGCTAGTCAAAGGACGTGGGTCTAGTTGGACTGAAGGTACTCTTTATGGAGTTCCCTAGGTACCCTCCAGGACACAGTGACCGTGAGACTTGGTTCCTTTCTTTGGAGAAAACATAAAGATTAGGCAGTGCTTCTTTTGTTGAAATTTACTTGTTTTGTATCACCAGATTCATAGGAGCACAGAGAGAGATTCTTCCTAATATTCCTCCTAATCAGTGGAAGATATGGAAGAAGGAATGATGATGATGATGATGATGGCGGCGATGATGCATTGTGTTTGAATACTTACTCTGTGGCAGGCGCTCGCTGAAGGACTTTACGTATCTCTCATTAAGTCCTCACAGCAACCTGCATCTTAGATACCTCTAACTACAGAAGAGGCTGTGAAGAGATATTAAGTAACACCTGTGCTAATATACTTATTTGGAGAAGCAGGACTGGGCTTGAATCTCTTTGCTGTGCTATTTATTGCTACATCTCTGATTCTGAATTTTCTTCATGTATAAAAAAGAAATAATGGTATCTTCCCATCCCTGTGAGGGATGTGTTAGTACCTGTAAGCTTCACAAAACCATGCCTGTCATCTAGTAAGTGCTCAATGAATATTAGCCATTATTTCGTATTATTATTCTACATGCTTTTTAATATTTTAAAAAAAGGAACCACATTTTAAGAAAAAAGTACATGGCAAGGGAACAGAAATATACATACCTACAGTCATTGAAAACTGCACTCTTTTTTCCTGCTTCCATCATAGCTATTAAAATGTAGGGCCTGCTATCGTATATTTATTCAGACATCAATCTTAATCAGCCCCTTTGCTCCACTGGCGGTGAGGGCATTGTAATTCTATTTTTATCGGTTCCTTCCTGTGCTCCAGACATTCAAAATAGCATGAGTAAGGATCAAAAATATCTTAATGGGTTTGGTTCCCAGAGATATCAGTGACCAGGGGAAGAGTTTTGCAGAAATTTCTTCCTGAGCTGATAAGAAAGGTAAGTGGGAAAGGTGTAGAGGGAGGGCTGGCTATGTGGCTGGCTGGAAGTCTCCCCAGAGCAAAAAGGCAAAGATCAAGTGGCAGGGTGAACTACAGGGGCTCTGGAAGACTCTGGAGGATGCCAGCATCAATGCTTCCTATTTTCTCTTTTATGCTCGGGGCCAGCGATGTGTCATTGTTCAGGATAATGCTGCCTCTTCATGAGGTAACCATGTTTTTGATAAACAGACTTCCTGGTGCGACTGCATTGCTCATACACACATACACAAATACAGAGGTTCCTATGCTGTTAATATTTTTGTTTGGATATCTCGCCCGGACGTCGTCCTTCCTCTTTCTTCTCTTTCTTCTCTCTCCTCTCCCTTATTATTTCATCTCTCCCTTCTCCTCCTGCCTTGCCTTTCTTTCTCTACCTCACTCTCTCTCTCAGTACCATTTTATATTCAGACATCATCAGAAGGTTATCAAAGTCTGGAAACTAGGATCAAAGGGAAGAGAAAATGCCTTCAGAATACCCAGAACAACCATAATTCTTACAGAAATGCATGTGATGCAGTTCCCCAAACTGAGCTAAGTTATGCCACTTGATGAAGCCTGACATAACCTTAGTGCAGAAATGAACATTCGTTCTTTAGTAATTTTGTATTGATTGAGTGCATATTGAAAAGTGTATGTGTGTGTGTGTGTGTAGCACACCAAACTTGTGATTTCATGGATACTGTTCTTTAGAGTGAGAATAAATTTATTTAAGTAATAAAGTGAATCCATATGTAGAGAAATATTCAGTAAATATTAGTACAGGTGGTACACAGATGTGGCAAATGAATCATGACTCTAGTACACGAGAGCTGAAGCTTGGGAAATGCTATCATAATATGTGGCATCTTTTACTTGAACCCAGGGCTTCTGGGGAGCTCTGTTACTTTCTCTGCAGAATGTGGGGTTGGTTCTTCCAAGAGACATTCGTGCCATCATACCAAGGGTCTGTCATACCATCAGCAAGACCATCTCCGAAGTAAGGATTCTGAATATAACCAGCCCCTTCCACTCTCAACAATCCCACAGCTGCACCTACTGATGAAAGCCCAAGGCGTGAGCTATAACTCTGCACCAGCAACTTGAATTTTTAACTGTTTAAACGTGTAGCAGGTGTAAATATTATTCCACCGTGATATACAGATGCAAGGCTTTTCACATCAATTTATTTGTTTGCTTGCTTTCAGAGTTGAAATAAATCTAAATCTGAGCCCTTACTCTGTAACGTAAGAAGAAAGTAGATCTCACTCATGATTAAGGGTCACTCTGCTTGGCTCCCAACCCAGGGCTTTGGAGAGATCCAGGATATCTGGAGGGGACCTTCCAGACTTTGGTGCACTGCTTTCAAAGGCCCTTTATAGATGTTACATGGTCCCTTGAAAGCAGGCGATGGCTCTGTTTTCCCCGACTTGGGTTGGGGTATCTCTGAGCAAGCTGAGAGTGAGGGCATGATTTGGCCTCCTAAGGGACATCACACAGCTGTCTTGCCGAGGGCTGAGGGCTGGTCACTCCCCCACCCACCCAGGCCCCTTGCCAGCAATTCCAGCTGAGGCCTCACTACTCTCGACAGTCCATCTGTTTCACTGTAGAAAAATTTCCCTTCCAGTTTACCTTGACTGCCTCTGGTAATACTTCACTTCCACCTTGTCCCCAAGGGCACTCACCGGGCTCCCCTCCCCAGTGTGTTGACCTAGCTTCAAGCCCTCAGTGAAAACAAAAGCCAGGAAGGGTGGGGGCAGGTGGTGTTTCTGGCAACTTTTACTTAAACCATGATATACAAACACCCCTGAGGCAAAGGAACACAAGGGCTTTCTTGGAATAAAGGAGAGAAAAACAGAGAAAAACCAAACAGAGATTAATATTTCTGTTAACTATTCTGTCGTGTGCCAGTATAAATTTGAAATATGTGTATATGCTTAAAGTATTTGTTATAATATCACACACACACACACACACACACACACTCAATTCAGAGACTGAGACATGTGCTCAGTTAGGTATAGTATTAAACACAGTTTCCCATTCTTACCAAATAGAGTTGGCTCAGAAAGTAAAGAATCGGAATGTCATGGTGGTACAGGCCTTAATAATCATTTCTTTCAAATGTATTTTATCCAAACATTCAGTAGGTATTTGGGGCCAAAAAGTCCTGTTTCAGTTGAATTCACAAAAGCATTTAAAGAGGAGGAATAGTCAGCTAAGTCCCTGACCTGTGATTGGATCCACGCCTATCATTGCCCCTTCATATTAATGTTTTAAAACTCAGAGGCTGTGCTGGTCCTTCACTCTTTGCAACTCAGCTCTGTTCCAGCCCTTGCCCTGCTCATCTGCATCACAAGGGCCGACTGACCGCTGCAAGCTAGGACTCCCAGCCTCCTTTGCTAACTAACCTCCAGTGGGCTTCTGGAGTCTGGCTTTCCCTGGAGAACCTTTTCCTCGGTGGACCCAGCTTCTTCTGGGTGGGCCATTGTGGTTCCAGCCGTCAAAGTGGTCCTGGCCTCCAGCAACAGCACCTCTTCTCTTTGTCACTCCAGCCCCATGTGCGGCAGTGGCATCTTACAATTGCTAAATCCAAGGCTCTCTTCTAACACCTTTGAAACTAATTCTCCGTTTATTAATCCCTTCATTGAATTACCTGCCCGTCACGTTGTTCTCCTGGCTGGGTCCTCTTTCAAAGCGGGGAGTTTAGAAACTAATAAAATTCTTAACTTGAAAGTAGTGATTCTATGTAGAAATCCGCAGGACCAAATAATAAACTTCATTTAGTCATTCAGCAAATATCTGTGGAACGCCTTCTTTTTTCAGGGTTAAGAGCAAAGTCGGTGCTCTCATGCAGTTTCCATTCTAACAAGAAATAGGCAGACCAAAAATAAAAAATAATGTAAAGTGAGAATATCAGATACCAATAAGTGCTGTGTGCAGAAATAAAATAGAGGGATGTTAGTGATGGCTACTTTAGGTAAGGCATTATATAATTACTACAAGCTCGGATGTAGCTTTCAAAGGCCCCATTCACTGAAACTTTCACTTCTTTCACTGTCTTTTCAAATTTTACCTCCCAAAGGCCCGAAACTAGGAATTAGGGCTACATTTGGACACCAGGTGTGTTGTTTTCCACGTACACTATTTTGCTTAAACAAATAACCAAATAAATAAGTGAGTTTAAAGGTCTTCTGTGGCACATGTATGCTCCATCACTTTTTCCAATTGCTTTGATATTCCAGTTTCACCTACTCAATTAACATAACTGCATAAACTCTAAATGCGATTTCAGTCCGGACCACTTGAGATACTTTTAATTTGCATAGTATTCCATGTGCCAGAAACTGTGCTAAACATTTTATTTCGTCTTCACAACTTTGTGAAGAAGGTGTGCTAATCCTCATTGTATAGAACCTGTAGCCAAGACCCACAGGTGAGTTGCCTAAAATCGTCTAGATGCAGTGAGTAGTAGAAATAGAAATCAGACTCAGTTTGCTTAATACAAAACCTGAGCTGTAAGCTCCGTTGGGTGTACCAGAGCGCCTGGAGTTGTCCAGGTGTCTCATGGGTGTTAGCATTGGCTTCCAAAACCAATAAATTCCTTGAGGATTTTCTTGTCCACATCCTTGCACCCACATAATAGAAAGTAAAGGATAACATAAATTATAAAAATTATAATTTTATAAAATTATAAACTATGAGAGTGAATTATAATTATAATTTTATAAAATTATAAACCAGGAGAGTGAATATGAGCAACAAGTCGCAGCTTTGAATATTCCCAGATTTTTCTCTGTTTTTGATCAGAGACTCTTCTCATAGGCAAAATAGCTTCAAATTAGCAGGGTTTTTTGCCCAGTGGCACAAAACAGACACCTGTAATGCTGTTTATTCAGATGATTGAGAAATAGTATTAATTATTGAAAATCTTAAGTTTCAAAATGGTTAATTGATTCAAGTATATCAAGGAATGGAAGGTAAACTATCGTAGTATTTTATGTGGTAAAGTGAAAAAAAAAGACAATGTTTGCATGTGTTATATTTTGTATGTTATCAGCTTCTTGAGAAGAATTATCCTATATTCTGAAATTATAATCATCCTCCATTTTGGGCTTTAATTTAATGGAATGTTTCGGCTCACGTATTTGAAAAATTCAAAGGTAGATATGGCTTTAGAGGAGGTTTTAAGATGACCTTAAACAGGTGACTGGATCACTGTTTCTCCCATTTCTTACAGGTTAGCTCCATTCTCAGGCATAGTGTTTCCTCATGTTTTCCAAATGCCTGCCAGTGGTTTGGGGGAACTAAAAGGGGAAAAGAGAATGTATATAGGGGAAAGGAAGACTCAGCAAAATCCTGCAGCTGATCCTGCAGGCTGACTTGAGTCTTATCTTCACTCTCCTACCAATTGCAGGGACCAAAAGAATGACAAGCACTCACGGCCTTAGCCTAGGTCTCAGAGTCTACCTTGCTAGACGTGAAGTTTCGTCAGCTTACCATGAATCTCCAAACGGAAGCCAGGGCTGCGGGGGAATGGAGTAGTGAGCTTGGGAAAGCAACTTGCAAAGGTCCACTCTGCTGTTTGCTGGGGGCAGGAAGTGGACAGCTCCTCTTTGAAGCTTGTTTCCTGTACATAATTACAACTATTTGGTGTTTATTTTCTTCGGTGGTTCTCAGTATGATATTGAAACTGAAATTTCAGAATTGGCCTGAATAGATGGCAGAGAAACCTTTCTGAGTGACGTGAATCTGTACAAAAAAAAACAAAACAAAACATATGTTAGAGATTTCTTACCTCTTCTCTCTCTTTTATAAGTTTACTGTTTGGATAAAAATTGACAGATCCAATTCCAAAGTCACTCAACTAGTCTTAACTATTGTATTTGTCTTTTTTCTAATCCATAGGTTCTTTAGGAAAGTCCATCTTTTCTTTCTTCCAACAGTTAATACTCTTCCCCAGCCAGCTGCCTACTGTATGACCCTTTTCTTTCCAGCTTTAAAATCTCTTCATATGTGCCTTTTTAGATTTCTTTTTAAACTTTTCATCTATCAAATAAATACCAGATGATAGAGACTGTGCCTTTTTCCATATTTTTTGCCCTGTCAGCAAAAATAATAAATACATCTATTTCAGTTTCCTCAATTAAACTTGCTACAGTAGCTTTTTATTTAATCAGTTACGTGGACATTATTAGAGTGGATGGGAATGGGATATTATTGGATTCCTTGTTTGCAGGTTCTTGGATGTTTGTAAACTTCTCTTAGAGATCCACTCCAGGAAAATAGATTGAGGGACAGAAATAGAAATGGGATTTTTTCCCTAAATGAAGGAAGTCATTGTTTAAAATAATACTTAAAAGTGACTTATTTCCCCTTTCCTTTTTAAGAATACTTCTGAGTACTTTTAAAAGACTCTTGGTATCCTTACATTATTTTAAGTTATTTGCATTATTTATACAATGACTTTTATACAAAATATATATTGAAGTCTTATTATTCCTTTATGCCCAAGTTGGATCTGTAGGTCATGGGCGATTTTTTTACTTTCTTTCCAAATGGGTCATAGAATAGCAAAAATGAGTTCATGCTGGGAGTTGCTGCTTCTAGAGTTGATTTTGTTTGCATTTTGCTTTTTGCTGCTTTCAGATTATTGTTATGTTAAAGGAATGTTTATGTCTTTGATTACTCCCCTGTAACAGGACTATCTTTACCGTGGAAAGCAGAGGGTAATGAAGAACAGGTGTTGAGTGTGAACTTTTCAGTTTTATGTTCGCAAAATGTGCCCAGAACCAGAGCAGAGCTTTCTGAGTTCTTTAGTGCAGATTACTGTTTTGGAAACTGGTCTTTCCCAACTCTCTCTGAGTCTGGCAACACTTGAAGGAGGCTGACAGACTTGTCAAATCACAATTGATAAGTTGATCAGATGAATTTATGAAAGACAGTGAGTGCCCAGCATCTCTGCCTGGATGTTTGCATAGGATAATCTCTCGAAACGTAGCTAAATTTCTATTCGTGATAGGAAATATATGGTGCTTACCTTCAGAATCTGAAATAAGGCTTGGGGACAAAATTTTAAAGAACGTTTTCTCTTCATAAGGAAGATTTAGCCAATTTCCAAGGAACATTCTCTCTTCTTTCTAGGTTCTTTTCATCATATGCCTGCCTTCGGGTGCTGAAGTACCTTTTATTTTTTTATCTTGAAGCAGCCCTAACAGTCTTCAGAGCTTCTTCTAATGATCTCGATGTTGGAGTGTGAGTTGCAGAAGGTAGAGCATCCTTTCCACTCCTGCAGGGATAGATTTGCTGACTCTAGACTTTGCTGTTGCACAAATGAAGTACCAAACCAGGCCCATTCAATGGTGTCTCTGGTTCAACATCACCATTTTCCTATTAGGTTTTTCTTTTATTGTGATATAATACATATAACATAAAATTTACCATCTTAACCATTTTACGTGTATAGTTCAGTGGCATTAATATTGTTGTTCAACCATTACCAGCACCATCTGCAGAACTTTTTCGTCATCCCAAACTGAAATTCTGTACCCATTAAACAATAACTCTCATTTCCTTCTCCCTCCAGCCCCTGGCAACCACCAGTCTACTTTCTGTGTCTATCAATATGACTACTCTAGGTACCTCATATAAGTGGAGTCATATAATATGTGTCTTTTTAAGTTTGCCGTATTTCACTTAGCATAATGTTGTCAAGGTTTATCCATGTCCTAGCATGTATCATAAGTTCCTTCCTTTTTAAGACTGAATAATATTTCATTGTATGTATATGCCATATTTTGTTTAGATATTCATCCATCAAAGGACACTTGGTTTGCTTCCACCTATTGACTTGTGAATAATGCTGCTGTGAACATGGGTGTACAGGTATCTGTTTGAGTCCTTGCTTTCACTTCTTTTGGGTATAGAGTTGGATGTAAAATTGCCAGACTAGTTGGTAATGCTAAGCTTAATTTTTTGAGAAACTACCATACCATTTCCATAGAAGCTGTACCATTTTACATTCCCACCAGCAATCTGTCAAGTTCTTTTGAGCAGACAAATTCCCACTCCACCCTACCCCCAGAAATATGGGACGATGTGTTCCTGATTCTTGTCAGTAAGGGATTTCCTCCATTTTAAAGGGTGTGGGGGAGTTGGACTCCACATTTATATTATGGTCCAAGGAAGTAGAAATGTATATATATTTAAAAAAAATAAGAAAAAATAAAAACTATGGCTTAACGAAAACAGAGAAGAAAAGCCAACTTTCACAAAAAAATACAGGAATCCTGGATTTAAACAGAAAATGCTGTATGCAGGGTGTGAAATTCTCATCTGTCCATCACTGCTTCATTTTAGGACACACCTGATCTTGGCTGTGCCAAGTACAAAACGCCCATGCCTCTGTAACCGCTGACCCCCCAGCGTTTTCTTTTTCCTATACAAGTGGCCGTGTGGGCTACAAAGTGGAACAGACAGCAGGCGGACTCTCAAATACAGACTCTTAGCTACTGTCGGCTTCCAGATGGTTCAAACCATGTCTTTTCATTTCTGGGAAAAGAGTCTCAGTTTGGCTTTCTGAAAACAGTTGGCCACCCCTGAGCAAAACTAATTGCCACAATACACATGTTCTTCTCGGGATTTCCAAAAAGAAAACTGTTTGATACTGGTATATATAATCCATCCTAACCACATGTATGGCAAGTTTGAGGTGAAGAGGAAGGGGCAGGAGACTATTATTTCCAATTGTATGTAGCTCTCTTAATTGAGGTACATCTTGAAATGCTATGACCCAAGAAAGAGCTTCTGCATGAAACATTGTGGATGTGAAAACTGCTACACCGAATATTTTATTATCCTGTCAAGGCTTCTCCTTATAACATGAGCTAAAAGGGCTGCAAAGCCTTCTTTCTTATGAAGACTTGAACATTTCTAAGTCTTCACGAGATGCAACATTTCAAAAGCCATAGTTTAGCTTTTATTTTTTCTGCTGGGATGTTGATGGATTTTCTTATTATAAACTTAGAGTTGTCATAGTGACTTTGTCTATTTTAAACCAGATATTGCATGGTCTCATAAAAGCCCTTTAGGAGATTGGGTTTATTTATGAATGTGCTGGCATTGTGCACAGAAAGTAACACAACATTGATAATAGGCATCTTTGGTAGATGGAGTGTTTGGGTTAAATTTAAATTTCTAAAGATTAAACAAAAAAAACCTTTTGTTTTAATAACCGTACAAAATTACCCTAACAATTTTAAGTCAGGGTCTCCTGGTATCTCCAGGTAACCATTATTAACAACATTTTATTGGCCCCATTCATCCAGCTTTAGAACACAGTTCTCAGCCTTGACTTCAGTTCTCCCTTATCCAATACTGGGCCAGGCCTGCCTTTGGGGGCGGAGGGAAGGTGGGAGAGGGTGGGTAAGAAGTCTGCACTTTAGTACCCAGGATGATTTTTATGCCCACTAAAATGTGAGAACAACTGGCTTTGAAGTTTGAGTTGGCTGTGTATTTATTCCTAGAATGACTCCTGGTGGGGACGTCTTTCTGCCTCTTTCCTGTAACAGTGGAGAGCAAAATAAATTAAAAGCCAGTTAATTCAGGATCTGTGTTGGTTGTTATATGGATAATTTGGTTGAGATATGGGTTATGGTTAAATACTGATTTTTTGGATATTTTACCTTAATTACGTGTTTCATTTTAAGCCCAGTATGCTCTGTGCTGTTGAAGGAGAGTTGATATGAAATTCAGGGAGCACCAGTCATATACATGGTTCACTTCCTGGTGGTGTAATTTTGGATGTCACCTTGTCCCTTCAGCCTTCACTTTGTTCATGTATAAAATGAAAATATTGTACTAATTGATTTCTGAGTTTCTTTCAGCCTCTAACATTTCATGGTTCCTTATTTCACTTTTTAACTTTTTCTTTCTCAACCTCAAAATATTTGCTCATGCATGGAACTGAAAAGGACCTTTGAGATCATCTAATCTTCAAATTTCATTTAGCACAAGAGAAAACAGACTGAGAAGCGATGGCGGGTGTTGATCTGGAAGAGCCAGAATGAGATTCAGGGCTTTAACTCTAAAGTTAGGGTTCCTTCCAGTTGACATGAGTTGCATGCCATGTCAAGGGCTCCATTTCTTATCTTCCAGGAATACCTCATATGATTTAGGTGTTGCCGCATCAGAATTCCACTGGACATTTGGAAATTAGGAATTTAATATATATTGGTTAATTCGTGTCATCAAACTATATCTTCACTGGGGAACATAGCTTCTGAATTAATCCCCAAGAATGTAGCAGCCCACAAGTAAACCCTGTATAACTTGTTACTCTCTAGAATGCCAAGACAGCATATACTGCAAACTTTATTGCAATCCTCTAGTGTATTGGAAAGAGCATTGCTTTGGACTTAGAAGTGTGTTTGAAGTCTGGTTCAGTTATTTGCTAACTATGGGACCCTAAGCAAGTTGCTTTACCTCTGTGAACCTCGTCAACATAAAGGTTGTGAAATAGTTTGCAGATTAAAGGTGATTTTATGTATGTGTGTGTGTGTGTGTGTGTATTTTATATATATGTATATATATGTATTTATATATATATATATATATATTTTTTTTTTTCCTGGAATTTAGTGAGCATCAAGTAAATGCTAGCTTTCTTCCATGGAATTTTTTTTATTTTTTTATTTTTTTGGTACGATTAGGTTCTGAAACTTTAACAACTTGGGGCATATATCAACAATTTGAAAATGCCAAAAGGTCATTTTAAGTTACTGTCATGACTTAAAGAGGATATCATCTTTCAGCAATTTCAAAAGAAAGGACTGTTTTGAAAAATTAGAAAGTTGAAATGTCAGACTAACATATGAATGAGAAACTCTTTTTGAGCTTTCTTATCGTGGATATATGTCATCCGGTGTATGTCATCGCTAAAGATCCAGAACTGTGTCACAGACCAGGGCAGAAAACCTCTCCCCGTTGTGTCCCCACCTTTTCTTGTTTTCCTTTAGAACATGGCCCGGGAGCAGTGCTGGCTGTGCATTCTCGGAGCATGCTGGCTTACTCCATAAATACTGATGAGTCCTTTTCACAGCAGACCGAACCGCATGAGTGAACTCCTTCCTGTCCTTTAAAGGACAGAATAAAATGTATCAAATGAAGACTAAGAAGATTGACTCCTGTCAGGCACTGAATTTTCTTCCTACAACATATTCTTCATGATGAGATAGTAATTTTTAACAGGGGTATAGATTACTTTTTCCAGGTGTGAATTAGTGCCTTTTCCTGTGTATTTCAGTCTAAAGAGTTTTTGTTCGTATTGCTAGCTGTCTGGTTGCATGAATAATTAGTGCTCACATAGTGTTTTAAGAGCCTACCCTTCTTGGAAAGACAGTACTCATGTAAAGGATCTTATATAAGAAATCATCATGATAGTGTTTAAGAAATTGAGAAGTCTTAAAATATACTATGCCTACAAAAAAAAAAAGGAGGCAAAAATATAGGATGTGCAGACTAGTCCATTTCTTTTTATTCCTGTTTCCATTAGATTTTTAGGATTATAGAATCTCAGGACTGCAACATATCTTAAAGCTTACGTAGCCATCCAGTGCCTCTGTAGTAACATACCCTTACCACACATACATAACACACATGTACATGTATATGCATGCCTGCACGAGAGTGAGAGAGAGAGAGCGAGAGAGAGAGAGAGAGAGAGAAAGAGAGAGAGAGAGAGAGAGAGAGAGAAGAGAGAGAGAGAGAGAAGAGATTATGAGAATGATGAATTCATCCACTCTGCTTAACCACCCAAGTAGTATATAGTATGTGGCCAGGTATACTTGTTATTCCCTATATGGTCAGGATTGATTTTGCTGGTTGGGTGCTCTCTCCCCCTTCTTCTCACACTGCTATGCCTTTGTTCTTCTCAACTGAGGACCATTCATCATGCCAGGCATATGTTCTACTCAAACCTCCTTTGGCTGAACCATATCCATCTAAGCCTTAGTCTACCTGTCAGACTGCACCTTAGATATTCAAAGGGAATTTAGTCTTTTCCTTAGTTGTCTCTTCTCTAGGTGAATTTTCCCCAGATTCTTTATTTGCTCCTTATTATGGGGAATGGCAAACAATACTAAAGGAATTGCTATGTGATTTCCACCATGATTCCTACAAGTGCAGATTTCCTATAAAGAAACGATATTTATAAAGAACAACTTAATGTCATGTCTGGAGAGAGTTTTAAATTCTTAGAAATTATGCTATACTTCAAAAGTAATACATAGAGGCTTTGAATTCAAGATGTGATGAAATGTTACCCAGGCCACTGTGCAGCCTAGGTTAGAGTGGGGAAACTGAGTCACAGAGCTTTTTCATGAGAGCATCAGTGTATCGGTTGGGAAGAGCAGGATAGAATGGCTGGCAGGTTATTGAGTTCTGGATGTGCCCAGAGGCTGCTCTGATCTTGGCAGGACTGTCCAGGTGAGGAATTTTTACTTTTGTGAGCGGGGAGCTCCCATATCTCATCATGATAAGCCAGGCTGATCTGCAAAGGGATGACTTCCTGAGGGGAATAGTGATGCTTAATTGATTTACACTGTTGATGAAGCCTGCAGACATGCCTTCTGATTACCTCCCATCCCATGTGGGAAGGAAGGCGGAGGTTGCAGAAGCTGCCTTTTGGTATCAAGAAGAAAAAACCAAGATTCTAGAGTAACCTAAGAATATGTACTTAGCTTTTTAATTTTTTTAACATTATGAAAATTAGTTTAACGGAAAACTAAGATTTTGTTTTAAATGTGTATTATTGCCAAAATTCACCCAAAAGGTAGCCTTTTATTCTTAAAGCCTAGAGAGGCAAAGAGACACAGAGAGATTAAGTGTTCTTTTTGTCCGTGGTAGTGGGCCACGGTCCCTCCTAATTAGCCTCTTGAGTGGGTTGCTGGCGAGCTTTTGGGTCCCCTTTGGCATACTGCTTGGTGGGACAGAGTGAGAGCCTGTACCCTGGAGAGAGTAGGACAGAGGACACGAGGTTAGTCCCCAGGCCTGTTTGCTCTGAGCTCCAGCCAAGCTAACTTTGGCTTTTGCTCACCTGTCATTGAAGCAATATGTAGTGGCATTTCAAACTGCTAGTGTGGAAACAAGGTAAAAACTGCTTGGGACAACTGGGAAATTTCATTTAGACAGAATGTCAGACCTTAGTCTCCAGTGTAAATACTAGAGGTTTTGCTCTGTCCAGTTATGCAATAGCATTTGGTGTGAAATTAAATCAGAGGCCAGGATCAGATCCGGGTAGGATCTGAATGCGTTGAGTACATTGAAGTTTCTCCCCTAATTTAAAAAACGTGATACTTCTCCACCCTTTGGCACCCAAGTACCAGGAAGAGGCCTGCACAGTGTTTAATATGACAATGATGATTAGAGTCTTTATCGTAGAGAAAAAATGCAGAATTTATAGACCTTCTGGCAAAAAAAAAAAAAAATGCCTTGGTCTTCAGGATCTGTCCTGGTACTGGTTGTTTTGATTTACCCAGGAACCTACCTCATATTCTTGAATAAGCAAGCTGGACTTCAGCTTCTGGAAGAATTAGCATATATTCACAAATCATTCTATTAATTTTTCAGATATATTTTTAAAAGGAGAAATAACAGGGTAATTTTCATTTTATTTCCAACCCTTTTTACCTTTCGGGGATCAAATTATCAAATTTCAGAAATCTTTTTTAATTAGATCATTAGTTTCAAAGGTCATCTTTACTCTCCTCGGCAGAGACATTAAACTTGTTAAAAATTTTTATAAATTTTCCCGCTAGTGCATTCCACCCCCCCCAAACCACTAGACACACACACACACACACACACACACACACACACACACACACACACATGTTCAAGGAAAATGTTGGCCTTAGCTTCCTGCTATTCAGCCCTGTGCATTGTTAAACTGACGCTGTGTTTATACACATCGTGGTTATGGCTGCAGCCTGGCTATTGTTGAAGGATGTTAGACAGCCATTTATCACAGTACGCCAGTAAACCCATTGTAAAAATGTCCTACTAGTTAAATGAGGCTTAGCTTTAATGAGGCTGTAAGAATGGAACAGGTTTTTATCATACTGTAAATAAGGTTCCTATAGCAATGTCATGGGGACTAAGGTGCAGATCCCTTTTGTTTCAAGCAACCGTAGTCTCCTTGCCAAGGTAAAAAGAAGCCCCTTCGGTTTTAAAGGAATTTTGTGAAGAAGTTGCTTGCGCAAAGAAGTGCGTGAAACAAAGGTGTGTTGCATGGAGACGAGATCAGAGATGACCTCTTTGGGGGAAGAAATGACACTCCCCCAACCTCTTTTGTGGACTACAGC
>NW_006433024.1:8130297-8138287 GCF_000325575.1 Pteropus alecto | reverse complement strand
TGCTGTATACAGAAGCTATTAAAATGCTGTCCCTGTGGTTCCCTCTTTAGGGAAGACAAAGCCAGCCCCAGAGAGACCAAGTCTGAGATCCCTGGCCAGCTGTGGTGAGTTCGACTTAGCAAGAAGACATCTGTCCTTTTGAGACAAGTGGGGAAGCTCAGAGTAGAAGAAAAAGTTTTCTTTGCTAGTTCTTATCGCTAGGTGTCCAATGAAGTCTGCCATTTTGAAATCACAGAGCAAACTGTAGAAAATGACCCGAAATTTCGGTGCACTCAATTTTCCCCATAGGAATGGAAAATCTAAGGAAACTAATTCAGTGAGAATGTCACCATAGGCAGCCAAAAGCAAATGTGCAGAGTGTGGCATCACTGTTGGGGCTGCAGTACGCTGCTTACAGAATTAGCCAGTTTTGAAATTGCCTATTGGAGAGAAATTTGATTGTCCCCAAAATGAAATAAAGTGGTTTCCATCTTCATTTTGTTAGGGCCCCTGCAAAGCCTCAATTCAAAGAGATGATTTTGAAAAAGACTAAATTAAAGGATGCCTGAGGGCCAACAGATAACACAGAAACAGCTCATCCACCTCAGCAGGTTCCCTGTGTCTTTTCTGGACCTGAAATGACTTTGAGATGTGGAGGCTTTCCAGACTGAGCCTGCAGCTTGATGTGACAGTGTACCCCTTTAGGCTTGGACCCCAAATTCAATTTTCAATGAAAAAGGTCCTAGGGAATCTATTACTTCTATTTGGTTGTCACCAGAGACTTAATTTTAGTTGCTGGTAGTTTAGCTTCTTATATTTATTTAATGTTCCGAGTAGGAAAAAATAACAGTTAAGAAGTCTGTGTTTCCTGTCAGAGCCCACCGCATGTAGCTGAATTGCATGCATATCCTTGCAAGGAATGCCTGCTGACTTCACCAGAAAGTCACATTTGCATAAGGTGCAGTATGTGCTGGGCATCCTCAGCTGGGAAGGTCTCTGTAATGTCTCCATCTGCGGCCGCCCCCCAAGGCCCTTCTTTCCTAGTCCCCACTTTTGTTGTAGTTCACAACATCCTTTTTGCAGAAACACATAGAATAACGTTGGTAAAGGAAAGTGGCAGTTCTCTCTTAGCTCCTTCGTCCTAATAGCAGTTAGTAGGATAGCCCCAGGCTGCCAGACAAAATGTGTTTCTAGAGACATCTAAGGAAGCTCATCTTCAAGTCAAACCCTCATGACAAGAACGTCACTTGCCTATGTTCTAAGGGCATAAGTTACTTACTCATCCACAAATTTTCATTGAGTGTCTATTATGTGCCAGGTGCCGTGCTTAGGTCTGGAGGCATACAGTGAATCAGGCATGATTCCTGCCACTCGAGAGCTCACGATCTAGTGAAATGATTCTCATCTTTAGTGTGCACAAGTCATACCCCACCTCCAGAGGTTGTGATTTGGTGAGTTTGAGTGGGACCCAGGAGTCTTCATTTCTAACAGGCACCTCAGATAATCCTGATGCAAGGACCCCAAGAGAAATACTGACATAGTGAGGGGGGAGGACATAGAAACATCAGTAATTAAAATACTACAGACACTGCCTGAATAAAGGTCCTCACAGAGTGCTGTAGGAACAGAGGAGCAGGTGTTCATACTACAGGATGGGCCGGCTCAAGTCCATAGACCCTTAGGCGGGGGTCATGTTTAAGCCAGACCTTTAAGAGTGACTCAGCTCTGGCCACTTGGCAGTGGTAGAGAGAGAGAGAGAGACCTTCAGAACGGGAAATAACAAGATCAAGGAGATTGAGGCCAAAGGGTAGAGGTTGCAGGAAGGGCAGTGCAGCCAGAGCACTAGGTGCAGGCCGGGACTCTGTGTGCGAAGCTCAAGAATTTGGGGTTTATTCTTAGGCAGTGAGAAGCTCTTGAACATTTTTAAGCAGAGAAGTGAAACAATCTGATTTCTGTTTTTATTCTATAGTGACCAATTGAGGTGGTTTGTGGCAGCCTTAAATGAGCAGAAAGGGCAAAATGAGAAGAGGCAGGAAATGGGAACTTGTCGCTCCCTTCTACTCCCCATGTTCCTTTGAGGCAGGCTTAATTGCTGTGATTCCATTCTCAATTTAAGAAATCAAGGTTAAATGACTTGCCCACGACTGCATCGAGTTACATGGAGAGCGGGAACTGGGGCACAGGTCTCCCGTCTCCACATCTCCAGCCGACCCCCACTGCAGCCTGTCATTCAGGGAGATTAAAAAAATAGCCCACTCTTGCCCCTTTAAATTCTGTGATAATGAGGCCCACTGCATAAAGCATTGTATTCTTTTGAAAGTCCCTCTAACACTGTTGGAACACACATGAAAATGGTCAAAGGTAAATGGACATTTGCGGAAACAGGCTTCTTTAACATGAAAATAGCACCTCTCATAGAGTGATGGGATAGGGTGCGGTTCCTGATAAGATTACAAACAGACTAATTTGTGGCCCTAACGTAAAGATTCCTCAGTAACAAAGTTTCTAAATCAGCCTGGTTTAAATGATAAATATGAGGACATTGAGCTTTCGGACTCCCCATTATCCATCACGGCAAATGCTGCCTGCTGGTAAAGACCACCTCCCTCACTCTGCACCCCTTTTCACATTTCATGTGGGTCAGGTCAGCAGTGAGAGTTCCGTTTCTGAGACCTGACAGCCAGAGTTCTGAGTCATGGTGGCCAAACTTCGTCACATCTAATTCCCGAATGTCATAAAAGCGGCTAAAAGGTAAAGAAAGGAATCCAAAAAAGAGAAAAGAAAAGAGAGTAAAATGGAGCTTCCCATTGAATGTCAGAGCTGGAAAACAACTTATAGATCATGTCGTCAAGGTCCCCATGCACAGGGGAAGAAGACGAGGCCCAGAGAAGGGGAGTGGGGGAGTTTGCTCGCACTCCCACAGCTGGTTGGGCCGGGACGAAGACCCCAGGTGACTCTTGCTGCCGTGCCAAGCTGCTACTCTGTCTCACGATACTGTGCTGCCCACAAATTGTTCTTCAAGGATCCACCGGGATAGTTTATGAATCCTTTAAATGCAAAAATTAAAATGATCTTGGGAACCCAGAGAGCCACGAGACCAAGTTCAGGACTTATCTCGACTGTTTACCAACCGTGTGGCACCAAGCCAGACCTTTTCTGAGCCTGTTACCTCTTCTAGAAAGTAATATTCTCTCTCTTCCCTTTTACAGAGTTTCTCTGAGGGTGAAATGTGCCATTTTATGGGGAAATTCTTTGCAAACTAAAAACCCTCAGGAAGACATATGCCATTAAACCTTTGGCTGCAAAACCTGGGCGCAGAATAGGGTCCAAGGAAGGTCATATATGTAGCTATTATTTTGCCGTGTTTGTTGTTTGGGTATTTTAGAAACACCTCATTGCTAATCTTACAAATCCAGGCTTTGGAGTCAAATCCCAGTGCCCATTTGCCTACTGCCGGTCACACTGACAGTTACTTTATCTCTCCAGAGCTCAGATCTCTATCTGTAAAGTAGGACCCATAACAACATTTAATTTATAAGATGGTTGTGAGCATCAAAGAAATAACATGTGCAAATTACTTTGTGCAGCCTGAATATAGGACCAGTTTAACAAACACTTATAACTGATAAGTGTTTCAGTCATTATATTTATTATTTATTCTGCTCTAGACAAGGAGTGAGACTG
The DNA here is from genome assembly GCF_000325575.1 of Pteropus alecto. Taxonomy (NCBI): domain Eukaryota; kingdom Metazoa; phylum Chordata; class Mammalia; order Chiroptera; family Pteropodidae; genus Pteropus; species Pteropus alecto. Next base: position 8,134,624 of record NW_006433024.1, on the reverse strand, counting down.
TCGAGCTGCGTGAGTAGGGGGTCAAGGCTCTTTTGTTAATTAAAGCCCCAAGTCTGACGAAGCTTGGCAGTAATAGGTGCTTAATGAATATTTTGGAGTGAAATAATGAAATCATATTGAAACACAGAACTATAAGATTCATTATATTCTAATTTCATTTTAAGATGTACTTAGGTACAATCACTCATTCATTCATTCCACAAAAATTTGTTGAGCGCCTGCTTTGTGCCGGGCTCTGTGCTTGATAATGGATATATATTAGGCATAAAATAGACACAGTCCCTGCTGTGGTAACCTTGAATCTTGGGGGCAGGGGGAGACTGAAGGGCAAGCAAGTAAACAGAAATAAAACAAATTCAGTTATGAATTAGAGTAAGTCCTGTGAAGGAATCATAGGAGTTTTAAAATGATAACCAGAATGCTTTTCTGAACTGTCAAGGAATGCTTTCTGAAAACAAATAAGTTAGCCCTTTGCATCTCATGCTCGTGGAAGAAAGTTGTATAAAATGGCCTATCCATTTCCTTATAGATCAAATTGGACGCATGTGATAAGCTTCCTAAAGGCTGTTTTAAGAACCAGTGTATAAAGCTATAAAATGTTAGTGTACCTCACGATCATCTATGGAATCCGTGAAGCAATCAGAAGCCTGGGCCTCCACCCAGAGGTCGAGAATGAGGCTGCCTGGTGGGTGCCTGGCATCAGTGCCAGGTTTATGGAAGAAGGAACCCTTCGGATGCTGTTCTCGTGCCCTCAAGTCTGAGAACTCAACCCATCCCTGCTGATTCCATGCTGGCTAATTCCTCCGAACTGCCCGACACTCGCCTCCGCTACAGCAGCATAAGATGTGGGGTTCAGTAGGAATGACGTGTAGACATTCTCCAGTCCTTCATTGAAAATCCTTGTTATGAAAATGGCGCCTTTGCGATTTGTCTCGTTCTCCCTCCAAATGATGCTCATCCACCTCTTAAAAAATAATCCCTCAAGATGGTGACAGCAGATGAGGGACTCTTAGCCAGGGTTCCCTCTGCAGTTGTTCCTAAACTGGGCTTCGGTTCTGCAAACCCCCTGACATTGTTTGTTAATCTTGCGTTTTTGGTGTAAATATGTATTTTCACTTTTGAAGATCTATAGCTTTCTTCATATTTAAAGGTGTCTGCTCCCCCAGGTCAGCACTGCACTAGCCAGGAGGGGTGGCGTCTTGTGCATCTTTGCATCCCAGCACCTGGGACAGGGACTGGTTCATAGGAGCCTTTGCAGAAATCTTGCTTGGCCGAAGTAAAGAGTCATTGTGAAGCAGACCCTTTCAGCTGTCAGCGGAGGATGGAACCCCAACTCTGCTTTTTCTCTTTGCCCCTGCCTAACTGCACAAACCCCTCTTGGCTATGCCACCGTCTTCGATATGCCCCTCTGCATCTGGCTTTCTATTCATCAGCTATCAATATCCACCGAGTGCTGGCTCTTGTCAGTCTAATTTCGAGTTGCTGCTGCTCCTTGACACGCTGCACTTCATCAACCACACACTGCTTGGCTCCTATTACCACTGATCTCAGCACCGCTAATAAACAGCAACACCCAGGCCATATTTTCTGGTCCCTGTCAGGCCGCTGCTTTCCTGGGTGAAATAAAAGTCCTATTAACATGCTCCTCCTCATTGCCTCTGACAGTTTGATTAATTAGGCCTCCTCTTTAGATGACCTCTGCACTAACACGACAAGGAGGTGAATATAAAATGAATAGTTTACCCACATAATGGGCTACTGTGGGTTTGGGATTTTTATCAAATCAGACTGTCAGAAGTTCTGGACTTGTGTGAAATTCCATGGCATGCAGCAGCCCAAGAGGACAGCTTTTGGACCCTGTCACACACATACCTGATAGGACTTGAGGCCAGGTGCTCCAGAGAAGGGAGACCCCCACCTAACAAATATTGGCCTGTCTGCCTAGAATGACCCTGTGTTTACGCAGCCCAGCTCATAGAATACCAATCTAATGTTCTTTTTTAATGTTATCAAATAGAATGACATTTTGTTTTCAACAGCTTCTTATTCCTTTTTTTTTCTTTCCCTCCTTCCCTCCATCCCTGCCAGGAAACACAATATGTTAACTTTGTGGCTGCCTTGCTTCTCAGAAGCTAATGCAAAACCATTACAAAAAGAGCACTTGAGTTAAATGTCCACATTTCCATTGTAAGGAGATGTTTTCAGGGAAATCAGTAACTTAGGCATAAAAAGTCACGTTAGACTGGGACTCCAGGAGGGCTCTGACGGTCTTGGCAAGCAAATTGGGCTGCTTGTTTTCCCTTATGGGCGTGTGGCATCGGAAGGGTGCTCCTGCCTTTGTCGTTTGCCACTTCTTTAGTGTAGGGATGGCTTAGGAAACCATTAGCCAGATTGAAATATACGAGGGGCTCTCTAATTGCTTTGCCAAGCAGGCTCTGGAGGTATTTTAAATCCTGCCTGTGAGGAAGAGTAGCAGCCTGACCAGTGTCAAGTCTTCATCAGGCAAGAAAACATGAACAAAGGTGCCAGGAAATGGAAAGATGTCTGTTTCTTCCGCTTACTTATACTGTTTTCTTTTTCCTTTGCAGCGAGTTAATATATTCTTCTTGTCAGCTGTGTAACAGCTAGCACTTTTAAAAATGTGCCATTCTATCATAGTGTCCTCCAAAGAAAGATAATTTTAGCGATGCCAAGATCAAACCTGTGAATACTTACCATAGATCTCAGTGCTAGCTAAGTGCTCAGTAAGTGGTTGTCAGGTTGAGCTGAATTGGAAGCCTTTGTTCCAGCTGAATTCCCAGCGGATGAAACAATAGGAGGAGAGAGTAGGAGAGGGAGCTTGCCAGTGTCCTCTAGCATAGCCCATTTTCTGTACACAGTTGGAATTCCCAGGGCCAAGAAGGAACTCGAGACTTTTGACCTTGATTGCAAAACTATTCATTTTGTAGCAACCCAAATTTGGGCTGCATTAACACCTATATGCAACCAGCTTAGTGAAATACTGGGTGATCCATGGAGAAACGATCGTACTAGTAGAAAATGGGGTACTCAAGAAGGTACAGATCCCTCTACCATCATTTTAGACTTGCGTCCCTAAGGAAGGGAGAAATTTCTTGATCAAAGGTTATGTTAACCCAAGCAGATATTTGTACATCTGTGTTCATAGTAGCATTATTCACAATAATCAAAGGGTGGGAGCAACCCAAATGTCCTCCACTAAATGAATGGATAAATAAAATGTATATACGCACGATGGAATATTATTCAGCCTTTAAAAGGAAGGAAATTCCGACACATGCTATAACATGGATGAACCTTGAAAACACGCTAAGTGAAAAAAAAACAAACACAAAAGGACAAAGGTTGTATGATTCTATTTATATGAAATACGTAGAGTAGTCAAATTCACAGAGGTGGGAAGTGAAATGGTGGTTGCCAGGGGAAGAGGGAGGAACAGAGTTATTGTTTAATGGGTACAGAGTTTCAGTTGGGGAAGATAAAACGGGGAGATGGAAGGTGGTGATGGTTGCACAACAATGTGAATGTACTTAATGCTGCTGAACTGTACACTTAAAAATGGTTAAAATGGTAAGTTATATGTTATGGATATTTTACCACAGTAAAAATATATATATATATATTACATTAATTAGTGACAGATTAGATGAGAACTCAGGAATGGCAAGATCTTTGCCTAAGAGTCAGAAAATGTGGAATCTAGGTCTCTGTATGAGTCACAGGTCTTCAGCAAATCAAGTCAGCCTTTTGAGCCCTCGTTTCTATCCCTGGTGGGAGAGGGTCCAACGGTCTTTCCATTATGCCAGCCTTACCCACCCAGAGAGAGCCCTTTCTCATCTTCTGAGTTGTCCCACTGGACACTTTAATGAGGCCAGCCTGGTTTTTGCGTCCTGTATTTTCTCTTTGTCACAGGTCATTTAGGCAATGACTGAACACCTAGAATAGGTGTTGTCAGGGGAAAAGAACGATAGAGAAGATGGAAGCTTTAAAGGGACTGTACATCTTCCCCAAACTTAATTTCACAATTCCCAAAGAGGAAAAAAAAATTAATGGAGTTGCTGTTAAGAAATTGCTGTGTGTCCTGTTCTTTCATCCCAATGTGGATGATCACTGACTCCCAGAAGTCCTGACAAAGTCAGAGGACATCTTCAAAATTTATTTAATTAAGGTAGCACAGGGGCTGGTTCTTTGTCACACAAGATAATGGATATTTAAGAAATTAATGCTGTAGTGAGTGTATCTAAGATTTTTTAAAATGTTTTGGTGCATTACTGAATGATTTAAATATTTTTTGACTGAATAAATTAAA
>NW_006433024.1:8101230-8126817 GCF_000325575.1 Pteropus alecto | reverse complement strand
CTTCATCAGGCAAGAAAACATGAACAAAGGTGCCAGGAAATGGAAAGATGTCTGTTTCTTCCGCTTACTTATACTGTTTTCTTTTTCCTTTGCAGCGAGTTAATATATTCTTCTTGTCAGCTGTGTAACAGCTAGCACTTTTAAAAATGTGCCATTCTATCATAGTGTCCTCCAAAGAAAGATAATTTTAGCGATGCCAAGATCAAACCTGTGAATACTTACCATAGATCTCAGTGCTAGCTAAGTGCTCAGTAAGTGGTTGTCAGGTTGAGCTGAATTGGAAGCCTTTGTTCCAGCTGAATTCCCAGCGGATGAAACAATAGGAGGAGAGAGTAGGAGAGGGAGCTTGCCAGTGTCCTCTAGCATAGCCCATTTTCTGTACACAGTTGGAATTCCCAGGGCCAAGAAGGAACTCGAGACTTTTGACCTTGATTGCAAAACTATTCATTTTGTAGCAACCCAAATTTGGGCTGCATTAACACCTATATGCAACCAGCTTAGTGAAATACTGGGTGATCCATGGAGAAACGAGTGCTCTAGTAGAAAATGGGGTACTCAAGAAGGTACAGATCCCTCTACCATCATTTTAGACTTGCGTCCCTAAGGAAGGGAGAAATTTCTTGATCAAAGGTTATGTTAACCCAAGCAGATATTTGTACATCTGTGCATAGTAGCAAGGAAGGGAGAAATTTCTTGATCAAAGGTTATGTTAACCCAAGCAGATATTTGTACATCTGTGTTCATAGTAGCATTATTCACAATAATCAAAGGGTGGGAGCAACCCAAGTGTCCCCCACTAAGTGAATGGATAAATAAAATGTATATACGCACGATGGAATATTATTCAGCCTTTAAAAGGAAGGAAATTCCGACACATGCTATAACATGGATGAACCTTGAAAACACGCTAAGTGAAAAAAAAACAAACACAAAAGGACAAAGGTTGTATGATTCTATTTATATGAAATACGTAGAGTAGTCAAATTCACAGAGGTGGGAAGTGAAATGGTGGTTGCCAGGGGAAGAGGGAGGAACAGAGTTATTGTTTAATGGGTACAGAGTTTCAGTTGGGGAAGATAAAACGGGGAGATGGAAGGTGGTGATGGTTGCACAACAATGTGAATGTACTTAATGCTGCTGAACTGTACACTTAAAAATGGTTAAAATGGTAAGTTATATGTTATGGATATTTTACCACAGTAAAAAAAATATATATATATTACATTAATTAGTGACAGATTAGATGAGAACTCAGGAATGGCAAGATCTTTGCCTAAGAGTCAGAAAATGTGGAATCTAGGTCTCTGTATGAGTCACAGGTCTTCAGCAAATCAAGTCAGCCTTTTGAGCCCTCGTTTCTATCCCTGGTGGGAGAGGGTCCAACGGTCTTTCCATTATGCCAGCCTTACCCACCCAGAGAGAGCCCTTTCTCATCTTCTGAGTTGTCCCACTGGACACTTTAATGAGGCCAGCCTGGTTTTTGCGTCCTGTATTTTCTCTTTGTCACAGGTCATTTAGGCAATGACTGAACACCTAGAATAGGTGTTGTCAGGGGAAAAGAACGATAGAGAAGATGGAAGCTTTAAAGGGACTGTACATCTTCCCCAAACTTAATTTCACAATTCCCAAAGAGGAAAAAAAAATTAATGGAGTTGCTGTTAAGAAATTGCTGTGTGTCCTGTTCTTTCATCCCAATGTGGATGATCACTGACTCCCAGAAGTCCTGACAAAGTCAGAGGACATCTTCAAAATTTATTTAATTAAGGTAGCACAGGGGCTGGTTCTTTGTCACACAAGATAATGGATATTTAAGAAATTAATGCTGTAGTGAGTGTATCTAAGATTTTTTAAAATGTTTTGGTGCATTACTGAATGATTTAGATATTTTTTGACTGAATAAATTAAACAAGTGGGAAAAAGTCCAACAAACCAGCACAGACCAAAAAGTACAGATATAAAACCAAAAAGAAAAGTGGAATGGAGTAAGATTACGATGACTGTTTTTCTAAGTGAGTTAATTTAATTTTTAAGTCTTAACTTGTAATATTTAGATCACCATAAATGCGTGTTTTATATCTTTTGTCAGCTGTGAGGTGCGTTTATTCCGAATGTTTATTTAAAATAGATTTAGCCATCATAGGGTTAGGTCATCTTGGAAAAGTGTCCCGTCTGGAAGAAAAAAAAAAATGGGTGACGTTTTGTGTGTTTGAGAGTAATTCAGAAATCGCTATTAATTTCCAGTCTTGTTGTAGACTGCTTCTTCAGAAAGGGAAGTGTGTTTGATATGTTTGAAGCACTTTGTGAGACAAGCAAAATAATTTGGAACAATTGAAAGTGACAGCTCTGCTCAGAGCACATGGCTTTATTTTCATTACTTTACAATGCAGGTGGAATGCAAATTATACCTCTGGTCAGTTGCCTCTCTCAAGTTCATATTTTCTACCTTGTGCTTTAAGGGAAAACTCTTCACCTAACATTACCATTCCATCCTGTTTAGTTTCTTTTTGACTTTCCTAGTGAATTTGTTTCTTTACTTATTTTTTAACTCATTACAAAAAGCTTAAATCAGTTTCCTTTCAAAAATAATTGCTTTGCTGTAACTCTCACGAGATGACAAGAACACAAAAAAGATGTGTATTTTGCTTTGAAAATAGTGCTTTTTCCAGAATATCTTGCATCCCTTAGTAATTTGCATTCATCCATATATCAAACGTGGATTGAGAGCAATGCACAGTTCCAAGTACCTGGGTGCTAGGGAGAAGCGTAAGGTGAGCTCATCCCTGCTTAAGACGAGTTCACTAGTATTTACTTAGGCAGTCTTCCTTCTGGTGAGAAATGTCACTGATTCATAGTTTTCAAGTAGACGGAACTCCATCAACCTAGTCATTCTCTCGAGACAGTAGGTGCCGGAGGGGAGGGTCTACTATTTATCATCCCCAGCTGTATGCAAAGCGTTGCCTATTCCCTAAGTTCATTCTGCAGAGACAAGATTTGAACCCAGATTCGTATGGCTGCAAAGTCTCAGTACTTTCCACTTTACTGTGCCAGATTTTGAAAATGGTTAGCCTCTCTCTCACCTGTCTCATTCTGTCTTTTTTCTACCTCTATCCCTTCCTACCTCATGCCTTTCCTTCTTCCCCCCACTCTGTCTCCACTTACAGTGTGAAAGGAGCTTAGTGAGACAGGACAATGACCCGGAAGTCAGGTAGACAGCAGCTTGACTCTCACCTGTTCTGGGTGACCTTGGACAAGTTATTTATTTAACTTTGCTAAGTCTCAGTTGCCTCAGCTTGAACTAGAGATGATACTGATACTTAAAGTCATAAGTTCCAGCATGTAAAACACTCTGCTTGGTGCCTGATACAGGAAACTCTCATTAGTGATAACTGCTATTATTTTTACTATCTTGTCATCATAAATGCTGTTTCTGTTTTATGACTTTTTAAAATATCTCATTTCCTACTAGGTCCCCAGCATAGTGGATGGGGAAGCAGGTGTGGAGGATTGGTTTCAGGAATCTGTGTCTGTGAGCAAAGGGATATATTAATATTGCATCTGAGGAATTTCTTGCGTTATAGATTCAAAACAGGTTAGATTCAAAGCTTAATGGTGATAACCATTTTTTTTTTTAAACAAAAAGAGAGAGTCCCAACGGATAGTCAGCTGAAATGTCACCTTATATGTGATATGCAGGAAGTCTCCCAGGAGGAGGTGGTCACTCCAGCCTCTATACGGAGTGAGTGCTCAGTAACCTTCGTTGTGTGGCTGAATAGATTAAATAATGAATGAATGCCAACGCTTATCACATTGTTTTAAAATGTTTTCATGTTTGGTGCCCTTAACAGACATGAAATTGGTCAGATCTAGAGCGATGTCTCGTCTCTTTCCCCTTCGTCCTGCTTCCCTGACATACTTCTTCACACATAGTAGGCAATCGGCAAAGATTTCTCTGTTGCGTCTGTAAACTTTTTTCCTATCAGTGATGATTCCTCAAAGACTCACAGATTTCATGTGACTAAGTATCTACATCATAGATTATAATTAATTGGGCTCCGTTTATGTTTTCTCTAAAACATCCCCAGTGTGTTTCTGTCTGGAAACTAGTCTTCTATCTTTCCCCGCTTCCGAAATCTCAAGATATTCTTCTTAAACTGCCATGCTTGAGGGGGCTTCTCTCTTCTTCAGATTCTTCCTGCCTTCTTCCATAGCTTTCCAACAATTCTTATATGTCTGCTTAACCCAGGTATCTTGAACATATGTGAAATGTTCTCTCTCAAGGAGCCATCTTTCAGCCTGTTATTTCAGTGAGCCAGAGATCAACAAACAAATATTTCTTTTATGCCTACTAGCACCAGGCGCTGGACTAGGCTGTAAGGATACAGTGGTAAACAAGACTAGCCCCAGGGGACTTACACTTCAGTAAAGGAGCAATTCAAGGGCAGTGAGTGTTTCAGAGTGATAAGTTGGAAATAAGAGGGCAGCCTAACCTAGCCCAAACATGGGGCGCTAGAGACTCTGATGGAACCCCAGCACTTATTGCCATTAGGACTCGGGACTGAGGAAACACGTAACAAAGAAAAGGACCCAAGAAAATACAGATCATGGCACTGGCACAGCATTTGGGGACCAAAACTTTAGAAATGTTTCCCACTTTTATAATTGGGATTGAATTAAAGGACAAAGTGGGAGAAAAATGATAGACTGAACCACAGAATCACAGATCTGTTGCCAGGCTCCTGGGATGAGGGAGCATCTTTTAGAGGCATAATTAAGCTATTACCACAAGATTGTAGTCAATTGTAAGTACTTCATACATTACAGATGTTTCTAAAAGTGATTGGTTCTATAAGAGGGGATTGTGGCAAAATATGAAAATATGATCTCTCACTTGTTCCATTTCTGATTTTCCACATGGAACAGATGATTTTGATTGTTTCATGGTCAACCCAGAATTATGAAAGTCTGGGAAGATTAGAAGGAGTATAAACTAGCTACTTAAATCTTTCCTCAGCGGCATTGGAAAGCATGTGTTTCTAGTAATAACTCTTGGGAACTATTTGGTCAGTAAATGCTTCAGTTGTAATTAAAAGGGCATTTCCTTGGTTTTAATTTCTTTAAATTAATTAAAAAATATGTCATCTGGGTATGGGGAGGTAAAGTCCCTTCCTACAAATGGGGAAATATTATTTCTGAGGCCGAAAAGGGAGTATTCCAAAGCCCACTGGTCCTTGCTGAGTAACTCATGGGATGAGGAGGGAGCGGGGAGACCGATTTGGGAGGTGCTGCTCACTAGTCCTCTTGGAGATTCATATGTGCCAATACACTAAAGGCTCTGAGAAGTCCTGTAGTAAAGAAACCTCTTTAACTCAGCTTTTCACAATTGTGTTTGATTACAGCACCCTGTTTTTAACCCAAGACCTATTATCATTCCACAGAACACACTTTGGAAAATGTGGCTGTAATGGGATTTCTTAGCATCCTTTGGATGCATTCTTGTGGTGGCACCATGCTAACAGGACTTACAAGCAGGCATACCCTGTATAGAAACCAAAGACAAGGCCTCAGCCGCTGATTTTCTGGCATTGCCAACTCAGCCCTGATTGTTTATTAAGTGAAATGAGCATGTCAGTAAAGTGTAGTGGGAAAAAACACTGGGCTCAGAGTCAGGCTTAGTCTCGGTCTGGCACTGACTAGCTTTGCTTTCTTAAGTAAAGAATAGAAACCTATTGAGCTTTTTTTATCTGGAAAATGCCATAAGCGTACTCATTCTTCAGCCACCCTCATAGCCATTATTCACTCAGTGCTCTAGAGTCTAGAGTCTAGAAAAGGGGTAGGGAAACTTTTTGTGTAAACGGCTGCAGATTAAATATCTGAGACTTTGCAGACCATCTCGTCCCTGCTGTGACACCTCAACTCTGCAGCGTGGAAGCAGCCATAGATGATATGCAAAGGAATAGTTGTGACTGCGTCTCAACAAAACTTTTTACAAAAACGGTCACCGGGCCATATTTGGCCTATAAGCCATAGTTTGCTGCCCCCTGATCTAGGGTATGTCGAAGCTTTTCATAATACTTTAATTTATACCCAAGGTAACTGAGGCATAGAAATGTTTAGTAACTTGCTTAAGGCAATACAGTTAATGAGAGGACCAAGAATTGTGCTTTTACCTCCCATATTAAACTCCCTTCCCTTATGACATCACAAAAACAGGTCATAAATTGCAATGGTGTATACAAATAGGATGTAATATTATCTGAGGAAATTCCCATTTACTTATCTATAGGAAGCAGTTCACGAGGAGAAGCATATATTATATATTACATAATAAGCTTGCCATTCCCTCTTATCCTCTCTACTCCCACTTTTATACTGTGTCCCAGGCCCTCACCTTGAGCACAGAGTATTATTCACCTTCTCTTCCTTTGGCAGTGACTAAGATTTCTAGAGCACCACAGTTGAAAGAGATCGCCTTTTTCCGGAAATTACCAAAATTCACCAGCAATCTATTGAACATAATAGTGACACTGCAAATGTACCTGTAACTTCAAATTTTAAGGTGTTGGATGCTATAGACTTGAAGCCTAGAGTGCCAGCAAATTCAGACTGTTTCTTAATAAAAAATAACCCCGTGCACATTCATTTATATTTTTCTTCCTAAGTGGAGTAAAACTAGCCCTAGAGTCAAGTTTGAAATTATTTTCATAATTTTGGGTAATTAAGACACTTCCCAGATCTCATTAGCAAAAGCCCAAAATAGAATAATTGCCATATAATTAGTGATTGGCAGATCTTTAGAGGTTTGGAGTGTTTGTTCTTTTCTGAATCTGGAAGTACAAGGGCCTAACCTGAGTTTATCTGAACACAGGATAATTCAGAACCAGACAACATTCCTTTGCCAATTCATTTTAGTCTCAATTGACTTGTTTTACTAAACTCTGTATCTTCCTCTGAGTTCTCGGACATATTTTGTCATTTTCTACTTAAATCTTTCTCCCTTGTTGGATTCCTGTTCCTGAACAACTGTTCCATGTGTTCTTTTTCTGTGACAAAGTGCTACAAGATTGTAAGGGTGGGGTGGCCGGAAGCTGTTCCTGCCCCCTAGAGGTTGCAGTCTGGGTAAGAAGGTCGGACCGCATGATATGGCTTCAGAAGGATAGAGCGGCAGATCATTCAGTTAAGATTGTTGTCTGCTGAGGTTTAGAGTCGGAGCCTTCTATTTTTCTCTTGCATTCTAAATGTGTTTCAGAGCCACTGTGGTCATCACTGTTGATCTCACAATAACCCTACGAGGCAGTGTGGGTAGGACACAGATTAGTACTATCTTATACTTGAAGAAAGTTGGAGCGCAGGGGAGACTAGTAACTTCTCCGAAGTCATATAGCTATTCATGGGTTAAAAAAAGGAGAAAAGAAAAAAAAACAAAAATACTAGTCCCTCGCCCTTTGTCGCTACCTGTTTCTACTGGGATACATGGCACATAGCCCATGATTTCCTAAGTGTCTCGCCCCTTTATCTTATAAGGAGAAAGCGTGTGAACTTTGAAGTCAGGCATCTCTGTATCCAAGCCCAGCTCAGCCACTTGGCTGTGACTTCTTAGTTCAGTAATTTAAGCATTCTTAGTCTTATTCTTCATAGGTTACTTGAGACTATAATATCTACCTTGAAGGACTCTTACAGGGATTAAATAGAGGACAAATGTGGAAAGCACTTAATAAGTGTTTAATAAATGGAAGCTTTTATGATCATCCTCCAGACAGAGTTCATCACTCCATACGTACTCACACCACTTACTACACAAGTCTGTCTCCTTTACCAGACCATGAGCTCTTTGCGAATGAAAGCCATTCCTTTGTCATCTCTGACACATAGTAGGGCTCAACACATTTTGTTCATTTAACGAACACCTAGCACTTAATGTGTGTCGGGACCATTCTGTTTTACATATTTTAACTAAGCCCCATGATAACCCCTTGAGGTAGAAAACGATTATGATTCCAGTTATACTGATGAGAAAACTGAGGCCCAGGGAGGTTTGCCAGAGTTTGCCCAGCCAGTAAGTGGTGAAACAAGGATTTAAACACAGTTGTGTGGCTCCAGAGTCCACGATCTTACCCAGTACATGATGCCATCAGATAGATGGACTGGGTGTCCAGGCCTGTCACCTCTGTTTCCCACAAGGTTCCCACAAGGCTCCTTGGCCCCAGAGGCTCATTTTATTAATAAGCCAGAGATTCTCTCATGAGGTCAGAGTCCCTCTGCCTTCCTTGCACTGCACTTGATCTCTTGATCTTGATCCCAAAGTGGCAAGTAAAGAGGACCGCCGAACCCTGGGCCTGAATTTCTGTGCAGAATCTAGAGGTGTTTCGAATGAAGTGGGAAGGTTGCTGATAGGCCGGCTGGGTAGAGGAAGGCAGGGGAGTAGACTCAGTCTAGAATTCAAGTAAGTGTTGATGTAGAGGAGCCCAGATCAGGCAGCCATGGCTAGATAACAAGGCAGGTGCTTATTCTCCTGCAAGGAAAGGATTGACTTAGGAACCGAGCAGTCCCTTTCAAACACTCTCGGGTAGGAATGTGATGGAGAAAAGAGAAGCTTTCAGGTCTCACTTAAGAGAAAGTAGCAAAACAAGGAATCAATCTCCCAGTCCCCATTTGAGCTTCTGTCTCAGGTAAGGTGTGCAATCATTTGCAGAGGTGTGCAATCAGTTTAATAGAATCATAGAAAAGCTCGAATGAACAGGGAAAGGAACATATTAAAGCAAACATACGGTAGTAAAAAGAAAATCCATTCTGAGTTGTGGGTGGCTAAATTGGTGTTTAGGCCCTGGTTTTTATTGCATCCCAATGCTGTGAGCAGAGCAACTCTGAGGCAGGCTTGGTGATGACAATATCCATTAAAGTTAATTTCCTGATAGAGGCCACTTAAATCTGATTGTTGTTTTAATTTGTTTCTCTGCTAATTTCCTTCAGCTTAAATAGAGGAAGCTCTCTGTACCTCCCACGGCCAGCCCCGGAGTCTCTCCGAGGGGTGGTATCTATCATGGCTTTGACCATTTAGGGAGGACTGTCATGGCCACACTCCCTAGGCTACGGGTCCCCAATCCCCCGGGCTGTGGACCAGTACCTGTCGCGGCCTGTTAGAAGGTGAGCAGCTGGTGAGCGAGCGAAACTTCATCTGTATTTGCAGCCGCTCCCTAGCACTAGCATCATCACCTCAGCTCCACCTCAGTTTCATCAGGGCAGCCGCTCCCTAGCACTAGCATCATCACCTCAGCAGCACCTCAGTTCATCAGGCATAAGAGCACTGGTCCCTGGTGCCAAAAAGGTTGGAGAATGCTGCTCTAGGCAGGAGGTGACTTCTTTATTTATCACTGGAACCTGGAAGTTTCCTGATTTGGAATATAAAGGCTCTCACTTTAAAAATTTACTGAGTAATTGATTTATCAACTGAGAAATCTTTCTGTTACTCAGCAAAGGCCCAAATCCACAAAGATCTTAATGGGAAAAATGTGAGCCCCAGGAGTGTCGGAGTAACTACTGGGGTGAAGTCCTGAATTTCAAATTATACATACATGTCTTTTGTGGGAAGAACCAGTATAAACACAGGCTAAAACATCAAAGCAGGAAGGAATAATCTCTTAATGATAACAGATACAGTGCCCTGTTGGAAGTGTTTTAACATACAGGAAGTTGGCGAGGTAGGTTTTGTTACCTGCATTTTTACAGATGAGGAAGCTGATGCACAAAGGTAAATCAAGCTCATATCCAGGTTTTGAGCTAAGAAGCTGGCTCTTTACCATGAAGCCAGTGCTTCTCAAACTCTGGTCCCAAGACCCACATCAACATCAGCACCTGGGACCTTGTCATAAAATGCACATTCCAGACCTGTCGAACTTTGTAGTGGGCCTTTCAGGTGATTCTGATGCTCTCTAACGTTTGAGAACCACTGCACTATACCTTGCTCCCTCTCCAGAATTTGGTGTTGCATTCTATAAATATTTATCAAGTATGTAATAAAAGACAGACTCTGTTGGAAATAGAGCAAAGACAAAAATGCCTCCCTTCATGGAGTTTACAGTTTGGAGAATGAGACAGACACTAAAGAAATTAAGGAATTTATATGCCGAGCTCTGCTATCTCAGGTTGGCAGATTATGTTGACAGGGGGGGAAAAAGTACTGAACCTTAGCACTCTACCCACTGATGGGCAGGTGAAGGAACAGCTATATAAAAGAGTTTAGTAACTCGCCTCGGGTGACATGATTGTTTACAATTCAGAGGCAGGTTTAAAACCCAGGCCTCTAGGTTTCTGATCAGAGAGTCTTTCTACTGTACAATGCTGAACGACTTTTCTGTTCTCCTTCACCAGTATCTTGTCAGAGGAAAAAAATAACGAAGTTTATAGACTCTCTGACCTGAAACTAAAACCCCTCTCTGCCACTTAGAGATGGACCCCACATGGATTAACGTGGAAAATTTGACAGTTATCTGTAGAGGCAGAGCTGGAAGTTCAAAGCCACCGGTTACTTCTAGCTCACAAAATTGAGAGAAACTCCAGTCTAGAGAGAGGGAGAGAGATGAATGATGGATGAGTGGTCAGCCTTTGTCAGCCAGTCGAGTGTCACTGCTCATGGATGCACAAAACTTCCTGTTCTTCACCTTTGTGAAGCTTTTGGGAAATAGGTTTTTTTCTCTTTCTCCCTGTGGTATGCTTAGCCAGCATCCTCAGAAGCAGCATGAAGTTTGTGTATATTAGGTATTCTTCCAAATGTAGAGCCACCATGATCGAATATCACTGCCACTACTAGTTCAAAGTTTTCTGTTTGGGGAAGAGCCAGCAGAACTCTGACTCCTACAATTTTGCAATTGTTGAAAAGTTAGACAACTCCACTTTTGATACTGTTCATTAAAAGGCTTTGAGAAGAAGCTATTGAGTAGCTAGAGGCTGTGGCCATTTTATGGAGATCGTGTGTCATCAGACAGTGAAAGTGGGGAAGAGTGAGGGACACAAATTCTAGTTTCCTCACTTTTAAAATACTAGCATCAACAAGGAAGAGAGCAGAAATTTCTCTATAGAGTTAATAACTCAGAAAGCCTACAAACAAGAGCCCCTTAAGAACTCACTCAGAAGCTCTGCTCACTCTGATTTAACTCTTGACTGTGACACGCTCTGCTGGCCCCAGAAGAACCTGAGTAGCAGATCTGAAGGAGAAATGGAAATGCTTTTTTTATTTTATTTATTTATTTATTTTTATAATGCAAAAAACAGATTTATTTGTATGCACAACAATGAGGATTAGGATACTAGATAAGGAAAGCAGGCTTCTGTCAAATGGCTTCTGTCAAGTGGGCTCTCGAGGCAAACTAAGTTTGGATCTCAACTTTGCCAGTCAGATGTATGACCTAATCAAGTGATTTAAACACTGTGGACCTCGGCTTATTTGATTGTCTATAAAACAGAGAAAATAACAGTCATATCTCATAGGGTTGTTGTGAAGTTAAAAGGAGCTAATGTATTGAAAGCACCTGACAGGTGACTATATAATTGTTTTAGTAGTGGAATAACAAAAATCAAATTGAATAGTTAGCACTTATTGAGAGCTTCCTATATGCCAGGCACGGATCTAAGCACCGCATAGGTATTAATTTATTTAAACATCACTATTACCATTGGAAGTGCTTTGTGTTATCCCATATACTTTGCCAACCAGGAAGATTTAAAAAGTGTTGTTTTTAAGCAAATCCAGCAGTATACCTGTACTTGTAATATTATGAAAATAGTTGTTTCACTTTTAAAAATATCAACATCATTAAGGAAAATTATTGCTCCAGATGATAAATCAGGATGATCTATGGATTCAGGTGTTCCCAGCGTAGAGCCAGGCCCCACGAGGATAGACACACACTTGTTTGAGAAGTGTAGTCCTGCCTTCATTTATCATCTCTGCTGTTCAGGGGCCACCATAGCTGAACTGGTGATGGGAAAGGTGGCAGTTGAGGAAGGGAAGAACCCCATATCCTGTGTCTCTTCTCTCCCCTTACAGTGGGAGCTGGGGGCCCCAGAGGAATCTTCATCTCCTCCCTTCCACTCCCTGTCAATTCCAGGTCCTGTTTTTCTCTGCAGCTCAGCATCAGTGCAATGCCAATGTGGTAGGCGGAATAATGGCCCTGCAAAGATGACCACATCATAATCCCCCCAAAGTTCTGAATGACCTTACATAGCAAAACTAATTTTGCAAATATATTAAAGACCTTGAGATGGGGAGATTATCCTGGATTATCTCAGTGGGCCCAATATAATTATAGGGATCCTTATGCAAGAGAGGCAGGAGGGTCAAAATGAGAGAAGATGTGACCACAGAAGCAGAGATCAAAGCGGCATGGCCAGGAGGCAAGAAATGTCGGTGGCATCTAGAAGCTAGAAAAGGTAAAGAACTAGATTCTCTCCTAGAGCTTCCAAAAGGAACCAACCCTGTCAGTACCTTGATTTTAGTGCAATGAGATTCACAGGCGAAGACATGAGACTGAAGGAAAAGAAAGGTGTGATGGGACCATCTGGGGCAGGCCTGGACCTACCTGTTGGATGGTGTTTCCTAAAGCGACTTTCGAGGAGATTGGTTTCCAGGGTTTATTTTGACATGGTGATTCAAAAGGGGTCTATGTGTGACTCTGGAAATCTCTCACCTCTCTTTGCCTCAGTTTCCACATCCATAAATAAGGTTAATCTAACTAAGCCTTTACCTCGAAGGGATGTTATAGGCCTTGAATGAGTTCATGTATGCCAAGTGCTTAGAACCGTACCTGCTGCATCATAAGCTTTTATAAATGTTAGCTCTTGTCAATAGATACAGAAAAAAGCAGGACGGGATTCATAGGGACCTAATATGTCTGGAACATGTTCCAGACATATCACGTTAAACATAGTTCTCTTCCGTAGGGCTTCTCAGAGTCTCGACGTAGTAATGATCACTTTATACCCCCAAAGTGGAGGGAGAAAGCAATAGCGTTTCTCAAACTTGTTTAACCAGATCCCTTTGTGATTCAGAGCGATCTCAGATCAGATCCATTAGACATAATTTGAAATACTGCCCTGCAGAGTTAAACCAGGAAACCTCGGTTCACTTTTGCCCAATTTGTAGCCTCTGCCCCTGGTCCCAGAGCCACCATCAAACTGGAGATTGGGGACCAATCTCACCAGGGCGAGGAGAGACGCGTCCCCGGCACTCAGAGCTGAAAGTCAGCCCTCTTTCCACGTTCACATTCTAGGCAGTGTGCTAGCTCCTAACCATTATTGGTATTGTGTGTTAGTCATCATATGAATTAGCTCGGCTCCTGGGGACTTGCCTAGAACCTGGTATTGTTTCCACAACGTGACATTTAATAAGTTCCAACCATGCAAGCTAGAAACAGTTTGGGACACAGTTCACAACTTGGGGACCACTGGGTTCAGCTTCAATGCTCTGAATTTGTGAGCAGATAATTTAGGACTTATACATCGAGATGGTTATCATACTCCTCAGAGTAAGCAATATTCAAAGAGGAATTGTGTGAGGACTTGATAGGATGGAAGTATAAC
This sequence comes from Pteropus alecto, assembly GCF_000325575.1. Classification (NCBI taxonomy): domain Eukaryota; kingdom Metazoa; phylum Chordata; class Mammalia; order Chiroptera; family Pteropodidae; genus Pteropus; species Pteropus alecto. Next base: position 8,113,245 of record NW_006433024.1, on the reverse strand, counting down.
AGTCAGTAGTATTCATTCTGAGGCATGCATTTAAAAAAAATAAAACACTATGATGTAAAAAAATAAAAACCACTGTGGTGTCATTACTAAGCACACTTTGTATAAACATAGGAAATCTAATTTCTGGGGAATTTCATTTCAAGAAATCAGGGCTGGCTCACATAAAGAAAGATACCTTTCAAAGTAGAAATATAACACATTTAGTTAAGCTCGGGCTTTTTTGTTTTATTTTGAAAGCTGTAAAGAAGTAAACTGTAACCCTCTTTATTTTTAACAGACACCTCTAGAAAACCTTGAACAATGTTCTATTTATAAAACAAAGAGTCTGTTTTCATGCAAACTTGTTTAGTCTCTTATTGGAGAAAGAGCAGGACTATCAGAAAAATGAAATGTTTCTCTTTCAAGATATCTTGAATTCATCTGCATCTCTTTAAGAAACAATAAAACGATTGACCCGGTTTTGTTTTAACTAAGGGGAGATCACCTGGAGATTGATAAATCGTGTTTAATATTCTGAGTAGATTGGGACTGAATGAGTAACATGCTGGTGGGGGGAGGAAGTGAAATTTGAAATGAGAGTACAGTCTGGCTTTTGTAAGAGTCATGCTGCTGAGTGAGAGACGGCAGACCTAAATAATTCTCTGGTTAAATTACTTCACTATCACATTATATAAAACATTTATAATTTCATCATTCTTTAAGGCATTAAAAAAATGAAGAAGAAACTTTGGCTGAATAAATTCAATGGCTATAAATGATTCTAGAAACTACAGATAAGTGACCCAGGACAACTAGAATGTAGTATAAAGAGCAGGCAGTTTCCACCCTTCTACTTTGTCATCCTGATCAATTATATGGTGCTATTCTGCTAATCTTTATAATAATAATAATGATAATAATAAAATCAACATTTATTTAGAGCTTATTATGTGCAAAACACCCTGCTAAGAACTTTACATGGATTATTTTGTTTAACTTTCAACAGTATACAGATGAAGTAGATACTAGAATTGTCTCCATTTTACAGATGGGCAAACTGAGACTCAGAGAGGTGCAGCAGAGGGGGTGTTAGCACCGGTTCAGACACAGGTCTGACTCCAGAGTCTCACTGTTACAAGGGCGACTCAGTTCCTCCTTGAGTCACCAGTGTACAGCTGCTCAGTGCCGGAGGCTCACTGTGGAGTCAGGTGCTGATTACCACTCTGCCTTTTTATGACAAAAATCCAAGAAAGCTTGGTAATCTCAGAAACCACCCCTGACCGAGAGAGTAGCTATCTTGTTTTTCTTCACATTTGTTTCCAGTCATTGCTCATCCCAGGAAAAGTTAGGTGAGACCTCTTTCAGATAGGTTTCTCACCTAGTATATATATATATTGCCATTTGTACACATGATTGTCCGTTTTTTCTGGATGTTTCCACAGCCCCTTTCATTTCTGATCTTCTCTTGATACAGAACCTGGTATGTAGTAGTCATTCAGCAGATATATGATGAGCGAATGAAAGAACATGCCTACATGCAGATTACATGTAGATTCGGACACTGTGGTGTGGGCTTTTTCAAGCAATATTATGTTTTAAGAATTTTCTGTGTTGTTACCTTGTCTTCATAATTAGTGCTTGCTTGCATAATATACTTATCATTGGATATTATAATCATGGTAATTTTTTAACCATTCTTATTTTTATGCAGAGTTTAGGATATATTTGTTTCTAATATTTTGCTCTTATAAATAACACTGTAATGAATAACTTCGTGCATAGCATTTTTTCCTTGCTTTTGGATTATTTTATTAGGATAAAATAATTTAGGATAATCCCTAAACAGGGATTCCTGAATCATAGTACTAATGGTTATGCAGGCTGTGATAGCATTGTCCAGTATAAATATAACATGAACCACATATGTAATTTTAAATTTTCTGGTAGCCTCATGTAAAAAGTGGGGAAGAAAGTAAAATTATTTTAATAATATATTTTATTTAACTCACTATCTCAAAAATATTATCATTTAAACATAGAATAAATGTAAAAATTAAGATATTTTTACATTGTTTCGTATGCAGTATTCACGGTAATGTGTGTGTTTCACATTTACAGTACATCTCAATTCACACTAGCCACATTTTAGAGTGCTCAGTAGCCACATAGTGGCTATTATATTTGGCAGCAAAGGGCTACATTATAATCCAGTATATTTAAATGTTTAAATGTTTTTTGTTGTTTAAAAACCCAAATCTTAATCTTTCTTGCCCCATCCTAATCTCCATTTCCATATATTATCTGGATCACTCCCTTGGACATTTATTGTAAACTCTCTTGCCTTTTTCATTATTATCAATATTTTCTTGACATCTGTTATACATCGGGCACTGTATTAGATCTTGGAGACCCCAATATGAATAGGACAGGGCTCACAATCCATTGGAGGAAGAGAGACATATTCATAACACAACTTTTGCTTAATGCATGTTGGAATGAGGTGAGAAATAAGTTCAAACTCACACATGCACAGAGGCCAATAATAATGCAGAGTATGATAAATTTCACAAATGACGATTAAAGTGCCGAAGGCATCAGGGAAAGCTACTTGGGGAAAATATGAGTTGAGCCTTGAGGGCTCCGTAGAATTTTAATGGGCAGAGAGAGGAGAGAACAGTTTTGCCTGTGACTATCTCGTTATCCCAACCAGATGGCAGGTTGGGATGGTCTCTCATTGTATTTAGATCTCCCTGGAGGCCTTGCCAGAGCCCTGCAGTGGAAGGTGCTCAGTGATGTTTGCTGAGCCCAATTAATAATATATGGTCGGCTGGCACACAGTGAGGGAGACACCAGGGTCTGTCTGCTCGCTTTAACCTCTGAATTGAGGGGCAGCTTAAGCTTTTCACTCATTCCTCTGATGATGTGTACTGCCAGTTTGCAGTCATAATTTTCTCACTTTACTAAATCGGTCTGGACTGAAACTAGTTGTTTAGAGCCAAAATGGTAGATAAATGGGGCCAGCACTTTAACTTACATCTGACCTACTTGTCACGTATGCCAGTTCCTCTGAGCTTTTCAAACAGTACAAACAGGCAACATGGACAGCCAGTGATATGGGAATTAAGAAGATACTTCATCAGAAGGCACTTTCCCCTTAGTTGCAACTCGTTTATACGGGCATTTGTTAGATGACCTTGCAAATTTCACAGGAATTTTTATCCTCATTACACAGTTAAGGAAGCAGGAGATCAGAGAGGTTACTTGCTCAAGGTTATGTACCAAATAAATTGGAAGAGCCAGTACTGGAACCCATGCCATCTAATTCCAAGGTGTGCTGTCCCATTGCCCAAAACTGGTCCACCTGTATCTGAATGTCATCGTTTGTTGCTTTGAGATAGATCCACTAGATTCTTTGGTATCTACATTCTAAATCAGAGAGAAGGTACGCTCTGTGGGGATACAAAGAAGATAAATTAAGAAATAAAACCAAGGGTTGGTGATATTATTTTTATAATTATGTTAACATTCATAAAGATGATCACTATGAGAGCTGACATTGAATTCTTAATACAAGGCAAACACTCTGCTAAATGCATTACATATAGTACCACATTTAATCTTCACAATAAATCTGTGTTGTTGGATTATCTCCATTTTACAGATGGGAAATCCAAGATCAGACAGAAGAACTTGCCCAAGGTCACATTGCTAAGGGAAAAGCAGTCAGAATTCGAACCCAGTCATATCTAATTTTTAACCTTATGTATGTAATCATCAGACTACAAAATATGTTTATGCCACCTCAGCCGTAAGTGACTTTGGACGAGTTATTAAAATTCTGATTTCTGTATACCATTTTCTCTAAAATTAATACCTTGCCCATCGCTCAGGGTTATTGTGAACTAATAAATGTGGGAATGATTTGTAAGAAGTACTATGCAGTTATGTAATGTTAGCTACATTTAAACTAAAATTCCTCAGTAAAACGAAAGATGAACCACCACCAAGAGAGTGGTGCCTGACACACAGCAGGTACTCAGTAAATGTGTATCAAATTACTTGAACGAATACAAGACCTCTGATGCTGAAGATGGACGTTCTGTTCCCACGAATGGCAGTGGGGAGGAGAGAGAAAAAAAGCAAGCCATAAATCATTTACCTGAGCAAACACCCCCCAAATCCACCAGTTTCTTCACTCCCCTGGAGGAAACTGCTTTATAGTCAAAGAGTAGAGTCTAAATAGATAATGAATTCTCTCTCCACACTCGTATTTGGCTGTAGGAAGATTTTTAAACCGAATAGTTTTTTCTTCCTAAATGATATAAAGTCAGTATAGAAAAAATAGAAAATAATAGACAAATAGAAAGAAGGGGGAAAAAAATCACCTTAATCCTCCTCCCACCCTGAGATAACCATTCATTCGGCATATTGGTCTGTTTCTTTTTTCTAAGCATTTTTTACATACTTGAATTCATACTGAAATTCAAGTTAATACTTTGCTTTTCCATTGACCATCAAGGAATAGACATTTTCTCTTGAAGTTACAAACTCTTCATCAACATTCATTCTTAACACAATTTCAGTTGACAGATACTTAAGTGTCTGCTCTGTGCCAGGTGCTAGGGACACAGTGGAGAACCAGACTGAAGTCTTTGAGCTTCCAGTCTTCCTCGTTATATTTAATGAATGGCTGCATGGTATTTTATTGTCCACTTATTGCTTATTCTCTTTGAATCTATTTTTTAGGTGGCAGACTTTCTAACAGCACAATGCTCCCCAGCTATATCTGTCTGCCCAGTACCCTAGAATATGAAATAGTATAAAAAGAAACCAGCATTAGCAATGTAAATGTATGACACACTCACACAGACACATTCTAAACTAAAAATAATAAAATGATATATATTATCTTCCATTTGGGGACAGAGATTTCATCAGTTTATCCCTGTTCGGTAACACCAATTTTTAAGAATTCACTGCGTAACAAGATAAAACCTAGCTAAGCCTGAACCCATCTTTTCTCTTTTTCTTACTCTTTTGAGAAATCTAGCTTAGAAAAACACTCTCTACCTGCTAAGTTTTTGTGACATGTCTGTGGGGTGGGGTAGGAAAAGGAGTGAGGGAGGTTCAGGTGCTCTCTGCCCAGTTGCCCGGGTACTTGGCAGTCCTCTCACCTCCTCCGCTGTCCTGTTTGTCCTGTGCTTTGGAAGCAGCCAGGCATGTGACACGCGCTGCCCTTGCAGGCTCAGTCTCCAGTAGCATATGGATTTGTGTTTTGTGGTCCTGATTTTAACTGAAGAGCCTTATTAAGGTGTGTGCAGGAGAAAATGAGAGACCTCCCCACAAAAGTCCTGCCAAATATGCCATTCATCACCTCCTGGCCTGGGGGGCGATCAATATTTGGAATTGCTGGATTAATTCTCAGATCATTCTGATGTTCCCCAAGTTCCTCTGAAATTGGATTACTTAGAAGGGAAAGCTAGAGTTTAAAGACTTCTGTCCAGAGCAACTCTACCTGTGAAACGGCAAGCTGTGGGTTTATCCTGTGAACTGAGTTCACTTTTGTATTCTCAGCACCTGTCTTACCGGAATCTGGCTCATAACAGGCATCCAGGTTGTCTGTTGAATGAGTAAATGCTCCAGAAGTGCCATACTGAGCTCATCCTCACTGGGCTTTCAACCCAGTAACTAGCACTTCATGAAGAAAAGGATGCAAGTCAACGGCCATGCCACCCTGAACGTGCCTGATCCCGTCTGATTTCGGAAGCTAAGCAGGGTCAGGCCTGGTTAGTACTTGGATGGGAGACCACCTAGGAAGACCAGGTCCTGCAGGCGTAAAAAATAAAAAATAAAAAAATAAGAGATTGTAAGCTGACAAGGTCCTTGCAGTCTGTGAGGTCAACCAAAGGTTACCTCGCCTAAAAAATAGAAATATTAAAAAAAATGAAAAAGAAAAAGAAAGGGACGCAGACTTATCATCCATGTCTCCCTATGGCCAAGCTTAGTACCTGGCATATCCTAGACTTTCAGAAACCTTAGATGAAAAAATGAATGCTGTATACCCATGCAGCAGACTATTTTTCATTCATAAAAAGGAATAAATTTCTGACACCTGCTACAACATGGATGAACTTTGAATGCATTATGCTAAGCAAAATAAGCCAGACAGAAAAGAACAAATATTATGATTCTAGTTATATGAGATAACTAACATAGTCATGTTGATAGAGACAGAAAGTAGAATGGTGGTTTCCAGGGGCTGGGAGGAGAGGGTGATGGGGGGCTATTGTTTAATGGGTACAGAGCTTCTATTGGGGATGGTGAGAAAGTTCTGGAAATGGATAGTGGTGATGGTTGCACAACATTGAATACCACTGAATTATACACTTAAAATGGTTAGAATGTTAAATTTTTATGTTATATGTATTTTCCAGTAATAAAAAACGATTGCCAAAAAATGGGGGGGAAAGGCGAATGCTGCTTTTCTCTTTCTGCTTCTCTCCATCTGTTGAGCCTCTTTTTTTCTGTCAAACCCGGACGATGAGTCCTGCAATGTCCCTCTTTGAGGAATTCTCTCTGCCAGAGATTAGATATCCACGCAGGTCTCATTGGGGGCTGCTCAGCTCAGGGCCCATCCTCGAGTCAGAGCACCCTGGTACTGCTCCTCTGACTTCCTCAGCCCCAAAACAAAAAGCCGCTTCTGGAAGCACCGAGGCATGTCCCTAATCGCTTCACCTGCCCACCCAGACAGACGGCCTGCCATGGTCTTTTCTCTGCCCCGTCAGGCTCTTTGCATGATGGATGGGCATAGCTTCCCTCACATCCCTATGGGAAGGAAATGGATTGAAAATCTTCCTCTTCCTGCTATGAACTTGTTTAGAAGATTAAAAGCAGGTATGCTTGGGAGAGCCTGGTAGACACTGTTATTTTTAATAATTCAGAGCACACCAAGTTCAAAAACAGGTCATAGTGATTTTTTTCCTTGGTTCCTAAAGCAAACTCTGCTTACACCATCTCCTTTCCAGCAGGGGAAAGAAAAATGGATAACAGAGGCTTAATTCTGACACTTGTTCCTTATTGGTTACAAAAAGAGGACTCCATTGGCATGTTTATAAAGACTGTAGCGTGTGCTGCCTTGGTTTACGAAGCCCCTGTTCATAGCTCATGGGCCTCAGGTGACCACCTCAGGTGTGATTTGTTCCTGTCCCATCTATGGCATACAGACCACATTATTCACCCAGGCCTGCCCTTTATCAAAACAGTATCTCTTTTCATCCCAAGGCCCTCGTAAGGAAAGAACAAGTTACAAAGTCATAGTGAGGAGAGGGGACTGGACAGCTGGTACGAGAGAAGCCGGCACTGCCCTTCGGTGGCAGCTGAGCCTCCCGTGGTTTGGGCCAGGCAGGCTTCCCAGGCAGCTGGGGTGTAAATCTTGGCCTGAAGTGAAGTTGTCCCTCCCTCTCCTAGTGGTGTCAGTTGGTTTGTGTGTCTCTTTGCTGCACAAGGTGTGAAGTTCCTCCCTGGGCTAATGCAAGACATCTTTTTAATTGCGTGGAAGAGTACCTTCCAGGCTGCCAAGTGGAGGGACTTGGGAAGAGATGGCTGGCTTCTTAAACAAACTCGAGAGCTAAGAAGAGAAAAGGAGGTAAGGAGAGGAGCAGGGCAGGTGTCTGCCTTTCATCTGGATATTCAGGATGACACATCTGGTGCCAGGGAAACCGCTATTTCTAACTGACGATGGGAAGCTTTGCAGTCAAGGGAGGGCTGAGCTGTCAGGTGAGCTAGAGAGCAAGAATTATCGTGACAGCTTCATGGCATGTGAAAGGCGCTGTGAAGTGCGGTGTGATTTTAACCAGCAGTGGTTAAATTAGCTTCTCTTGGACCTGGTGTGATGTGTAGTCAGAGATGGGCCGATGGCAGCTAGGAGTGCCAGGCCTGGAGAAAGTTGCAATTCTGAAGCGCCACCATTTAGGAAAGACAGTGTATGTGAAAACCGGCTCCCAGATTCTGAGTTCTGCTTAATGGAGGTGCCAGGCAGCAGTGATGTCATTAATAAGTAGCTTGTCAGTTCCTCCAGTGAACCTCTCTGAGCCCCCTATTATAAATATTCCAAGGACCCAAAGTAACCTTTTTTAAACTTCCCCAATTTAAAATCCTGTCAAACTCTAACCACCTGTACTAGCCGGCTAAGCAGCCTTGACTAACTGTTTTGCCCTGTGCTCTCACATTCCACGGGATTGTCTATGCAAGACTGAGTGAGTCAGTGAGCGAGTGAGCCTTTTTGAAAAACTTCCACACAAAAGTGAACTGAGGAAGTGTCTTTTAATAAGTAATCAGCCGGAGGAAATCAAGCTCTATCTAGCCATCTAGTAATGCTTGCCTGTTCATTGGGGACTTTTTTCAAAAGTCTGGAGCTGGAAGGTCTATGATTTGATGAGCTGTAGCTTGGGAAATTCTAGAGAAGAAAAGTAATGTGAGCAACTGTGTGTGTGTATGTGTGTACGTGAATACATACACATGTATTGTTAATATATATCATATATAAATTAAAAGCTGCATGTTAAGGCTTCATGGCAGTACTCTGCCAAAAGTTTTACATAAATTATCTCACTTTGTCCACATAGGCAGATATTCTGTTTCTGTTTGAAAGATGAGAAGACCGAGGCTCAGAGAAGCTAGTAAGTAGTTTCTCTGACTTGAACGTGGGTCTGTTTAATTTCATGATCCATGCTCATACCCACTGCTTGTAAAACAAGAATCTAAAACAAGAATGGCTAACTTTTACAGAAATTCCAGTTTCTCATAGCTCTAAGTGGCATGGCTAACACATCAGCCCCTATGTCTGGGTGTTAGGTGAGCCCTTACATTTTCCCTTTCACAGCTTCCAGGCAGAATTTCAGCCCCCCACCAGGAGCTTCCAAGCCCTACCCTCTGCAGGAGGCACCTAAGAGACTGGATTAGGAGGAATCCCAAGTCTTCTTGATAAAGCCTGCCCAGGACCCATCTGTCCATGAATTTGTTGGCACTGACCAACACTAGAGCTGTGAACCTGAGCAGCCCATCTGAAGTGAACAAGCACCAGCTTCTCATTTCCAAATCATACTTTCCTGGGGCATGCCCATTCCCCGCCTGAAGTTGGTAGGGGAGTAAACAGCCATTCACCTGTCCTAGTCTCAGATTTGTGGTCCGGTAGCTCCCTTCTGCCCATCCCGCAGCACTGTGTACTGCAAACACAGATGACCTTTGCTGTGATTTCATCTCAACCTGTTTCCATATAGCAAACCTGTTTTGTATTGACATTGTTTGAAACAAGTTCTGCCTCTGTTAACTCCCTTAGCGCCTGCTCCTGGACTTGTAGCCCGGAGAGGCCAAGTGCCTCTAATTCTGAGAGCAAGGGGAAGGGCACCTTGAAAGCACCTCGAGCTTCCATCTATCTGAGTCTTCTGTCCAGTGGCTTCAGGCAGCTGAAATGCTCCCCTTCCTCTCAGGGTTTTTTAATCCCTCTCTATGAGGGGACGGGTTATGGGCTCCAATTGGCCCACAGGCAATAGGGTGCGTTGTGGGACATTTTCTTACAAGTTAGTTCCCATGTGGTATTTGTTAGTCACAGCTAATTATGAAGTCCTTGGCTGAGGCAACAGACATTGTTCCCTTGGATTCCTCTCTCCTCCTTTTCCCCTTGGCTCCCCATTGCTACAGAACAAAACCGATTGTGGGGCTCTGGAGGTTGACTGTGCACATATTTTTCAGGGAACCCCTGATGGGCTCGCTGCTGGAGTTTCAAGTTTCAGGTTGAAACTCAACTAGGTAAAGCATTTTTCATTGATGCCGACACATGCTGTCTCTGCTCCATGCAGTTTTTCCTCCGTCCCTCACAGGCAGTTTTGATAATTCATTAAAAGCGATTTGCAGCATTTATTCAGAACAGTGATAGTCTGCACGAAATTCTAGAATGTTAGGATTTCTACGTCATAGTAAGATCAAGTGCCAGGTTTTGCCAGCTGTGCTCAGAGGTGTAGGTCAGAAAGGAAAAGGGGGCTGAGTGAGCAAGTAGGTCCAGAGCCCCTTCTTCCTAGTCCCCTGGCAAGAGCACCCCTGCATGCACCTACTTTGGGTATGGGGCTTCTGCAACCTAAAGAACGATTCTGAAATCCAGTAATCAAATCCACCCACTCATTCATTTCTCAGATGAGGAAACTGGCCCACTGAAGGTTTTTCTTTTATTTAAGGTCCATGTGAGTTAGTGAATTGATGCCAGAATGAGAATTAGCACATGGGTCTCCCAACTTCTGTATACCTCATTTGTTATGTCAGGCTGGGATAATTCTGGAACCCATCACTGGGCTGTTTTTCCCATTGCCTAGTCACTGTCTGATGGGAAAGGCCTTATTCAGAGGATGTAGAGGCACAAAAAACATCCCAGAAAATCCATAACAATATTGTCAAGTCCATTTTTACTAAGGGCCACTTCAATCACACAGTGCCACGGAACCCTCCGGAGCTGTGCAGTGCACAGCCCAGGAGACTGAACGGAGCAGCCCTGTTTTGACCTTATATATGTGAAAGCCAAAACTGAAATTGAGCTAGAAGGGTTTAGTTCAGCATCAAGCAAGGAAAAGACATAAGCTTTGGAGCAAGCAGACCTGGGTTCAGATCCAGGCTTACCAGTCCTGGGGACATTAACAAGTTACTGATATCACTGATCTTCAGCTTTTTAAAAATCTAAACATAGAGCTGCTAATACCTAGCTCAAGAATTGCTGTGAGAAATTAAATTGAATAGCAAAACCCCTATGTAAAGCATATCAAGGGCTTGATAAATGTTCCTTTCCCTATAACTTAACCTCTCTGTCTCCCTCAGACACATGCAGGCTTGAGCCAAAATAAAAGCCAGGCATTTTTAAAGTTTACCCTTAATTTGGAAACTTCTGGATTTTGTCACAAGCTTAACATTAACCAAATGAAATTCGGAGTATCTATAGAACATGAGCTTGTCTTAATCTTTCATAGAGCACGTATAAAACTGAGCATTTCCCGGGGGAATAGGGCTGTGGATTTCTAAGAGAAAATTCTTCAAGGGAAAACTGGAAAGCCTGAAAAACATAAGTCCTGTTTCATTGACTCTGGAAGTCCCTGGGGTGTCCTTGGGGTTCAGAGGCTGACTACACGCAGACAGACCCTGGCAGCAAAATGAGAGCCCCTCATTGTGCCTACTACTTGGGTGTGCTTGGGACTCTTTCCAACCCTTCTTTATTTGCCATTCGGTCAGGAACCATAGGCCCAGAAGCTTGTTTTCAAAATCTAGGAAAACAGATGTTTTTGCTTATTTTTCTCTCTCTCATGCCAAAATGCTCACTGAGTTTTCATTGGGCTATGAACTTGCTTTTTTTTTTAAGACAAATCTTAGAAAAGGGTCATTGTAAACCGAAGGGGGAGGGTGGGCATCTCAAACTGGAAAAGGTCTATTTTAGACTCTAATGAAAATGTTTGACAGTCTGAAGGCAGGGAGGCCTAGAAGACAAGAGTGAGTGAGACTGACTAGATAGAGCTCAGAAAGGGTCTACCTGGCATTATCCTCATGCCTGTCATGCCTGGTACCTCCCTGGCAGACTGGGATAAGAAAACCAAAAGCATTACATCTAGCTGATGTAAGACAGTATGGCTGTGGAAAGGCTGTGTTGTATCTCGAGTGAGGCCAGTGCCACTCACGGTCCCTGCATTTTATAGCCAGATCCAGCAGTTTGGGTACAGTATTAGTTATCTATTGCCGTTGTAACAAATCACCACAAACTCAATGTCTTAAAACAACACATATTTATTACCTTATTGTCTGACATGGGTCTCACTAGGCTAAAGTCCAGCAGGGCAGCATTCCTTTCTGGTGGCTCTGTGGGAGAATTCCTTTTCCTTTCTTATCTTTTACAGCTTCGGAGGCTACCCACATTCTTTGGCTTGTCTTCTTCCTTCACCTTCAAAGCCAGCAATAGGAGGTTGAGTCCTTCTTATGCTGCGTTACTCCAATCTCCTCTTCTCTTTC
>NW_006433024.1:8016867-8101216 GCF_000325575.1 Pteropus alecto | reverse complement strand
GAACCTTGTGGTTCCATTGGGCTCACCTATGTAACCCAGGATCATCTCCCTAGCTGATTAGCTCCTGACTTCATGTCAACCTTAATTCCCCTTTGCTATGTAAGGTAATATATTTATAGGTTCCAAGAATTATAAACATCTTGGGGGAGGGAGCATTTCTACCCTAAATGCAATAATTGTATACATTAGGATTCTTTCAGTTGCAAGAAGCAAGATCTAACTCAAGCTAATAAAAAAAAAAAAGGATTTTTCTGGTGTATGTACTTAGAAGGAAAATATGACTGGCCTCAGGCACAGCTAGATCCCCATGTCCTACAGGGTCCCTGAGGCACTCTGTCTCTTGGCTTGACTTTCTTTGTGGTGGTTCGACTTTCGAATCCAGGTTGTCTGCGTGGTGGCTAAGGTGGCTCTCAAGCAATTTCAGGTTTCTGTAGTTCTTATGACTCGAGATCCCAGAAAGGAAATTATGGTTTCATTTTTTTAGGTTGTACCAGCAAAATCCTGAAGATGACTCTTATTGGCCTAATCGGGTCATATGTACACCCTCAGACCAATCGCTGTCCAGGGAAAGGCAATACATACTTCATTTCTAGAGCAGAGATGAACCTTACCCCAGAGCACACGTGCTGAGTTGGGGAGGGAAGGGTTGCCATTAACCAAAATAAAGGGATGGAAAGAGCTGAGGAAACAAAAACCACCAGCGTCCACTCCATCTTAGTGCTGTCCTTTGTGCCATCTTATCGCTGGATTTCAGGACCATGCAAATGATATAGTATTCCAGTTCAGAGCTCATTTGGCTTCAAGCAACGAGACACTCCAACTTAAAAAAGAGTACAGAAGGGGGCTCACCCAGGGCGTGCAAGTTGTAAGTTAATTCAGGTAGTTTGTAAGAAGAATTGCATGAGTTTTAGAACCAGACTGCTTAGGTCTGTATCCAATTTATTGGTTGCATTTACTTGACTTCTCTGTGCCTCAGTTTCCTCACCTGCAAAATGGGGTTAATAATAGCACCCACCTAATGAGCGTGTTGTGAGGTTAAGTGTGTTAATACAAGTAAAGTGCTTAGAATAGTACTTTGACATAAACAGACAATAAATAATAGCTTTAATTATTATTATTGTTGTTATTATGTTACTATTGTTATCACAAATAAACTTCCTGAGGGTGACTTAGAGACTTGGAAAGTGGTTAAGAACCAAGTCAGATACTTACTTGGTTTCTCTTTTTCTAACTGGGGCTACGTAGTCTCTTAGGTTTGGAACTTTCTCCCTCACACCTCAGGGAACTGAGGTTCTCTCCTGTGATGTGGATTTTCACATGGCTTTCAGCTGTCATCCTTTTACCTCTGGCCTTTACTTTACATGTCTATCATCCAATGAATGCTGGGTCAGTGTCTCAGAGTTCAGAGTCTTGAGAGAATCTGATTAGTCTGGCCCATTTATTGCCTTTATAGAAGAATGTACCCTGTTTGATTAGCTGTGACTAACCAGGTGAGCTTGTACACAGGGTAATCTCTCTCAGTAGGCATGGAAGGGGCAGCTTCAAATGAAGCAGAAAGTTGGGCTAAAACGGAAAATTGACCATCTTGTCATTTACATGTATGCCATAGCAAGTTAGAATTTTCCTACAGAACAAAAGCATCAGTTTCAAAACTCAATGGTGATAGCTGGATATTCGGGAATAGGATAGCAGAGGACTTCTTTGTTCTGATATGATGTAGCCTGTAGTATTTGTAGAGAAAAATTGATCATTCTATTGTTATTATAAATGGCAGAGACATTTTCAACACTAATTAGAAATGCTTCTTGAATGAACAAAAACCCCATAGCATTGCTCTCAGAACCTCGTTCGTGGAGCAGAATTTCCTGAGAAGGTGGAATGTTTACATTTACTATCAGGAGAATGGATTCCGCAGTGACTGGGGATGTCTCCAGAAATCTTCCCTATTGGCTTTTTGTTCACTGTGTCCCTTCTCACTTGTCAGAGCCCCTGTATTTTTTTCCGCCTTCTCCATCCAGGGTACTCTCCCCGTGCAGAAGGTTCTGCCTTCAGAACACCTGTCCTTTTCTCTAAGGACTTTAGTAAGAATCTTTCTGGTCAAGTAGTTCCACGGTGATGGGGAGGAAGGAGGAGTACTGAGAATTTCCGAGCTCTGAGGCACTGCAGGAAGGGTGGGAAATGCTTTGGATCCGGGCTGGGCATCTTAGGAAGCACTGAGATTTGGGAGAAGACAAAGCATTGTTAAGATTTTGATAGAAGTCTGCTGGGAAAGTCTTCACCGCAAAGGCTCCTGTGTCCCTTTCTAGTTGAACAATTCACAGGCTCCACACTTGCTTTCAAATGAATTGGTTTTGAAGCAGTCAACAAAAAAGCATCCTGCTGCCAGGGCCAACCATCAAAAAGAGAAAAGAGAGCAATGCAAACCGTGGGGGAATGTGCGCGAGAGAAAGATTGCAGAGCAGAAACGAGTCTCCGCTGGCCTGATACCATGTGCATTATCTCCCCCAAAGGACCCCGTGGTTTAATGGATGGGGCTTTAACCTACCCAGAGGTCAGTCTCTGCTGGACAAGTGGAACCTCATCCCTGAGGGCATCGACATTCTCATGACACACGGACCTCCTCTGGGTAAGTGAAGCGAAGGTTGTCCTTTTGTCATACGAGATGCCTTTCCACCCAAGCATAATAAATAAATGCTTCAGGAACTTAATAATTTTTCTTTAAACAAAAGAAGAATACAAAAAGAAAAGTGTCATTGTCTTTAAAGAAACCCAGTATGATAATTAAACTCAGCAGTTCTGCTGGGCTTACAGGTGTTCTTAAAATTAATTTTTTTGATTTAGTCAAGTCAGGGAAAATCAAATGAGTACGGAACATCACAGTCTTTTGGGCTTGATAATTTATTTTAAGAACTGAATCACTTTGGAGTAAGGGTCGTGGTCGGGAATGGAAGTCCCAATCACGGGGCTTTTGCATGGCAGTGAAATGATGGAAACTTGTTCAAAGGAGTTCATTTTCCTTTACCATATAGTAGTGGAACCTGGGAGATCTTTAAAGTTTAACATTTGTACTGATTATGTGAGAAAAGAATCCTTTTTTTCTCCTAAGATGTTAAATAAGGACTTATATTGAATGTTACTTAAAGATACTTATCCTGTAGATACATTGAGAGTTTGCATCCAATTTTGGATTGCCAGTATGCTTCAGAGCTACTTTTAGTTACCCAGATTATGGGTCAAATGATTATTTGACTTATATAATTATCTTCTAATTATTCATGAGCTTTTTAGCGATTTGGCTTGGCCACAGAACATTTTCTAAACATGACTACCACCTTGATCCCCCATCTACTCAGTATCTATTATGCCAGGGCACTCCCTTATCAAACTAAGGTGTGGTCAGGAAGTTCAAATGTTTCACTTTTAGTAGGAGTTTTCTTTCTCTCTCTTTTTTACATTGTGGTAAAAAAAAAAAAAAAAATCTACCCTATTAACAAATTTTTTAAAGTACAGAAAAGTTTTCTTGAGCCTCTTGATTTGGAGAGGGGGGAAAACACTTAATACAAAAATAGATGATTTTCACAATTTTTTTTTCTGTGGTTTGGGGTAGTTATCCATGTCACTTTCCTCCTCTGTCTAACACGCATCCCCTAATGTGAATTTAATCTTTGTAGTTATTTTCCCCTCCAAGAGACTAAGTGCCACCTTCTTGCCCTCAAGAGGGAAGTGCTCTGTGTTTCACATACAGCAGAAGGGAGGACCCGGGCATGCGCCATGGTGACACATTTTAATGCGAAGAGAGAGAAAGAGAAGGGGAGCCCATTCTGTTGCAGACAGGGAGATTGCATACATTCACAAAAGACCGGCACTTCCTGACTTTTTCAATGCTCCAGAATCACCACCCTCATGCTTTTTTCCCTACCCCACACCACCCTATCTGATATTTTAAAAGATGATACTTATCAACAATTTCTATCAGGTCATAATTAATTTCCCTAGTTTTCAATCATTAGAGACTGGTCCTTAAATTGCTAGCTAAATATTCTGATCAGCAGAGTTACCCAGTGAGAGCCTCCAGAGTTGGCATCCCAGGCAACTCGATGCTTTCCCTCAGCAGCCTGGTCGGGTACAGTCATGTTTACTGCCAGGGACTTGGGCGTCCACTGCGTAGAAACATTTACATGCCTGAAGTATTATTTGGAATACAACTTTGGACAGATTGGTTGATATACAGACTTCATCAAGTCATTAATTTGGGTATAAAAGCAAGTGGCAGAAATAGTAAGTCAGAATTCTAGCCTCCAAAGAATTCAGACATCCCAGGAACTTTTACTAGGGAGGCTATCATCTCTCTCTTTGTAGTAAAGACGGAGTAGTCCAGAGAGTGGCTGTGCATAGTGCAGAATGAGATCTACATCAACGAGTTCCAAAATAAAAGGTCGGGCAAAGTTTTCATAAAGTAAAACTGAACCTGAATCAGTACAGTTATTAGGATTCTTATGAAGATGCTGGATTAGGAGGTCGGGGTGGGGATGGAGATCAGCCTTGAATTTTCTCCTGCTGGGAAGGGAAGCCATCACACCATGAGACTTTATCATATGGTACGGGCAAGATGCTTTCTCAGCTGATTGTATATGGAATGAGATATTTTACCCCTTGGAGAAAAGCACATCCATGAAGGAATATGCCACTCACTGTGAATGAAGGACTTTTTTCCCCTCTAACTAACAAAATTTTAAAAACCCTGGTTGGATTTTTTAGGGCCCCCATTTTCATCTGACTCTCTGGCCACGTCCCTCCCACACCCCAGGTAATATGTCTTTACAAAGATGCTAAATCTTCATTTCTACAGTTTCGCCAAAGTGGAATAAACTTGTCTGTCCTTTGCTGCCTGATCATTTCTAAATAGTAGAGCTCACCTAATGGAGCTATGGAATGGATTCCCACTGGTTATGATTTAGCCTTTCGTCCCACCTGCCTTCTTTATACCTCATCCTGCTGAGGTGTATGGATTTCATTTCAGACCATAATCATTCAGAGAGCTGACTTTTGCTATAATTGATGTCAGTTTTTATGGATTTTCTGCATTAAGTGTAGAACTAAGTGGCTTTTACATAAAGGTAGTCAATTAGCCCCAGCTTGCTGCATGCCACCATGAGGTCGCCACCATTGCTTGTCGCTAGAGAGGAGACGGGAGGGGGAACTTGGTGTCCCCAAGCTTTGGTCAGCAAGAACCGCTGAAGGTTAAGAGTTGATATAGCCAAAGCAAGCAAGGTATCTTGTGGCCAGTTTGCAGACAGCCCCTCCTAAACCTTCTCTGAAGGTTTATATCTTTATATCATCTATCTTTTATTATAAGAAAGATATAATTTTTTAAAAAAGAAAGTAACTGAATTGAGAGAGAAAGAGATATTATGGGACTGCCGGGAATAAATGTCACTGGGCCCATGAAGAAGATTTGAAACCTGTAGCTGAATAAATCAAATCCCTTACAGAAAAAAAAAAAAAAAATGTTAATTAACAGGAAGAAAAAAAATGGAAACCAAAAAAAATTTTTTTCAGGAACCTAAAGAAGACAAAGTGACGAGTGAAAAGTTCCTTAAAAGCCATTGTAAGGTTTAATGGAGAAGCTAAGATTACAGATAATGTAATAAACCTTCTGTGAGTTATGGCTTCCTGAAAGTCTAAATGAAACCTTACCTGAAGAAAGAAAATTAAGAGTATTGATTGCATTTTGCCCTTAGGTTTTCGAGACTGGGTTCCAAAGGAGCTTCAAAGAGTGGGCTGCGTAGAGCTTTTAAATACAGTCCAGAGACGAGTCCGGCCCAAGCTCCATGTATTTGGTGGAATTCATGAAGGTAAGACCAGAAAAAAGGGGCTCGTGACATGTTGTGTCATCATTATCCATGATCTCATTCCACAGTGGGGACCTTAGCTATAATGGCAATAACCGAATCTGTGATTTTCAAACCCTTTGTTACCAGTGGACTTCTTTCATCAGTTAAAATGTTGGGAGAAGCACTTGCATGTAAAGCTGATACATATTTTACATGGAGCGGCTCTCTTTTAAGCAGACTAGGGAGTTGGAACCAGGTCTGGCCCACCTTACAGAAAACGCAGCACTTCCCCCCAGGCAACTTCTGCAGTCTCAGGGCCCTGATGAGGAATGTTTGATAACCATTGCTGCAGAACAGCCCTGAAGTAATAAAGAACAAATTTTCTCTTCAAGAGAGAAGAAATGGCCTGGATATTAGACTAAATAACTTCTCTGGCCTTCTCTTACTTGTAAATATTGTGTTTCGTTGGGCATGTACACAGACCCAGGAAGACAAGACATTCTTGAAAAAATAACTTTGGATATGCAGTGAAAGACATATACCAGAAGTGGCAGGGACCCACACATTTGCAGGTAGACGTTTTCTTACTACCTCAGAAAATCATTTCAGACTTCTCAGAAATCATCAGCACTGTTAGCTCCGGCTGAGGTTAAACAGAATAATTAAATCTCCCTTGAATGGTGACTGGTCCAGTTGCCATTTTCTGCCTTTCAAAGTCAGCTGGGATCGAGTTCATAGAACCAGAATGTCTCCCAGGAACCTTCAGGGCACTATGTTTTGTATGTCCTCCCATTTGCAAACCAGGGGTAACTTGGCCTCTGGACAGACCCAGAGCCCTCTTCAGTTTTCTGGCCTTGCAAGACTCTCCCAGTTCCAGACATTTGTGTGCAGTGGGTACGTTTACGTAGGCAGCCACCATATTCTCTCCAGCTCCTGCTAATAGCTGTTCTCTGAAGTTATTTATGAATCTGCAGTTGAGCTGTTTAGGCCTATGTACCTGATGAAGGAAAAAAAAAACAACGACAAAGTTTGCTTTCAAAGCCTACAAGTCTAGTGGCTTCCTAGTTAGGCGGGTAATAAAGAGCATATTGAAAATCATCCTACTCAGGCCAGAGAAAGTGAGCTTGCTCCAAGTGCAGGACCAGCTGAGCGGATGGGTAGAAAGCCGGGGCGAAGCTCCCTGAGAGTGGATGTCATCTTGCCTTGACCTTGAGTTGGAGTCCCTGAAAAGGTGGGCACCTCTCTCTAAGGCATGATACAGGATTTGGGGACGGGGGAACTCATGTCCAAACCACAGTTTAAGGGGCAGTTATCAGGTTTGAATTCCTGCGGCATACCTCTGGGTTTACATTTCATCCTTTTTTTTTTTTTAATCATTAATTAGCTTTAAACTAGCCAGACAATTGGGGAATTCCACTGAAGTCTCAAAATAATAAACTTGCTTAAAAGGGAGGAGATCATATTCAAATAAACTTGTCTCGATTGTATTCGCTTAAGACAGCTGAAGAGGGCAGAGAGAGGGCAAATACCAGCCTCCTGATGGAGAGAGATAACAAGACTTTATGACCCCAGAACTAAACAGTGCACATTTTAAATGCCTCTTTTCTTTTCTTAAGAGATTTTTCCATTGACCCTCATTAAGCTCTCCACAGGCTTACTTGGAGAAATTTTAGTAAATGGAAAGGAGAAAAAAAAAAAATCTTATCAGTTATTTCTGTAAGTCCTGGTAATTTTATTTTTTTCACAGGCATATTTTTTCTATGCCATATGAGCCTGACGCCAGCATAGAATTACAAACTCAATTGCAGAGGCTGTAAGGAAACTATAAGGTATCCAGGGAAATGTGCAAATTTACAAACATGCTGAAAATTTCAATGTATTAAAATTTATAAAAGGATCATACATACCAAAGACCCAGAGAAACTTTCTTAGCTTTCTTCCAATAGGTCACAAGAGAGTTATACTGCATATGGGAAGTATTTTTGCTTGATCCAGTATCCAGGTAAGCTTAGGAGGCAGTGTCCTATGGTGAGGTTTCTCCAAATCACTTGGACGTTTGATTACTTGACTCTTGAATGAAATGGAATTCTGCATCAAAGCCACACAATTCAAGATAAGATCACTTGTTAATTTTCATCGAGGCAGTTTAGATATTATTTCATAGTTAAGGAAGCTGAGTGAGCATCCACTCCCAATTCCCAGTGCAATACTCTTTCCTTCTTCACCCGTCCCAAAATTTACTGGGAGTTTGGCTGTGTGCATCCCCAAAGAGTTTCTTATGTTACTCATTCTGTGCCCTAGAATTCAATAGTTAACACAGGGGCTTTGAAATGAAAATCATATTTTAAAAAGGGGAAAAAAATTTTATAGTCTCACTAGTAAAGACATGACAGCCTTTTCCTGACAAATCTAGTGTTTAAATAAAGAAAAAAGAGTCCCTTGTCTTTGAAGCAGAGAATTCTCCCTTTAAAGAGAGAAAATCGGGAGGCAGCTTCTGAAAGCTGTTATAACTGGGGAGTCTCCACTGAACTTCATCTCACTACCCACCGACAAGGCTTTTGTTTTGTTTTGTTTTGTTTTGTTTTGTTTTCCTTGCCTGACAGTGCTGCATTGAGCCACTGTTATTTGTATATATTACAGTAAGCTTGACACTCTCTCCCCACAGGTTACGGCATTATGACCGACGGTTATACAACGTACATCAATGCCTCAACGTGTACAGTCAGCTTTCAACCGACCAATCCTCCAATTATATTTGACCTTCCAAACCCACAGGGTTCCTGAAGCTCTAAATGCCCAATTGGAATGTGAGGGAAGGTCTACAAACTGCCATTTTTCTAATTATAAACTTACACTCTCTTACTCATTTATTTCCAAATCCTGTGAGTTCTTTTTGTAAATTGCTGAAACATTAAAGATGCTAGAGGTTGTGCTTCTTTATTTTGTTTTTTTTTTTTTAATGGGGAATCCATTTGAAATCAGAGGTGCATTGTGAATTTGTAAAATGACTTCTGTTTTCTCAAAGGCCACGCCATTGTAAATTGTCAGTGTTCGCCAAAGGACAGCCAAGCTTTCTTTATAAAAGGTGATAAAAGTCTTATTTTAATATGCTTTAAGCTGAAAGAAGAAAGAAAGAAACAGGTAGGCAGTGTTTTAAAAACCACCCAGATTTGCACAATTGTTTAAGAGTTTTGTTTGAACTATTTTATTTTTTGATGTTGTGTTGTCGTTGTCTTGATAATGCTTCTTTTTCGCAGATGTGGCCCGGATTTATGGTAATCTTTTCGATAAAAGTAGGCGTGGAAAAAGACTTCCCTTCACACTCTCACTATAAAGAAAGTTCTGTCAAGGGAAGAAAACAACCTTCGTTTAAAGGATGGCTTAGCTAGTGAGATCCATATTGTGGTTATACAAACTCTCATCGTTTGTTTGTTCCTTTTAAATTATTTTAGCTTTAAAAATATGGAAATGGAATCTGTCAAGAGCAAGTATTTCATGCAGTAAAAAAAGGAGTGTGCAGACTCCTTTTCAAAATGGGTTTATATATATAAATATTTTTTGTGTATTATGACTAAGTTAGGAGTTTAATATTGCCAAGGACAGTTCAACTGCAAAGGGATGCTGTATAGCAGGACATCGGACGTCCAAAGGAGGTGACACATTTTCTCAGAACTCAAGGTCTTAAAGAGCTTGAGATAAATCTAGGTACAGTTACAGGCGTGTATAGACTTAAATGGATGCAATGGAAGCTAACTAAAATAAGGCTTAGTTGTCCTTTATATTTAAATACCCTGAATTGTCTTCTCACTTCCTCCCCCCGCCCCATTTTGCACTGTGTGTCGATGCAATCTTCGCTAGCACAAAATATTGTCGCTAATAGTCATTTCTGTTTTCCCATTGTAAATGCTGTTGAGCTTTATTCTATTTTATGTTATCTTGTTAATGAAATTTAGGAAAGCAGTTGTTTCTTTAAATTTATTGTGATATTCTATATCTAGCGGCCTTTATATGCAAATAAAATTGCAAGATTTTTAAATTTGTGCTGTTTCGAGGGTTGGCTGGTGAGAGGACAGTGATTCAGCCCTGGGAAAGGAGGGGGACATTATTCATATGAAACATCAGTACTCCCTTTCAGAAGACTTAGAATAAGTGACTTTTTTTTTTCTAATTTTCAATAAAATTTTATTACCCCCTGTTCTCGGGCTGGCAGGTAGATCGATAAGGCACTCAGTGTACTCTTTTGTTTCCATCATGCTGTCATTTATCTTGCCATAGATTTCAGAGGGTAAAGATTTCATCTTTGGCCATTGCCATTTCTATCGGGACAGAGTGACCGTGCAGTGGAGGCTGGAGGCTCTATCATAGATGTGTGTGTGCCAGTGGGAAGGTGGACCAGTGAGTAATAGAGTCACCACGACACAGTCTCATTTGTCCCCAGGGGCAGTTATCTCTCCCTCACTGTTTTTTCTAATGATGTGCACCACTGAAGTGCTGGAGCAGCCAGGAGGCAGAAGGCAGTGGGATGGGGAAAACTATGTTCTGTCTGTTTTAATTTCTCCGGAAGAGCCATTGAAGAAAAACAGCATGATCTTGAATCTGCAGTTCATCCCAAGAGTCTATATTCCAGTGCTGGTTGGACCATATTTACACACATCTTCCTTCCTTCCTACCCATTGTAGATTCTTTGCTGTAATTCCAGAAGAGAATTCTTGATTTCAGTACCAGCAGAATAGAAAGATTGTTCTAGGCCAGAATTCTAGCTCAGACTTGTATGTAATCATCTTGGGTCATTGCCATCGTAGTTGTTAATATTTATTAAGTGTCTCAGCTGCCACCCAGAGCCTGTGGTAGACACTTTGTCTGAGTTTGCAGAGCAGATGCTCCAGCTTCCCAGCCACAGGTGGTCCATGACAAGAGTAGCTAAGACATCCTGTGAGAAGTTAACAACCCCCCTCTGACCTGCTACATCAGCAGAAGAGGCTGTCGACTTCGGGCCCATTCCTAGGGAACTGGAGTGAGAGATCGACTGAATGAAAACTCCATCTATTTACTGTTCAAGGAGCTGGGCTCGGACTTCTGGAAAAGCAGGTTTCCAGAGACAAGTGGCTGATCATGATGAAAAGTGTGTGTGTATAGCCCTTGGAAGTACATGTGGACACAAACTAGTTAAGCTTAGCACTTACTAAATTGCTTTCTATTGTGTAGGGGTGGGAAGCAGCCCAGTCTGCAGAACCTACAGGGCAGACTGGCTCATGGACAGCGCATCCTTCAGCTCGTCCACGTTCACAACTTTATTTGCATGAATTGCCTCCAGAGGGGCCAGGATGACTCTCCAAAGGCCTGACGCTCTCTCCACTGGGCCTTATAACAAGGAAGCATTTGAAATAGCTCTTACAGAATGAGCACTTTCTATCTTTCCATCACCAGGCACTATTCTGAGCAGGTCTCATATTTTGTTTCTAATCCTCACAAAATGCTGAAAGAGGTTATTATATAAGCCCCACTTTATAAATGGGTAACTAAGGTTCCAAAAGTTGAATAAGATAATGAAAGGTTCAAAACCAGGTCTATCCGACTCCATAACTCATGCCCTTTTAATCACCCTGTCTCTGCAGCAGATAAGAGCTGATATAAAACTGATGAGGACCTGAGGATATTTCCTGTCTCTCATGCAGGAGCTGCTGGAGCACCCTGCAGCGTGGCTTTATGACATCACATCAGACCACCTGCTCTCTGCTTGCTGCACAGCACAGCACGGTGGATAAAAGCACAGAGCCTAGAGCCAGTGTGCAGGCTAATCCTGGCTCCACCTTGAACTAGCACAGCTGCTTTGGGCTGGGTACTCACCATCTCTGTAAAATAGAGGTGATGATAAAGTTGTCATAAGTTGTTATATGAGTTAATATTTAGAGATCACTGCATGGCATCCAGCCAGTGGTGCACGTGTGTTTGTTAATAGATTGCCTCATGCTGCCTTGAGATTCTCCAGGAGGGACCTGTTTCTTGACTCCTCACCCTCAAGAGCACAATGGCATTGTGTCTGGGAAAAAAAAAAAGTGTTTATTTGTATTCCTTGGAAACTGTAACCTTTCTTCATAAAAATATGAAAAACCCCACAGGCATTTGCAAGAGGCAGATAAGAGAGTCCGACTTTTCAGTTTGGGGATCATATTTTGCAAACTCCCTCTAATCTCAGCATTGGAAGGAGTCTGTCCTCAATGATGTTGTTTTAAATGGCACCCTTGGGTCTCAGCATCTCTCCATCCTTGGAGTCTTTACCTTCCACTTCACCATCTCCTTTAAGCTTAATTGGTGAATTTTTTTTTCTTTACATTTTCTCTCAAGCTCCTTTTGTTTTATAAAGATGTAGGGGAGGGTGGCCATCGCTGAAATCCCCTTAAGAGGCAGGTCACTGTTATTCTGACAGGTGGCCAGCATTAAGCCTGCCTTCATCTCCATCACTTATGTAAATAAATACTGTGACCCAGGTCTTAAGGAGGGAGAAACAGAAGCTTGGAGGATTTGGGATTTGTCAATTGCAGATAAAACACTTGCCGTGACCGGAAAGTAATGCCCCCCTCATCCAGCAAGGAAATGCTGCTTCTGCTTCAACAGAGTTGACATTCACATATTATTTTGGTTTACCAGTATCTTTCCATGCCCTAGTCTCACTTTCCTACAAGTTTTAAGGTCTTTTTTGTTTAATTATTAAACCCAAGTGATTTAAGGTCTACTTTGTTTTGAGAATTTGACTATGAGCCGAGACATTCAGAAACACTGCCGAGCTTCGGGCAGGGGGCTGTTGTAGGGGTTGAGGGTTCCAGGAGTGGACGGTCTTTACTTCTCTTGGTCTTAATGGGTGATTTCACAGAAGGCTTCAGGCTCATCTCTGGATGTCAGCGTCTTAATGCAAAACGTTTTTTCTCCAGCAGTAGCAGGATTACTGCATGTGTGCCCACTCTGTAGTATGGCACTTTCAAAAGTTTAGGACTGCTTTCTCTTCTTTTTTAAGATGTCATCTCTCCCTTTCTGTTCCTATCCTGCCTTCCCATGGAAGAGAAAACCGTACCGATTCAAAAGCCTCTCTGAGAAGCCTCCTTCTTTCTTGGTGCCCATGTAAAGTCAGCTTCTGCAGCTCATGAGAAGTGCAGAGAGGGTCATTGTCACCACCATGGTCACACAGCAGATCAAGGAGATAGTCCCCCGTTGGCATTTGGACTCTTAAGTTTTGAGCATGAACTGCTTTTTCAGTTTGACATTCAGGAATAACTGGATGGAAAGCTCACTTTGCCCAGACATACTATGATTTTGTAGCCGAAAACAAGCCACTTATCTTTGTCTTATTATTATTATTAAACCAAATTTTTTGAGAGAAACCTCAAAACCTGACCTCCTCCGAGTATTCCCACGAATGTTCACTTTCTTTCCCTTCAACCATGTACAACAACTCTGATGGGCACCCAGTTCCTCCTCTTAAAGGAGAGATAGATGTGTGGTCTCTGCTTTATCTACCTCCGAATTTTGACAGCTCTTCATCATGTGTTTTAACATACATGTACGTCCAGTCTGGAAGACATTGGGTGTCAATATGAGCCCCTGACTTTGGAATCAAGCATATTTGTTTTCAAATCCCGTTTATTGTCGGGAAATTTTGGATGTGCTGCTTTCTCTCAGCTTCAGACCCCACACCTGTATAATAGGGATAGTTCCCACCTCACAATGGATTTGTCAGAGTTGATACGATAATATCAGTAGGGTCTTGGGCCCGGTGAGCTATTATAAGTAGAAGATTTTATTATGCTGTAAATTCATAATTTTTTAAAGGGGAAAAAATGGCAAAAAGAAACATGTAGTTTATTTTTTATGTTAGAGCCCTCCACAAGAGAAAGTGAATTCCTTGAACTAGACTGAGTCTGGGTAATAGAGTTGCAAACCCAAGCCAAACATAAATTGAGCTCTTTAAATTCCTGTCTCTCTCTCTCTGTTTGAACTACCTGACAAAACATTTGTGGTGGGTTCTTCTCGACTCCTTCTTGTTTCCTTCCTGAATTAGGGATGCCTTACAAGACAAAGATCTTGAGGTAAATGGCCTTTTATATCCGAGAACATCTATATCTGGATAATGGTGAGAGTGAGAAATGCATCTCCATTAAGAAGCACAGCCACAGTGGTACTAAAAGCACGAGTAGACTAAACACACGAAGGCAGAGAGCCTGCTCCCATCAATCAGCTTTGATTTTTATGAAGCCACAGTTACCATGAGGTGCATCCGAATGCTCTCAGAGCCTGCTTACCAAGAGAAAGAAAGGCCTGTGATTTCATAGCCCATTTCTGCCATGACCTTAGTAGATGACCTTGGCAATAGGTTGAGCTTTTCAGTAGAAACTCCTAAGATAGCAAGTAATTTGGAACCCTAATTCTCCATGCTTAGGCTTACCAACGTGCCCTCATATACACCTGCTATAATGCTTAGTTAACAACAACTTAATCTTAAAGGGAGTCGTACTTCCTCGAAGCCTTCTCTGAATCTGCCTACCCATACCCAGAACATTCACCTTTGGTGCTGCCTTAGGGCACCGCCCCCCATACTTCTACCTGCACCACTTTCTGATTGTTGCTTATCTGTGTGAGCTGAGGTCAATGACCAGGTCTTCTGTCTCTGCGTTCCCAGCATCTAGGTCCCAAGAAATGCTTTCTTAATGAGTTAATCATTGTTCGGCAGAGATAGCCAGGTATTTGAAAAAGGAGAAACTAATCACAGATGAAATCAACAAATATTTGCTTAACACTATAAGCCCAGTTCTAAACTAGTAAGTTTCATTTGGAAGACCCAGATTTTGCCAAGAAAGATCTGTATAACTTGGTGAAGAAAACAAGATATTGTCACATGAAGTTAAATAGCACTAAGGGACTTAAATACTAGTTCAAGACAGCAGTTAAAGAAAGTCGGGGTCTCTGTTATACAGATTTCTTCAGTATGTGAGTAGCCATCATGGGGAAGTACATGCTGGGGGTATAAGGCTCAGACAAGCATAGGAGCTAACCTAGGAAAGGGAGTCTGAGTGATAATGATGATGTCAATCTGTGCAGCTTTACTCCTGCAGGAGAAAAACTGGCCTGGCCAGTGGCAATTTCAACTGTGTCACGTAGCTGGTTTGTTTTCTTAATTTACTCTACGAAATGGTTTTCTCTAATGGCATGCCATTGACGAAATGCACCATAATGTCTCCATCCATCACCTCCAAATGCTTTTGCATGCATCAGTTGTTGACTTGTTTTCTCCCATTCAGCACATAAATGAGAAGAATGATTTATCCAAGGCCACCAGTTACTCTTATGTGGAATCGGAAATAGCTCTCTGGAGAAATACTGCCCTGAGCAAGCGTTTCTTTTTGCTGCCCTGAACTTGTATTGAAGGGTGACTTTGGTCTGGGCTGCACTGATATCCTCCTGACCAGTGTTTCTTGGGAAGCTGGTCCAGTTGTCTGCTGTAGTCTGTAGCTCTGAGATACAAGAGCTTACGTTCCTGTGGGTGTGACTGTTAGAGTTGGATAATGAGGTTTGGAAACCAGGGCTTTGGCTTTTGATGCTGTGTGTGGACAAGCAGTGATTCCCTCCATGAGCTCTCTGGGACTCACAGTCATCAGGAAGAGAATGGGTACTAGTGCAGTTCCCTTGCTCCTTTCAATTTGCACCACTTTTTTGAATTCCATTGTCCATGCTGGAAACATCTGGCCCCTACCTCCTCAGAGTTTCGCATAGATCCCTGGATCAGAAATTGAAGATAAATAGGAACATCAAGATAATTCTTATCGTCTGATAAGGTTCCTTGAGAGAAGGCAGAGTTTAGCATTCTCTAAATAAGATCTGGCACTAACAAACACCAGACAGGGGCCACTCCACAAAGACTTGGTCTTATTAGATGATAGTGATAATGAAGATAAGAGGTTTGAAGCATAAATAGTGCAGAGATCCTGGAAAGTTAAACACAGTGCTCCTTCCTGTAGCATTAATAAATTGTTGCAAGATTTGAAATACCATGTTTACCTTCTTAGTTCTTCTCTTTAAAAGTTGAAAAGTACAACTTGGAAGGTTTCACCTGAGAAAATTTGTTGAAATCGATTTTGTAGAAAAGAAAAAATAATACTTATCACTTATCTCACTTTGTTTCTGCATTAAAGTATCTCTAGTGAGAGAGAGAGAATGAATGAATGAATGAATGAATGAATGTGTATGTGTGTTTACTTCAACAATACTATGTCCTACACATAACAAATTAACCCTTTTCCTTACATTGTTTTCTCAAAGGCTGCATAACTGAAATAAGTCTGGAACTAGTCATAAAATCACTGGTAACAGTGAGAGCAGTATGTTGGTTTCACATCTTAGGAATGGAATCCATGTGTTCTGTGAAAATTCAGAAACTATGGTAGATGGACATTGTATTTCTATTGCATTTGTATTTAATAGATTATCTTCCCAGAGAAGGGTGAGGTCTATGGATACAGCATGCAGGAATTTCAGCCATAAAATATACTTGAGTTCAGAGATAATGAAGAGAAATATACTCAATAAAAAGGTGAGGTGGGGGTGGGGGAATGGAAATAGGAAAGAGAGGAAGCAAGAGGTCTAGTTCCAAAACTGAATGACCTTTGGGACCATCTGAGATCTTGCCTCCTGGCAATTGTCAGTTTGGCATAAATACAATCTTATAAAAATTAAAAAAAAAAAACTGAAAGAACTTTTTGATTTCCCAGATCCATAGGTGTTACTTGTGTATGTCTCTTGATCACTTACTTTCTCTAATCTATAAATTGATGGATTTACCTTCTCAGATGTTAGGACACCCTTGAACTAAGAGTGCAAGTGAGTATCCTGGCGGTTTTATTAATATGAGGTCTGCTGGCTTTTATAGGAGACCAGGAGAGATGAACCTCCTCGTCACAATCTATATGTGATGGGTTTTTCCAACATAATCAACACAGTGGCAATAGGAGACTGTTTTGTGAGGATGTTACTCTTAAAAGACTTTTCCCAAGAAATAAATTATGCATCTCCAGTGAAGTGACAATATGCAGGCTATTCCAGCTATACTTGTGGATTCAGCAATACCACATTTATTGATATGAATATTTATATCCATGCCAGTAGTGCTGTGGTTGTTGGTAGTATTTACAGTGAATAGCTTGGTTGGGATGCTGAGGACATCACCTACTGTTTTTAAAACTCAGCATTCTCAAAGCTATTTAAAGAACCCCTTCATCACCACCACTTTGGACCAATGTTAAAAGCAATTCAACAGAGACATTCTCCTTTCATAACCCCCCAAGTAATTATTGCTGACCTAGGGGCATTCTGGAGGGAGATGTATGTTGGCCATTTTTATTATCTTATGTAGTTCCTTTTCATCTGAAAGTTTTGTAAAACTATAGTTGTCATTCTTCAGTTGAATCTGTGTACAGTTCTTTTAGTTTGTTAGGCAATGCTTCTACTACTCACCTAAAGTCAAAGAGATTCTGTTTTAGTCCTTGTTTTAGGAATGAAGTTTGGAAGTGGGGTTATACACTCGACAGCTAATCTTTTTAGATGCATTTAGTCACCAGTAACATACACTTGGGGATTGTTAGATTGAGGTCAGGGGTGCAGATTTGTACCTCTACAGCCATGCACCAGGAAACTAATATGTATCATGTCACCACTCTATGTCAGACACTCTACTTAGCATAAGATTTAGTCTAGAGTTAGGCCAAAGAGAGGCTCCAACCAAACCCTTAACCATAGCGGTCTAACATGCATCAGATCAATGAGGCTGTCTTCCTCCAAGTGGAAAATCTCTGGTGCTACTCTGCTGTTCTGTAAAATGCAGTCTCAGTTTTCTGTAGTGATTTTTACAGATCATGGCTTATATGTTACTTTTGGGCCATGATGTATATAAACAGGAAAAAGTATCAATAAATTCATTTAGGAATGTTTGATGATGAATATCTTTTATTGGAAAAAGAAACGAATACAAAACAATCGATCTTCAGACCATAAAGTTAGGAGTGCACGTCTGTAAGCCAGAGAGGTCTGGCTAATGTTAAATCTCAGAAATTAAAGTTTCAGGCCTTTTAAACGTTCATTGTTTGTATGATACACCTTAAAACAGGCTAATGAGGCCATGCTCTATTCTTTTAAGGATTTAGAACTTGTCTGGCTAATATTAACATTGACATCTGCAAAGTGACATTCAAATGAACACCCAAATAATCAAGAATGGAATATATATCTCCCACGGGCCAAGGCCTTGACTGTTTTAAAGCTTTTGGATAGTTCCTGAACTTTCCTACAGTTTAAGGTGTCTCCTCTTCCTCCAAGTCAGTCAAAAAAGTTCTCTCCACAAATACCTTTCAAATTACAGTTAAAGAATTAACTACAAACCCAAGACTTTAATATTTCTACAGTACAGTGCTGAGTTTCAGGACTATTTATCAGGGCTTTATATATGTATATATCACATATATTGGGTATATATACATATATATATATTTATATATATTTATATATAAAATTAAACAAATATATAGAAAACAAATATCTATATATCTGTTTAATATGTAGATACCTGTTTAATATACTTATATTCATTTTTTCAGCAGTTTTCTGTTCTGTTTAAAGCAATATCTTAAAGATTAGAGAATATGGTCATAATTTGATATCCACAATTTATCATTTTTAGCTGATAGTTCAAACTTATTTTATTTTATTTTATTTGAGACTTTAGTGAGGTCTTTGCTGCAAATCAAGCCTCCCTAATCTTCACCCATTGTCCATTTACACATGAATAAATACATTAAACTGTTCGTAAAATGATAAAATAATTCTGAAGATAAATGCAAAATGACTTACAAAGACATGAAACAATACATAGCATTCTACTCTGGGTAATGCCTGCTGACATTCTAGAGGCCAGAGATTTGATAAAATACCAATTTAAAGGATGGGAAGAAATGATTTCTTGATTGAAGAATTCCAGGTCCTTGAGATGGCAGTCTCATTCTGAAGGAAAGGCGAAACATAGAATTTTTTTTCTTACCTTTGTAATTCGGCAATTCCTAAGCTAATAAATTAGAGTAAGTGGTTAGTCTGAGACATGGAGAAAATTGGATACAGCATGAAAAATTAACAACAATGTTAATGAAAAAATTGGTTGGCTTCTAAGTCCCGTGCTTGAATTTAGTATGCAGGGTGATTAGGTCTTCATGAAGTTGTTTATTTTTTTTAAAAGAAGAGTATTTGATCTTTTTTTAATGTTTCCAGATCCCAACAAGGTCAAAGAAGACAATCTCTGCTTTGTCACATTACGTTCTGGTTTAAGGGTTGATGGTTTAATGAAATTGTTATAGAACAGCCAGCAGCCAGTATACATCAGACTTGTGTGTGTCACTGAGAGAGCATCTTTCACAAACAATTAGCTCTTTATAAGACATTTCATAGTCTTCACATTTATCACATATGTCCCATGCCTCCTGAATAAAAACACCATTTACAACCAACCAAAATTAATCTGGGCCCAACTGAAGAGAAGGAAGTCAACCCCTTAGTTCTTTGAGGGCAAGTTAACTCTTTCAAGTCTGATACATACCATTTTATGCTCTGTAGCAGGCGGACCTTTACACATTTGTACTTCCAAAGGGTTCTTTTTGATATTAAAGAAAGTTTAAAACTCTCCAGATGATATTTAATTACATGGAACCAAACTTCACTCCAATTCATTTTTTTAAAAGGGGTTTTTTAGGATACAGACATAATAAATAGCAAGAAACAAGCAAGCCTAGGGAAAGTTTTGGGAAAGAACTAACTGAGAATCCCCAGGAACCTCAATAGTAGTTGACCATGGATCTTCTATGATGCTTGGTAAAAAATAATAATAATAAAAAAAATACCTAATCAGCTTCTTCCTACTCAGTGAATTGGTACCCAGGTCATGTGTCCACTTGGATCCGAACAACAGTAACCACGCTCACATGAGACCTAGAGCTACCGCTTCTTGGGAATGAGTGGAATAGGTTGCGTTTAGGTCAGATCAGGATGTTAATGAGGACAAATATGTTCATTATTCTTGTTCGAGGCCCCCCAAAATTTCAGCCCTACCACCTTACTCTAGCATGACAATGGGGATTGGTTGAAAGAATATAAGTAAATTGGTGCAAATTTTCTCTGCTACTGAAAGGGAAAAAAGCTGCAATAATTCACAGCCCTTGATGTACTGATAGGAATCAATAGTATTGTGTTTACTAGTAAGAATAATGACTTAGTAAGAAATTCCCAACCCAGTTCCTTTTGTTTCCTACAAATTGGAGAGATGAATTGGTCAAATTCAAGAACTGAATTGTTCAAGCACCTCTTGGAAGATGTTTGAACCTGCCCACATTAAAGACCCATAACTGACCAATTTTTAATTACATGGGTAAGCTAGGACATGCAGTATATGGTTGAAAAGATGAACTTGAAATGATAACATTGGTGAATAAGTCACGTTTTTAGTATCATGTTTGGAACGTGGGATTTGGAGCCAGACAGGCAGATTAGGTTCAGAACAGGATTCTACCATTCTCTATCTATGAGATTTTGATCAAATTATTTAAACTCGTTGAGCCTCGGTTCCCTCATCATTAAAATGAGAGTGATAACAGTACTGATCTCATAAGACTGTTGAGAGAAGTCAGTGAGAAAATGGATGCAAAGAACATGGGACATGTGAGCTACAGTTATCAAGTAATTTATATAGCCTTTTTATGCCTGTCAATGATTGCTTTGTGATTTATCTCATACTCTTCTACCCTTTAAATTCTACTTTGCATATTCATATAGAACTAATTTTTAAAATAAAGAACATTCAACTAATGGTTGATATGGAGATAATTCTATTCTGGGTATTCAAATCAAAATGTTGACAAAGAGTAGAAGCTGATCAGATATAGGAAGCTGTGACTCTGAGCTTTCAAGTAAGCCTAGGATTTCCTTCAATAAATTTGGTTTCCTCCTTTTTCTCCTTGCTTTGTTGAGCTGAAATACAGAATTAGAAGGCACATAGTCCAGACCAGCTTTGTGAAGCAAACCGCCAGCCACTTGCAAGGTTTAAATTTATAGCACCCATAAAATGTATAGTTATGTACAAGCATAAGGAATAAGCAGTCTAGAGGATAAAAAATTTAATAAAAATTGCAGATACCCAGCTAAGTGCTAAAGCCTGGAATGGGAATATTTAGCAGTGGACATGTGCTGCCATTGAATGCTTAAATCAGTGCAGGTGGGGCATTCAAAAGGCTTCTGAGGAGTCAAGTTGCTCCAGGTACTTTGCAAGGTTATATTGTCCATGAATGATTTGTACAGGGGAGTCAAAGGACAGAGTATTCTCTTAGTCCCCAAGGATTTTCATCTGTTGTCACTAGCAAAAACCCAACGTAGGAGGATGGGTCAGACATCTGAAATCCAGAGCCTTGCTGGAACGCATTGATCCTTAGAAGTAAGCCTCTCAGTATGATAAATACGAACTCCTCAAGACCGTAAGGGAATGGAAATTTAAGAACCAGTTAGGTCAAAGATCAGGAAATTTATGACGATTATCTGCGGTTACAGTGTAGAGTGTTTGAGGATGGTTTAAGCCAAAGAGTCCAGTGCCTGTAAATCTTGAGTGATATTAATACCTCTGTGAGCGTGTGTGTACAACGTTTCTGAAGAGATTGATTGCAAAGGCCAGTTCCCAGGAAAGACAAGCAGGTAATTGGCATTTAATTAATGAGAATAAGTTATATTAAATTAAAGACTTATAATCCTTGATTATTTATCTTCTGGTAGCCAGTGTGACAATCTACTCTTAGACTATTAACTGAGCACAGATTTTTCAGGAGGCCAAACTAAACCTTCTTTTCAGACTGTATAAATAAGAATATGTTTGCATCTCAACCATGGGAACAAAATAACTTTGGGAAGCCACAGAAGGTTGGGTTTTTTTTTGTTTTGTTTTTTTTTAACATAAGTTATTTCTTAAAACTTAAATCCAGCAGAGCAGCCAAGGTATTCTCAGGCATATTCCCTACCTCTAGAATCCAGAAGAGTTGACATGAACTTTTGTACAATAGAAAGGGTGTGAGTTTGAAGGTCAGTCTGACCTGTGGTTAAGATCTGGCTCTGCCTCATATTAGATATATTGCTTTGGACATTTATTAAATTCTCTGAGGTTCAATTCGCTTATCTTATGGGAAAAAAATAATACCCACCTGGAATGCATTCTTTTGAAAATTAAATACTGTAAATTTGCATGGTCCACTATCTATAACATAGACAGTGCTCAATAAAAGTTTTTTCTCTTTACTTTCTCCTTTTGTAGCACAGAATGATAGCAATTAGAAAATTATTCCACAAGAAAGTTGGAGGACTCATTCTGTTTGATTTTAACAATTACTATCAAGGTACATTAATCAAGATAGTGTGGTTTTGATAAAGGGATAAATACATACTTCAATGGAATAGAACAGAAAGTCCAAAACAGACCCACAAGTATGAGCAGTCTAGTTTTTAAAGGTACAAAGGCAATTCAATGATGAGAGGAAGATCTTTTCAACAAATGGCGTTAGAACAATTGGAATTCATATGCAAAAATAAATAAATAGACTTAGACCTCATACCTTATATAAAAATTAACTCAAAATGGTTTTTTTAACTAATTATGAAACAAATCTATAAAACTTTCAGAAGATATAGGAGAAAATATTCATAACCTGGAATTAGGCAAAGAGTTCTTACATATGACACCAGAAGCATAATCTATAAAAGAAAAATTGGTAACCTAGACTTTATGGAAATTTAAAACTTTTGCTCTGTCAGACATATTACTTCAAAAATGAAAAGACAAACTGCAGGCTGAGAGAAAATATTTGTTAATTGTATTATGTCTTATAGCTAGACTATATTTTTTTGAGAGTCTTAAAATTCAGTTAAATTAAAAATGCGTAAGAGACTTGAATAGACACTTTACCAATGAGGATATATGCACATATTTTCTAGAGCAGATAAGCACAAGAAATGATATTCTACATCAGCCATTAGGGAAATGAAATACCACTATTTGCAAATGAAAACCACATTGAGATACCAGTATACATACCTATAAGAATGGCTAAAAGCAAAACATGAAAATCTGATAATGCCAAGTGTTGATGAGGATGCAGAGCAACTAGAACTCTCATGTATTATTGACAATGCAAAATGGTACAGCCACCTGGAAAATAGTTCGGTATAGATTTTTTATGAAATTAAACACATATTTACCATTTGGTATAGTAATCCCACTCCTGAGTATTCATCCTAGACAATGATAACTTGGGTTCACACAAAAACCTGTACATGAATGTTTATAGCATCTCTTCTCATAATCACCCAAAACTGGAAACAACTCAAATGTCCTTTAGCAGATGACTGGATAAACAAATGTATGATATATCCATACAATAGAATACTACTTGGCAATAAAAATACTAATTGGCAATTAAAAGGAACAAACCATTAATGCACACACACAAAATTAATCTCAAGGACAAGAAAAACAGTGAAAGAAGATGGTCTCATTCTGTATGATTCCATTTATACGATATTCTCAAAAAGACAAAATTGTAGTGATTAATGGTTTGTCAGGGAGTTGGGAGGAGAATACTTGACACTAAAGGGGCAGCATTGTGGAGTTTTCGGAGGATGATGGAACTTTATTGTACTCTGACTATGGTGTGGTGGTTACACAAATCTATACATATGTTAAAACTCAGAACCACATGCTAAAAAAAAAAAAAAGGTCAAATGTATGTTAATATTGTAAATAGAATAAAATGAAAGAAAATGATTCCTTCAAGAAGTCATTCGGACTTATGATAAACAAGACATAAAATACCCTAGAACTCTAGGAGTCTTTCTATAAGTATAATTTTTTCATTTATTGGACAAATGTTTATTGTCTTTCCTATGTGTCCACATTGTTTTAGGTGCAAGCGATGAAGTACTAAACATAACAAAAACTCATGGAAGCTTGAATCACCATAAATAATAACTATATAATATATCAGATGGTATAAAAACTATGGTAAGAGAAATAGGAAATTAGGGGAGGTAGTGTTGCCATTTTATATAGGGTGGTTGTGGAAAATAATTGAACCATAGTCACAAAGGAAGAGGAGTAAGCTATGCAGATGTGTTGGGATGAATGTTATGGACGAAGAGGCAATCTTAGGTGGAACTCCAATATAGTACACAGAACTGGCCAGAGTAGACCCACTCTTGTTGAAATCAAGTGGAAGATCCCCAGAGAGAATCCTTTGCAGAACCCTAGGGTGCGGATGAGGAACACAGTGTGAAAACCACTTAGCCAGCTTATCCCTGTACAGAGCTTATGTGGTTTAAGGTCAAGAAGAAATCTCTGTTGGCTAAGAATCTCTTACCTAAGGTTATGATGGAATTCTTGTCTAAAAATCCCATCAGTTGGAGGCATGTGTTTAGGCCTAAGTGATAAAGCCAAAGTCACCTAAAGGCCACAGAGATTATGTTCGAGGTGTAGTATGAAAGCAGAAATTAGCTTGTTCATCAGCAAGGACACAGAGGAGAGGAGACTGGCCACTGATATCTTTCAGTGATGCTGCGAGTGCGCAGCAGGTACAGAGGAAAGGCAAGACTCTAACCTAGATAGTTCATAATTTTGAGAAAGAGAAACAACTGTATATGAGAGGTGACCCCAGCTTGGCTGCAAATTGAAGATTCCCAAACTCAAGGCATGGACGTTCAGAGAAGTGGTACCTAGGAAAAACCCTATGGTTGGCAGAGGCCAGCAGGAGGGACAGAGGGAAGACTAGGGCCAAGTCAGTAAAATGCCAGGATCCAAGTATGGATGGCAAGGTATTGGATAATGTGACTGGAAAGAAGCTGGTAGACACGGTGAAGCATGTTTGTGTTAAGCCCTGAGCTCAACTGAAAATGTGTACTTCTTCCCCAGGTATCACTTCTTCTCTTCTCCAGACTCAATGGCTGTCCTTTGAGTTCATCTTGATGAACAAACCTTAAGTGAAGAGCATGAAAACTTCCTATCAGTTAGTTGGTCCCTTACTATCCCACTCTCTTCCTGAGCTGTACTTTAGAAAATCTAAGGGAATCTGTCCCCTTTAAGAACCAATGGCTTACAGGGACTGGCTTCCTGCCAGTGTGGAAAAGTAGAGCGGGCGACACTTAAAGGCCTGTTTGAAAACTGTCATTTTTTCCAACAGCCTCAGATGGGGTGATTAATCAAGAAACAATTCCAGAGAGAAGCCATCTTCTTTACCTATTTAAATCTCCCAGGTTAAGTTGTATTTTAAGCCCTGGCTTATTTTTAGACAAGTTTGTTGCTGTTGCCTAACCCTATGTTAAAGCAATTATTGTCTGCGAGGGTCATGCAGAGTTCAGTAGAACTGAAAAACTCACAGCCTTTAGTATTAATGAGGTGAGCAGCCGGTTCAGGGTCTTTCCTTAAAGAGACAGAACAGTGGGATAGTCAATAAGGACAAAAACACGTAAGATGTTTCAGGAGAGGGCACGCTTATTTTTGTGGCTCCTGGCAAAGACCCCAAATCAAACACACACAAAAACTGTTAGTCAAGTCAATCATCATCTTCTACATGCCAGCGCTCAAAAAATATTGTTGAATGTGCTATTTGAACTCAAGTGGGAAATCGGAAATTCCAAAAGTGGAGGTGACAGAACTAGTACGGATGGAACACCTACGGCGTGCCAGCTGATTCGCATTGTTACCTTAACTCTCACATCGCCTTCGATGTAACTGTGGGTGCCGTTGTTACGGGTACTTTGCGGATGAAGAAACTGAATCTTAGAAAGGTAAGCATTTTGCTCAAAAACACACAATTCCTAACCGGCAGAGCCACGATTACAACCCAGGTCGGTCTGACTGCAAAATGAAGGCGCTTTTCACACTACTCCCTGGGCCACATTAAAGCACAATGATAGGGCTTTAAATGACGGGGTAACTGGGGATGTTGAATTTTTCTTTGTTATTTATGTACAGGTATTGATTCTGTAAATATAGGTTAAGATATTCATTTCAGACAACTCTTTTTTTAGTTTGACTTCCAGGTCTTTGGAAAAATAACAAGAACTCATATTTAATACTTAAGAAATGCCAGATATTGAAGCAAAATGACATTATTTTATTGAATCCACACATAAACACACAGACGTGATTTAAAAATTTTAAAGATGTAATAATCACCTCCTGTTACAGAAGAGGAAGCTGAGGCTTAGAGAGTTTGTGTCTGTTGCTCTCATATCACAGGCAGCATTTGACAGAGCTCAGATTCGAACCCAGGCATTTTGATTTGAGAGCCTACCTTTACCTATTGTGTCATTTGGGACCACATGTTTTGTTTTCATTTTTCCTCCCATGATTGATAAAGCTAGGCATCTGTCCCAGATTTCCTCCATGAGGAACCAAGGGCTGATGTGCAGCCTTACTTCAGAGTGGGTGAGCAGTGCCGGAGAAAGGACAAAATGACCGTAGGGGAGACCAGTGCCTCTTTAGCCTTAGTCTCTCAAACCGCTCAGCCAAAATGCTGCTAAACTGCCCTCCATAAAGTCCCTTTATAAATAAAGTTGTGGGGCAAAGCCACAGGGCCTGCAGTTTCTTTGCCCCACAACTTTATGCCCCAGTTTCTTTGAAGGCTCAAGACACTTCCTTCTTCCTCACTTCTGGGACCTGCAGTCCATCTGTGGTACGGCTGTGCTATGTTGTTTAATGGCTGTGAATTCCTTCCATTCCCATGTCCAGGCCACTTTGCACTGTAATCTGCACCCCTCCCATCCAGAAGGAGAGTCTAATTCTCCACCCTCTTGAAGCTGGGCTGGTGTTGTGACTTTCTCTGAGCAATCTACTTCCACCTTCTTTGAATAGAAGGAAGGTGGTCTAGCCTACCCCAGAAGATGAGAGGCCAAATAGGAGAGAAGTGAGGTACCCAGCCAACAGCCACCACCCACTGCCACACATGCCACCGTCTCGACCTTTAAGCCCAGCTGACCCTCCAGCTGAATGCAGCTGCTTGAGCGAATCCAGGCCAAACTGGCAGAGCAAATTTGGGTCCAATTTACAGAATCGTAAAAAATAATAAAGCTTTGTTTTAAGCCACATTTTGGAGTGGTTTGTTATACAGCAAAGACTAACTGAAACAGCATTCCTCTGTAGTTCAGAGCAACATAAGGATGCATCCTTGTCTGACACACTTTTCTGGAACACTTCAGAGGCTGCCGCAATGCAATCAATGAAAATGATGTTCTCCAAATCCTGCCTCTATTAACATAAACACCTCCAGAGAACAAAGGATAGTTTCAGGACTCTTTTAGGTTATGGGCAGCATAAGCAGGGCGCCCAGACTGTTAGACTAACAATGTTTGAGATCTGGAAAAATGTTATTTCAATATTTTCAAAGAAAGCTGCAAATCCAAATTAATAAATATTTAATTGAGTATCTGCAAATGTTATAACGTGCCAACTGGTTGCTTGCATTTTAACACTTATGTACAAAATATGTTAAATATGGGCCATTATGCTTGAATCAATGATATAGGATGCTCTTTGCAAAAGGTAGGTGATCTGGGGACCATGACACTCTTGAGTAGCTGGGGCATTTTGTGTGCTGATCCACCTGAAAACTATGTGTATTTGGCCATTGAGTCCTATTCCGAAGCCCCAAACTCCCACTGTGTTATACTACTCTGTTCTTGAAGAAAAGATTAGCCATGAAGTTCCTAAAACTAAGGGTGCCCTGTTTACCCAAATCAGTTACCAAAAAGGCAAACTCCTGCCTCAACCTCTTAGAGGCACCTTGAGGCAGGTCAAGGCAGTTAAATTCAGCAGACAAGCCATAGAAAAACAGCAAGGTACTTTCTAGAGGAATGGAGGGTTGAAGAGGCACAGTGTATGATGGGATACATAAGTAGAGCCATGAAGGGTTATTGAATTCTTCATTAGCTAATTGAGAATTATTTTAAACCTAAGTCCCACCTGAGGAAAGGAAGCAGGGAGTTCCTGAATTTGTGCCCATCAGCCACATGTTTTATGAAAACATAGAAGCAGAAGTCCACATAGCAGCTTAGCAGGGGGGCTGCAAAGAACTCATTGCTACATTACCGCACGAAGGACAGGCCATCTCCAGGATGCTATTTTCAAAGATGAGGAAGCCACTTCTGCCTGAGTGGAGCTCTCAGTTTGGTTCTGCAGGTAACAACACACACTATGTTTGTTCTCATATTCTATCTCTTAGATTGAGGGATATACCCCAACTTAATTAAGGTTCCCCAAAACTAAGGTTCCCCAATCTGTGCAACCTAAAGGCAATGTTAGAGGAAGGGATCTACCTAACTAGAGGCCATAAGGATTGTAAATTAAACTCGTGAATCGCTCCTGCAAGGCAACTGCAAGGTTCTGTTAAAAGCTGAGACTGCTCTTAATTTAATCTAGTGCAGTCAGGCCCCTGGAGAGGTGCCAAGGGGTTGTTTATGGGAATGGGGAAGTAATCAATACACCATCAGAGAGGGAGCCAAATAATTTAAGTCATGTTCATCTGAGGGAGGGCAGACCTTCTAGAAAGGGCATCTATAACCATAGTTGAGGGAGAGGGAGGGAGGGAGGGAGAGGAAGAAGGGAGAAAGAATATGTTAATAAGGGGCATTTAAACATTTTTATCCTAATCTGAACAATTAGGAAAAGCTGACAGGTTTCTTTACAGATATTTCTTGCCAGATTGATTATTCCTTAAACACAGGTTATTAAATGCCTCTTTGGTTTCTTCCCACTGAGAGCTGTTCATTTGGGAGCAGGGAGCTTCAGGGTCTTCCCGAAGCATCCCAGGCAGTTCCCACATTGCACCTTCCAAGTTTCTCGTTCACAGCTTCTCAGCTGATTGATAGTAACTGACAAATTCTTGTTCCAGCCCCAAATGGTCATCTGCATTGAAATAAGACCTATCATACATTTCTTTTTATCTGTTGCAAATGCCTTTAGGCAGATACATCCCAATGTTCTAGATCATGTTTGGACAATGAATAAGTAGAGTAATAACAACCAACCTGAGCATGAACCATATTTATTCCTGCATTCAACAAATACCTTTCTACACATGCAAATGTATGTGTTTCCACCTTTTTAGAAGGTAATATTCACATATGCTCAAAGTTTCAGTTTTACAAAGGGGTTAAAAGCAAAAAATAAGTCTCCCACCCATCACAACCCCTTTTCAATTCCCTGCCCAGAGGCAACTATTAATACCATTATTATTTGTTTTAACATAAGATTCTTATATCAGTTGGCACTTTGCATTATTTTCACTTAACAATATGCTTTGGACCTCAGTCCTTGTGACCATGTGTAGATCTGCCTCATTATTTTCAGTGGCCATACAGGATTCTATTTTATGCACAATTAGGTTGCTTCTAGTTTTTGTTTTGTTTTGTTTTTAAATCTTGAACATCTTCAAGATACTGTGGACAAAAAGATGAATCAGATATGGTCCTTGCCCTCAAAGACCTAATCTAGTGCAGGAGATAGGCAAAGAAGCAATTAATTGATAATTTGATTAATTAATGTGTGGGCTACAATCCCGACAAGAATCAGGAGCTAGAGAGGCACATAGGAGAAGACACATAAGTCTGCTTGATGGGGGCATAGAGACATCACAGATGAGGGGACAGAGAACCTCCCCAGGTAGACATGCAGGTAAGGGGACAGGGGAAGATCCCGCTGGAAAAGGAAACAGCCTAGGTGGTCTCAGGCAGGTGGAAGAAGGAGTTGTAGGAGGAAGAAAGAGACCATTGGTCACTCTCCACTGAGGTCTGCAGACAGAACTGGTTTCTTCTCTAAGCCTCAGCACCCCCAGTGGACAAATTCTCCCTCCTGCTCCTTCTCTCCCAAGTTCCCCAAACAGCTTACTGCACAAGCCGCAGAGACAACATTCTCAGGCCCAAGTCAGGCCTGCTGGGCACAGAGTGTTTGGAGCCCTCTGTGGGAGGGTGGCTGGCCTCCTTGGTCGTGCCCAATCCCTCTGAGAGCCAAGGCGGGTACAGTGCACCTGCCCCTGAATCTTCCATGGCAGTTGCCGGTCCGAAGCTGAGTGACACAG
This sequence comes from Pteropus alecto, assembly GCF_000325575.1. Classification (NCBI taxonomy): domain Eukaryota; kingdom Metazoa; phylum Chordata; class Mammalia; order Chiroptera; family Pteropodidae; genus Pteropus; species Pteropus alecto. The sequence continues at coordinate 8,071,200 of NW_006433024.1, read as the reverse complement.
CAGGTGCCTCGAGCCTGCAGACAATTCCATATTTCAATAGAGCGTCGCCACCAAAGCTTATTATCTAGGGCAATAAAGTTTGGGATTAGGGGGATTCAAAATGATTGTGTGATTCTCCACAAAGCTTATCTTCTAATAGACCAGCTGCTTTATTAGGCTGCCTCCACCCGCACCAGGCCCTTCCCAAAGCGTCCTGAGTCCCAGGCAGCAGAGGGGGGCCTTGAAGGCGGCAGTGGCAGACAGCTGGGGGTATCATATCACCCTCAGTCTCCATCTGCGAGTGTTAAATTACGGGCGGCTTCCAGCTGGGCACACCCCCGGCTCCCACCTTCCTCCCACAAAGCCCTCCCTCCCACAAAGCCCTCCCCCACATCAATGTCGGGCATCTGCCAAGCACAAGATGTGCCCCCCCACCTCTCGCTGGTCCCCACCTCTGAACTCTGAAAGGACCAGGTCTGGGTATTTGCTGTCACAGGGTGGAGTGCAGTGGAGTGGAGGAGGGCTCTAAGGAAGCGGGGGTACCATGGAAATTTCTGTTGCAGATGGAGCTTTGCTGGAACTGTTCACTGTCAGCAAGAAAGAAGATAGTATTGTGCACTGCAGAATCCCAAAGAAGCTGGAATGCTTAGCAAGCTCCTGGGTATTTTCCCCCAAAGAGGAAATTAATCAACCCTCGATTGTAACGAGGGTCATTCCCGCATCCTCCCCCAGCCCATTGCTCAGTTCCTTTTCTGTCTGAAGGCAGATCATGGGGACAGTGTCTCTCTACCCTGATGTGGTCAGTAGTACTGAGGCCACTCTCATTTCTCATTTTTCTCTGAGAGCCTCTTCTGTCCTCAATCCCTGGCAGAATATCTGCTCAGAGTAGGAGTTTATTAAGAAGCGTTGGCGAACATGTTGAGAGGAATATGGGAATCTGCAAATATGTTTGAGACATAATGAATATGTGGCCATAAAATGTGGATTCTACTACTTACTTTACAGAACTGTCGTGGCTGTTAGAAATAAATGTGAGACAAGCGTAGTGTCCAATATTTGGCACGTGCTCAATAAGTGTTGATAGTTTATTATTATTATTGCTTTTGCAGTTGTTATGGGTGACCTGTAAACACATTTATTAGTATGGCTTCTATAATGAACCTACTATTAGGAGTGTGAGCAAGAATTATCAACTATAAGTCTAGCACAATAAATCAGAAAAGCTTGACTATTGTGAATGTGCTCAAAAGTAAGACTAAGTACTCAAGCAGTGATAAGCATTATTGAAGTTCATGAAGTTCATCTAAACTGTTGTGTTCATTGATTTATTCAACACCCAAATTCTGAGCCCGTACTATATGCTAGGCACTGTTCTAGGCTTTGGGAAAACAGCAGTACATGAGAATTTAAAAGTTCTTACCCCTATCTGACTCATATTCCTTGGGAAAGAAAGAAAATAAAATGTAAATTTAAAAAATAGTTTCAAATTGTGATAAACCCTATGAGGAGAATAGCTGAGTAATGGACTTGAAGCAGATGGGTGACATTCCAGAGGGTAGCCAAAGAACAAGTCTCTAATGAGAAAATATTTGAGTGAAGACGTAAGTGATGAGAATAGGTAGCCACATGAAGATTGAGGAGAAAGAAAGTCCTCAGGCAGAGGGACGAGCAAGTGCAGAACTTCCAGTAAGAGGCAGAAAAAAAGGCCAGTGTGGCCAGTGCGTGGTGAGTGGGTGAAGAGAGAGAGTGGGGTGAGGCAAGTGCCAGATCATCAAAGTCCTTGCTGTCCCTGGTAAGACTTAGGATTTTATTTTTTCAGCTTTATTGGGGTATAATTGACAAATAAAATTGTAAGATATATAAAGTCAACATCATGATGATTCGATATACATTTACATTGCAGAAGGATTCCTCCCATCAGATTAATTAACACATCCATCACCTCATATCTTTACACACACACACACACACACACACACACACACACACACTGAAGTTTTATGCTCAGCAAATTTCAATTTAGGATTTCTTTTAATTCCCACAGGAAGACAGTGGAAAGTTTTAAGTGCAATGACATGATTTGATATATATGTTGGGAAGGTCTTTCTGGCTGCTGTGTTCAGTAACAGTGTACAGCATCAGTCAACAAAAATGCCATTGCCTATCATGAAAATTCAGAAAGCCAGGACAATAGGTCTGAGCCACAAGAGACTCAACTCTAGAAACAAATATAAACAAGATGCCCAAGAAAAGCCTGTGTTGAGGATGAGTTCACATGAAGTGAAGCTATATTGACATTGTATTCTCCCTAGGTTTGGGGCTTTTGCTCCACCTAATATCCAAGGCAACTATACAAGCTTAAGATTTGAGAATAGCAAGAGATGATACCGATTATTTTTTTAATTGGCTACCATGTCTATTGCCCTTTTTCCTAAATCTTTGCCCCTTACACACACATTGCAAAACTTCACGTCAACTCATTGCTCAGATTCACATCAGACAGCTGCTGAATAAGGAAAAAGATAAGTGAGCCTCATTCCCTATTTTGGAATGTTACTGATAGTATTACACAGAGAGACATACAAAGTTTACATGTATGCCTTGTCATTCTATAATAAATTTGTGTGAGTCCATGCTCTAGTGGGAAATACATAGAATTAGCAATCAGGAAAGTTGAAGTTTGGTTCTGGTTCTGCTTCTAACTAGCAATGCAAACTTACACAAGATATTTATTTTTTCAGGTGTCAGTTTATTTCTATCTTATGGGTATAGAGTAATACCTCCTCTAAAAACAACGCATCTCCTAAACATGGTTGAAAATCAGACATAATTAAAAAATAAACTCTTCCATAAGTAGTGAGCTAAATATTATTATCCAGACCACATACAAAATCTCCTAATAGTACAAATAAAAGACACCTTATTGCTATGCCTGCTTTTTCATACTTTACACACATTACTAACACATGGTCATTGAATCCTAAACTCACCATTTAACATTACAGAATGGGTTTAAAATGAGAAAGATTCCTGTACACTGACATCAAGCCAATAACAATTACACAATCACTGTGCATAAGGACTGTGTCTCTGTTTTCTGTACTCATTCTGACTTCTAGTACATAATAGGCACTCAATATATATATTTGCTGAAATAAAATTGATGCTATCAATTGTCACCAATTTTTTTTTAAGTCAGAAAACTCAAAGATTCAAACTATTCAATAAATATCTAGGTCAGTTAGGGTAGAGGCAAAGAGCTTGATATGTCTTGAGCTCAAAAATCATGGCGGTAAAATATAAAACAAAGTAATCAGCAATGTTTCAACAATGATCTTGCACCCTCGAGAAATAGCTAGACATAGACAGTGTACTCTATTTTAAAAGGCAAGAAAGCCTTTATACATCTCAGCAAAAATTCATTTATATTTTTAAAAAATCCAAACCATTCATTATCCAGAAAACAGAGCTATTTAGAATAAATTATTCATTGTTTATTTATACACAAATATTTATTGACCTCTGTTTCCTATATCAGGAAACAGTCATGATGTAGACAAACAGGACCCTTTGTCCTTATAAAGTTTACATCCTGTTGAAAGAATCATAAAATAACTAAGTAAACAGAAATATATAAGGAGTCTACCTCAGGAATCTTAGTAGCTGAGGGTCTCCTCTAACATAATCTCATAGGTCCATCTGAGGAGCAATTGAGAAATTAAATTTGAATATGCTATAAAACTTAAATGCATTCTAAAAATGTTAAGAGCTTAACAGTTATTAATGTCCATCTTACCACTATGTATTTGAAAAAAAGTAAGGGAAAAAATCAAAGCGCAGTAGTAGTAATATAGTGTGATTCAACTCTCGATTGTGCACTGAAAAGAAATTCTCTTCAAGGGCATTCACTTTTTAAAAAGCACTTCTATGTTTGGTTTTATTTTACAAGGGACTTACATGGCTGTTATAATTTGTTTTTAATGCTAGAAATAGTCAATGAGATGTTCATGCGCCTATATAAACAGGCATGTGTGCAGTCAAAAGAATCAGAATGTGTGTAAGATGGCCGCCGTTAAACATGACAAGTCTCTGCTGTATCTAGCTTGGGTAATGAGGTAGAGAGAAAATTCATCAAGATGAACTTGGAGATAATTCCTGTAGCACAGAAGGCAGAAACGTTAATTGATGGATGTGATGCCCACGCAGGACAACACATTTAGCTCCCGAACATGACAGCTTTAGTTGGCCAAAGTAAAAATAAAATAAAATGAAATGAGATGAGAGGCGCCTGAATTGGAGTGGGATGGGGGAGAGAAGAGGAGGGATGACTTTACTGGGCACCAAAGATCTATTTTTCACTGGTACAAGGATCTTGGTCCAATTAGGAGATCTCATCATCATGATCCTTGGGGCAAAAATCAAGACACGACCTTTCTTTCTTTTCCTCTTCCTATCTTTTTCCTTTTTTTCTTTGCATGTATTTTTTTTCTCATTAAATAACTTGACTCAACATGAATGATAGAAAGAAAAACATTTTACTTTTCAAGAAAAACTATTTCCATTGGAACATCACACAAATCCATGCCTGTGTTTTTTTTTTTTTAAGGTGGGTGGCTTGAGAAACATGGTCATGATTTTGAAGATCATAGTCAAGATGAGCAAACATTACACTGAACTCACTCTGAGCCTCACATTACTACAGGGGGAAAAAAAAGCCAACAACAACAACAACAACAACAAATCTTCCTGATCCTGACAAATCCAAATTGAAGACTGCCTGACTAAACAAATCCTGGCTTATCAATCAGGCTGCTCCAAGGAAGCTAAGCCTCAGAGCTGGGTCTCCTGCTGGACATGTCCCTCCTCTGGGTACACAGGTTATTCAAATGATATGGCCATTTTAGACCAAAAGGCAGCCCAAGCAATCAGAATGAAAGCAGGCCAAGGTGAGAAGGATGCCTAGAATATTTCTGAGCAAGAGTCAAGATCCACTCACTTCCAACTGTAGCAATTTGCGTTTACGTGGAGTAACGCAATGATCCTAATGCAGAAGAGTGGGCAGAGGCTTGCAGTTAGACAGAGCTGGGTTTAACTTCTGACTCAGCTGTACATGAACTATGCAGCCTTGAGCAAGTTACTTAATCTCCTAAAGCCTCAGTTTTCTCTTCTGTCTATTGGAGACGATACTCAGTGTATGGTGTGAGGATTAAGTGGGAAAATACAAGTCAAGTGTTTGGCATAGCCTGTCACATAGTAAGTACCCCATGTTCGAAAGTATTATTACTGAAAGAAAAGCAGTTATATTTTGAGTTGAGGCTTGGTGGGAAATAGATGTAATTAGCCAAGGAAAATCCTTGAATATGAGATTGTTCCAGAAAAGCATGGGAAGGAATGTAAAAATGCGTAGTTTCATCTGTGCTGCTAAATCACAGTTTCACAAATGTACTGAAAGCTTTGAGTGAATTTTGAATTTCTTCGAGTTACAATATTCTTGTCTTTCAGTGGGTGGTATTTGTGCTCTAATCATAATGAACTCCAGAAATTGTGTATTTCTACTTTAGAGTAATATCACATATAATAAGCACTAATTTCAACAGCTCAAAAGTAGTTGAAAAGATATTCCGGTTTTTGCTGGCATCCTTCAAAGGGCGTTGTAGAGGATTTAAATACTTGATTATGGCAATATTTATTCAATCCTTACACTCTCCCACTCACTTAGTCTACTCTCTGCAGCTGTTCCAAACCTTTCTCCTCAAATACTTTCGAAAAAGTAAACCCCACACCCCCTATATCCATCAACAAGGCAATCTTCCACTTTTCTCTTGTATTCTTTCTTTATCAGTATCTTACTAATTTGATCAGTGTTTATCCCATCTACCAACAAGGAAGAATCTCTCTTCTTTGGGAAGAAGGAATAGGGAGAAAATTGAGATGGAGATCACAGATGTCTTTCTTTTAGGCTAGAAGTCTGTGCACATTAAAAATGCTTATGCATTCACATCTACATCATAAGGTAGTTGTGACAATTAAATGAGATAAAGTCTATAAAATCTACATAAAGCGCCTGAACATAGTAAGTGCTCAATAAATTATATATTGTTATTACGGTTATCTTTAGGCTAAGAATGGTCCATGCTCAGCAAATAGTATAAATTAGTATAAGAAACATGTGGCAAAGTTAGAATGCACAGACCAGAATTCAAACTTGTTCACAGGTCTAGATCTTATGACCCCTACAGTCAACATCTTGCCTGCTTAGATCCAGTGTACCTATTTGCTCCTTCTTAGCTAACTGCCTTAAAAATAAACCTTTCCTTTCCTATGGACTCTACCAGATCTAGGGAGTCTACCAAATTAAATATTTCTTGTCCCTCCTGCCAGAACTATTTAACTGTGACTGTCACCCTGGAATTCCACAAAGGTTTATATTATATCATCATATGTTCCACAAGAATCTCTAGCCATGAGAGTGTTGTCACTGCATGGTAATCATTGTATTATCCTGTCAAGAATAAGGAATATTTCCTACCAAATCTTTTGGCTGGATTTCTCTTTCCTACTTCTGGCCAAATGAGTAAGTACTGCAGGAAGGACAAGGCTCTTGCAATCTTAAATGGTACCCCCAAGCAATGAAGTCTCTGCATGCAAACAAACCTCAGAATAAATGAGTAGAATGTTTATTTATCTGCCATGTTTTCCTTTGATCATTTTCTGGCAATATTCTTGGGAACTGGTCACATAGTAACAGATGCGGTTGATCAGGGAGACTTTCTCCCCCTGCCTACACACATATTTTTAAAAGTCAAGCTTTTTGCACAGGTTTATTGGTATAATCCAGCTCTGACAGCCTCAGTTCCACTATAAGACCTGTTAGGAGGTAAAATGGACTTAGCAATGCCTTCAACTTTCATTACTCAGCCAGATTGTGGAGTCTATCAATTATCCTAGCATTGACAGGTGAATTAATTGGTGCATTTGACAAGGACAGCTATTACCCTATGTTGTCCTGACAGCTGGTTTTGATATTGAGAATTTGTCAAACTCCCCTTCACGAGATCCGTGGGAGGGATGGTTGAGTGAGTCAGGAGAGGACATTTCAGAATTTTTTCCCATTCTCAGCAGCTGCAGATTGTCCTCCTCCTAAATAGAATCGCTGACATCCTTAACTTGAGCATCCCTACACATGTCAGACTTTCACAGAACAACAATCTACACTGAATGGGGCTGACAAAATGAGGAAAAGGCCAAGAAAAGTTGACGAAGTTATTAGCACTGAACTGGGAGTCCTTTAGTAATGATTTCAAGTGCCCTTTGCTTAGAAACTAGTTATACTCACTGTGCTTCACTCTCTTGGATTCATCCATCTATCAGTAGAAGATTTTTCTTCCTCATCGGTAGATATGGTGGTTTCAGCTACAGGTCATACATGTGGCAAGTTCTAGTCACCTTTATTTGAAATGCTCCAGGCCTAGAGATGCAAATAATAAATCTGTTTAAAGGTCCCTTTCAGCTTAAAGATTCTATGATTCTAAAGCTTTTTGTTGCTTCTACAACTTTTTGGAATTCTCCTAAGTGACTTGGGCTAGTGGGGGAAAAAATGGAGCAAGATAACCTACTGACTTTCTGTGGACCATGGAGAAGTCACATCTTTCTCTGGATTTCTATAACCTGCCTGTAAGAGGGGAAAATTGGCCATCAAGCAGCTTTCAAATACAATTCTCCAAGATAAGGCAGCTAGCAAGACTGGGGTAGAAATTTGAACTCTTCGGAAGATAAGCACAGTTAACCCAAGTCATTACTCGTACATTCCTCTTGGGTTTTTGCTGGGTGAAAAAGAACCAAAGTGCTGATTTCACTGGGACGCTCTAAGGCCAGGTGTTAATCGTGCTATGCTATAGTCATTTGGTATAACTAGTCCAGACATTAATGCTGACCATGTGAGTTAACAACTCGGTAGGTCTGCAATTGTCCAGGGTTGAGCAAGAAGTGCTGAGCAGTAAATGTAATCCACAATCCATAAAATTAAGCCTGGTGGAGAAATGCAGTTCAAGGACATTTAAAACAGTTAAGCAAGAGGAAAAGCAAAACTGATGTTCACTTACATTTTCTGGGTGGCATGTCAAGCTCATGGTGTAGAAGTGACCCTTCGAAAGGTTAATGGCAAAGCAACTGCCTCCACTGTTAGTGAGAAATTGGGCCTTTCCCTTAGGACGCGATTAGGTCTTGGAGAAGCTTGTAGAAGGTGTTTCTAGAAACTGTCTGCTGTGGATTCCCTCTCAGCGGCCGAACCTGCCATACCATTAATCTCACTTCCGAGTCCTCAGTTCCTCTTCATAAAGAGATTGTTGTGTTTGCTGTGTTCCTTGTTTTCTGCCCTCATTACTCCAGCCTATCTCACCCCTCTCTGAGATTCTATCGTGAGAGAAATGTTGGGGGCACAACGAGGGGTCCGAGGATACACAGACAGGAAGAAGCAGAGACTCTGCATCCAAGTATATTTGAAAGCTCATTACGCCCAACCAGCCTGCCCAGCATGCACCCACACGACAACAGCCATGCCAAATGATGGTGAAGCTTTTACTAGAATAGCTCCACTGTGATGGAACTCATTACCCCCATAGCTTCCCTCTTCATCTTTGGAAGGCTTTGAATATTAAAGTATTTTTTCTTAAATTGACCTGAAATCTGTATCTCCCAGCATTAAAGTTCTAGCCCTCTGGTACCATCTGAAACAAACCATCTTTGCATAAAAGCACTTTGAAAATAGCTAACTCAGTCCTCATGAGCAGGGATGAATTCAAGTTTTGTGAGACCTGAAGCTTATAAAATTTGAGAGGCCCTCTGTAAGAAAAAGGTATAAAATTACTAATACAAGAAGGTCACCTACACTTGGAGGTCATCCACAATTACATCCTTGTTCCCCTTCACCTCCTTGTTGTAATTCAGTATCCATTTAAGTCCCACCCTATTCAATTCATTAAATGTCTGATGAAGAAAAAAAATTACTAATACAAAGTGAGGTGCAAAAGTAAATGTGTAATTTGAATAAGAAAATGAATCACAATAAATCACACATTTTAAAAACCTGACAATAATCCAAACATCATAAAATTCAGTAAAAGAGCATAATAATTTTATTAATTAATTGCCCAACATACCTCTGTGATATTGTGATTTATATTAAGAAATTATATTTTTGGTCTTTCTCCCGTTTCTGCCACAGGGCTCCGAGAACACTTGGAATTTCCTAAGTGATATTAATAATAAAGATGTCTTTACCATGTGAATGAGGTGGCTTTTGGACCGCACCTAAGGATGGGAGCTGGTTGCCAGGAGAACCAACCACACGATTAGAGGGTTGGAATTTTTAGTCAACAGTTTCCAACACCCCCTAACCCCCACCTCCCAGTAACGCACATACCTCTAGGGAGGGGAGAGGGGTTGGAGGTTGAATCAATGCCAATGGTCAATGATCTAATCAATGGTGCCTAAGTAATGAAGGCTCCATGAAAACCCAGAAGGACTGGATTTGGCGAGCTTCGGGGTTGGAGAACACATGGCAATTTGGGGACAGTGGCCCTGGGAGGAGGCATGAAGCGCCACTCTTTCTCCATACCTGGTTCTTTGCATCTCTTCCATCTGGCTGTTCCTGAGTTATATCTTTTCCTAATAAACTGCTGATCTAGAAACTAAAATGTTTCTGAGTTCTGTGAGCCCCTCTAGCAAGTTAATGGAACCCAAAGAGGGGAGCATGAGAAACTCCTGTTTGTAGCTGGTCTGTCAGAAGCCCGGCCAACAACCTGGACTTGTCAGCAGTGTCTGAATGGAAGAGGGGGCAGTCTTATGGGGCATAGCCCTGTCCCCATGGGATCTGACACTATCTCCAGGTAGGTAGTGTCAGAATGGAGTTGAGTCGTGGGACACCCAGATGGTGTTCAAGAATTTCTTGGTGGAGGAAAACCCACTACCACGTGTTGGAATTGGGTATTCACAAACTTTACCTCTCTAACACTTTTTGTTCTTACATTTTTTAAATCAATATTATGAATAATTCTTTATTTGACAATGGTTTTGTAATACTTTCTAAGGTAAAAAGAGAAAGATAATTCAACCTTTCCTCTATCATCAAAATTTATCTTTATTTTTTATAGCTTAGAAAAAAAAATTTTCAGCTTCTCCAGTTGTGATGGGTAACATCAATACATTTTTAGGATTATTATGAAATTTGGTAAAGCTTCCATAAATTTCTTTTATATATGAGCTCTAAGATTTGGAAGAATTTTTCACAGACCGACTTCTGGCTCTAAATATTTCACACTATACTTCTCCACATTACCTATAAACATCTGATGCCGGGCACTGTAGGACACTTTGATAGTTGAGTGTCAAAGTACCCTGGCATTGTATCTTCATAATACGCTCGATGATGGAAGAACCAGCATAATCAGTAAAAGGAATATTCCTGGAAGCCATTTTTATTTCAGGACAGCTAGCCATACTTAACCATGTATGGAAGTACGAACCACAAAAATATATCCCACAACTTTAAGACTAAGTGTATCCCCATCCTAAGCTCTCCTTAACTAGAGCTGAAAATACCTATGGGCGCTCCAATGCTTTCCTAACACAGAGGAATATGGGAGAGAGGGGAAGTCTGAATGGAAAGAGACAGTGGCCTTAACCAATTGTACAGTATCTTACTGTTGTGAATGTTATTTAAACTTATGACTCTATGAACATTTTGTGGCTTCCTCCCTAGGTTTGAGGAGGGATGTGTACAAATGAGGGGCCTTGAATCTTAAGCTTCATTAGTGTCCCAAAACTCTGTCTCTGCCTGTGAGTCCTCACAGGGAAATAACTCCCCAGGGACAGAGAGAGCACAGTTCTGCTTAAGATCAGTCCTCAGGCCCAGTGAGGAATAGGAATGACAGAAAACCTGTCACATCAGAAAGGGTCAGAAAATGAGCCACTCATCTGCCCTGTGGTGGCTGTGGCCTTTGGACATTTCACAAAGCACGATGCATTTACTGGAACCTGATTGATCCTCACTTTTTGGGCCACGTGGTATTTTCTTCCAGTGAAAATCAGGGTACCCCATGTCATCAGCTATGAAAAGGGAAAACTGACGGTGAGTTGTGTCTGACAAAGCCGGGATCAACCTTGCATTCAGGAATCAGCTTTAATGGAGGGAAAAAAATGTGTGCCTGTCACATGAAGTTTTCATTGAGCATATAACCATTTGATTTCCTGTTCCTTGACTACAGCTTGAGAATGGAAAACTATCTAGAAACTAGGTCCTGCATTTAGAGGAATAGACGCTGCTGCCCTTCTTTTGCACTTAAGACACCCTGGACCATGTGGTTTGTTTCAAATGAATGTATTATATCTTCCCAACTACAAGTTTCTCAAGGATGAGGTGGTATCATACAGTCAAAATTATTTTTGTATCCTCAGCATTTTTAAATGTACATTATATATAGCAGACATCAAACAATATTTATCAATGAGAACCTTATATATATATTTAGATTACTCAACAGGGTTTAACAGTTGAAATAAACATTGATTCACATCTTTTTTTTTACTCTATACTTTTTTCTATTTCGATGTTTCTTCCTTAATCCATCCTTCTGTCCTTTGTCCTCTTATTTCCACTAAATTTGGGACTTTAGGACCGGACAGAAACCATTTGAATCTCGACTTTGCCACTTACTGGCTGTGTGATTTTGAGCAAGAGTCTTACCCACTCGGATTTCCAATTCCTGTATCTATAAAATGGCTCTAATAAGAGATCCTCTCAAAATCACTGTGAACAGTTGAAATAATAATGAGTCTCGACTCTCTTAGATCAAATGCTGAAATTTTATTGCAAATACTTTGCAATGCTTTCTTTATTATTCTGAAATAAAATTCATAAATAATCTACATACACATAAAAAATCAATAAAGGCTCATATACAATATAAAGAAGACAAAAAAGAAAGATAATTTATAATAAAACAATTTATAAATACTCAGGCACAACTACAGTAGGCAATAAAATGAAGTGGTCCAGTGTTTGCACCTACATTTTCCACCACATATGTGACAGGTACAGAGACAGACCAACACAGGTGTGTTGTATTAGCAACTCAAGTACCACAGAGCACAAAATAAAGTACAGTCTTTCCTCAGTTTACATAGTAGTTGCATTTCTGGAAAGTTATACAAAAACTATGCAAAACATACTTTGTAAATAACAAAGTTCGGTTCTAGGCTTAGATAATTATAAACGGGTTTTCAGCAGTGATCCCTTTGAAAGTCATACTGGATGCAGGACAATTCTCCCTTCTGCAGAACTGTTGCATGCACCGCAGGATGTCTAACATGATGATGTATCTCTGGTCTCCACCTATGCTGTTTTTCCAGCGCCAAAAGTTGACTCTCCAACACCAACTGGGTATCCAACCATTCAGTTTAATTCTGAAACCATAGCCAAACCTCATTTTCTTGCGTTTCACAGATGTTACAATTTTTACAAATTGAAAGCAAGACCCTCCACCAACAAAAAGAGTATGACTTGCTTTATTGCAATGCTCTGGAACCAGACTCACAATATCTCTGAGGTATACCTGTAACTATGTGGAGTTAGTGCAGACCCCACAGGTTAAGGGCTCAGTCCCACAAGACTGCCCCTCACTCCAGACACCAGCAGCAAATGGAATGCCCAAGCTACCACGCTTTTGCCCTACTGACTACAGATTTGGGGGTTTACCATCAACTTTCCACTCCAGGTTCGAAAATTCTCTAGAATGATTCACAGAACTCAGGAAAGCGCAATATTTACTATTACAAATTTGTTATAAAGAGCAATTTAAGAGCAGCCAAATGGAAGAGACAAATATGACATGTTATAGGGTACGGGGAGGTGCAGAGCTTACGTGCCTTTTTCGGACATGCCACTCTTCTAACCTGGAGATGTGTTCACTTGGAAGCTCTTCAAACCCCATTGTTTAGGAGTTTTTATTGGAGGCTTTATTACAGAGGCATGATTAATTTAATCATTGGCCATTAGTGATTGACTTCAATCGCTAGCCCTTCTCTCCTTCCCGGAGGTGGGGCTGGGTGAGGGTGGATAGTGAGGCTGAAAGTTCCAACTCTTTAATCATGGCTGGTCTTTTTGGTGAGCACCTGTCATCCTAGAGCTATCTATGGCTCCCCAAAGCCCCATATTATCTTCCACTCCCTGTCTGAGAGTTATCTCATTAGAATACAAGACACACTTATCACTCAGGAGATTCCAAGGGTTTTAGGGTATCTATCTGTGCCAGGAAACTTGGGCAAAGAATAAATATTTATTTTTTATTATACTACACCACCCTGTAACTATCAATAGTACTCTTCAATTATTATAACGATAAAAAAAGGCTCTGCAAGTTTTCCAAATGCCACTTAGAGGTGGTAGTCCCTTGACTAAGAACCACTGAAATAACATCTCTCTAAGTAGGTCATGTAGTGATCAGATTATAGTAAAGATGCAATCAAAATTAGTTGCCTTTCATTTGTCACTTCCACTCTTTTTCCCTCTGTCAGTTGCATGTGCCCAGAGGCACTGAGAAATTGCAAAAGGGTGGAAGGACAACCATGTCCAAATCACCCCCTTGGGAATAAAGCAATGAGAAAAACAAACACCGGTTAACTAGAAGTAAATCCAATCTCATCCGTGGGGCCCTTAGACATTTTTTTCCCCTTGTAGAACATCTGTACTCTATAAGGACACACTTCTACCTAAAAAACTTATTGGTAGATGGGAACTTCATCATGTTCAAATAATTTAGAAGCGGCTGCCAAAAGATTAGGGGAATAGTTTTGGTTGTGTTTCCTTTGAATGGTATTGAAAACAAAAGTGTCATCAGACTTCCTTATGGGCATCCGTTTTGTTTCACAAGGAAACTGAAAAGGCATTGCCTGTTAAGGGAAGAAAACATTTGGCCACAGGAATTCCAATGAGTACCTTTGTGGTACTGACAATAACTGGTGTCACCTAAAGATTCCTGGTTCTAGGATTATGTGTTCTTCAGGAATTACCACAAAACTTTAAACTTGGGGCTAAGGGCCAGAAAAGGACTTTGGAGAGATAAGGTGATAATAAATTAGGTTAATTAGAATCCTTTCTGGAACTCATTTTGATGCATGTGTCAGTACACTTTGTATATTTCCATGCTCTGTCCACTGAAAGAACCTAGAAGCAATGATATGCTGGTAGCAATGGGCATGGCTTGTGCCCAGATCTTGGTTTTTCCTTGGAAAAGTGTTTGATTTCAGGGCCAGGAAAGGAAAGTACAAAATAATTTTGTAATATCTTGTGTGTCAGAGGGTAAAGAAGTGCTCAAAAAAGGAGGGGGGCATGTTTAAGGGATACAGAAATGAACTTGACGGGGCTCTTAATGGCCAAATCTGAGACAGTTTGAGAAAAAAAAAAAATCATAGTAATGACAATGCATAAATAAAATAACCATTAGTGTATACTTACATAAAAATAATTGAATAAATATATGGAGGCAAAGGGACAACTTTTCTTGCAGCAGATTTCCAATTAATAAATGTGGAATGATAGAAATAGAAAAATCATCATTAGGAAAACACAACAGTGATAACTTTTACAGACAAGAACTGATAGATATTAAAATTAGTGGGTAAAAATATGATGAGAAACAGGATTTTTATAGTCTCAAAATATCTTCCCACAAGATACTTATTAAATGATCAAAATTAAAAAGACCAATATAAAAATGTATTAACATCATGTAATTCTTGATAATGAAGCACTGAGAAGGGTACACGATGACTTCTGTGTTATTTTTTTTGCCAAAATGTCAAAAATATTTCACTCCCCCATCTCCTTTTTTAAAATGTTTTAAAAACATTTTATTCCATTAGATCGGAAAATTCCCACACTTATTGGAAACAAAGACTACTGTCAATTCAATTGTAGTTTGGAGCTCAGAGGGACAAAGAGATGTGGAAGCGTGGTTATCCTCCTAGACATGGACATTTAATGTTGTGAAGCCATCTATCCCAACTGCCAGCCCAACCAGAGGCAGGTGAGAACTCCGAACCTATAACAGTCTCATTGATCTTAATGCCTGGCCCAGAGAAATAGGGCTTCTCAGTTTCCTTTATAGGTGAGAGATTTTTAGCTTACCTTTGGCTATTGGTGAACCCAAAAAATCAGGAATCCTGAACTAGATTTTTAACAAAAGTTTATGAAAGCTAAAAAAACGTGTAATGATGATGTGTCTCTGGGCCATAACTGCGTATGGAACCAGGCACCAGGCTAGTTTTCAAGAAAAAGCAACCTTTCATAAATTATGTGAAGATGACTGAGAGGCAGAATGGTATGGGGCAAGAACACTACCCCGCAGAAGCCAGGGTTTTCCTTTGGTTTCTTCCACGAAGCTAACTTATGAACCAGATGTGTGACCTTGGGCAAATCACTTAACGTCTCTGGGCCTCATGTTACTCCAACTCAAATTATGTCTTCAGCTACCTCAATTTGCATATCCAGGTTCTGACAAAAACTCAAAGTTATTGTATGGAAATAAAGCCCGTAATTTGTAATTACAACTGTTTATGGCATATCGGTGCATTGGGCAGCAGCATAGATCACTGAAGTTTCTCCTTGAGAGAGTATATCAGATGCCACATGGCCTCCTCGTTGACCTTCCAAACCAAGTTCTTTCCAGCCTCGGGGTACTCGCACTTGCTACTGTAAACGTTTTCCTTTAACCCGAAGCTGTATCTCATTTCTCTCATCTCGGCTAGAATCTTCCCAAAAAGGCATTAATAGGACATCCATTAGTCACTCTGTATCCCATCATCACATTTTAATTGCTTCCTAACTTTTGAAATGATCAACCTTATAGTTTTATTTATGTGCCTATTGTCTATTTCCCTTCACAGAATCTAAGATACACAAAAGACAGATACTGTGGCCTTGTTCAAACTGTGCTTAGAACATTCAAAATGCTTGCCCAACATTAAAAATAATCCAAGGCAGGAAACTTAGTGGGCTGGAAATTAAAAAGGAAGTCATGTGGCTGGAACTTTTGGGGTGAGGAGAAAAGTGTCAATAGGTGATGTGAGGGAGGAAGGCAGGGATTAGACCACATAAAGTCTTATTACCTATGGTGACAAATAAGAGTGATGCTGTTATAGGAAAACCTTTGAATCTTCTCAACTGTATATGCTTCTAAAGAGTAAATTACTTGCAAACATCTATATTTTCCCTATTATGAGTAACCAACTACTTGAGACATGTTTCATAGCTGATCATCACATCCTAGTATGTCACAACTGTATAGCTTTGTAAGATAATCTCAAAGGCAGGGGATCTCAACCTGGGCTCCAGGGAGGGGCTCAGAGAGTTGGTGAGTCCTTGAAGTGAAATGAAAAATTTTGCTTATAAGTGAAAGCATACGCATGTGCTCCTGGGGAGAGTGTCCGTTGGACTCAGAGTATTCTCAGAAGGACCCTATAACTTCCAAATTAAAAATCATTGGTTCCCTCCCTACTCGTAGCTTTCTCTGAACACCTTGACGCTTACCGCACCTTGCTTTAGGCCGATATGCTTGCTGTCTATTTAAATCACATCTCAAATTTGTGAACTATACTTTCTCCAATAAGCAGGCAAGGAAGTAAATATGGGAAACGCTTTTTTAAAAGATCAATTAGCAAATGACAACACATGATAAATCAGTGCCTATGTGTTAAGTAACCTGAGAGCAGGTGATAAGGGCTGATTTTCCTCCCAATGACAGTGGCTGAAATATCCATATAAGATGATCTTTAAATATTTGACTGTCGCCTTAAAATAGCTACCTTGATTTTTTAAAAAGAACATAATTTTAAAACCCTTAGCTTATTTTAAATTTATAGTCCTTGAAAAAAAATAATAAGTGGCTGGCCCAATCATTTATATGCCTGGGCAAAAGCAATACATCTATATAAAAGTACAGTGATATATTTCTGTAGCTGGTTTAATGTGCTGCTCCTCACCCTGTATGTTCTGATTCATTGGAGAGTAGCAATCATGTCGACAGGCGCTGTTCTTCAGTTCCCATCAGCGACAACTAAAGGCCAATTCAAGGTTGTGGCGGGGTCATGAATCTAACACAGTCGCTGATGGAACAATTTCCCTTCCACACAGCATTGTCAGTGGGACACACTGGGAATAGGCAGGGAGGCAGGCTGTGTATCTCTATCGCCTCACTTTTTCTTTTGTTTCTGAGCCCGTGTCTGCAGTGTGTACCAATATGATGCCATTAGGGAATAGAGGGCCAGTCCATGGAAAATTGATAAGGGAGAAAATTTCTAACACCTTAACAATTCTGGGAGAAGAATCCTGTCGCTCTGTGCAAACAAGTCATCTAACAATGCATTACATGGGGGTCAAGAGCAGAGAGAACAGGGGAGGCAGAAATAAAGGCCTGCTGGTTGGAAACAAGAGAGGTCTCAGGGCTTTACAAAGAAAATGTTTACATTCCAGAGACTCCGAGGGTTAATTAAATAACTGAGTTCTCTGTTCTTTCATTTCCCAAATGCTGTCTGAATAAGAGAGCATGTTGTCTCTGCAGCTGCTTTGTTTGTGCTTCTTACTCATTCTAGGCTGCAACCTAAGGTAGACCAGAAAGCCAAACTTTACCCCTGTCTGCCCACAGGGTAAAAACAAGTTTAATTTAAAATAAAGTCCAAGGGTAAAGCATTTTGGATGAGGCTTTCATATGTGGTTCATATCTTTTGTGTACTAAGCTGTAAGTTTTCTTGAGATTATAGACATCTCTGGAAAGTGGGATGAAGGATGAAGATGAAAAACTAGGCTGTTTATGGGACAGCTTTCAAGTGGAGGGTTCCAAGCCATAGTATTCAAAGAGCATAGAGTCCGTCAGGAGTTAACAGCATTTTGTAGAGTTTTTAAACATGGGCATGAGATCCAGAGGCCACAGAGGGCTTAAGAACTCACTCAAGGACACACTAGTGAGTGTGGAGCCGAGATTTGAACCAAGGCCTGTCAGAGTCCAGAGCTCACACTCTTAGTTACTGGAGTCATGACTTCCAGTTTTGGATATTCATACGAAGGAGGTTAGCATCCTACCCTCCCCAGGCTGCTCGGGGCCCCAAACAGTAACTGCCCTGACAGCAGACCTGGTTCTAGGAGAGAGAACTCCTCGATCTAACAGAATCAAATGTTTTTAAAACATTAAACATGAATTTAAGATAAGCAAGTAAAATGTTTTTGTTAGGTATAAACTGGCAGAGTTGGAGCTGGTTCCAGCTACTACAACATAACTAACATGCCTTTCTCCCTTCAACAAAGGCATTTTGGAAGTAGTGAAAGATAAAAGAAATTAATCAGCCTCTGTCCTACCACACTATTAATATTTTAGTGTGTTTCTGCTTCACCTCCTTTGTATGTATAATTTTTGTCATTTTTAATAGTCATACTGCAAACGTAATTTTGAAGCCTAATTTTAAAATTTACCATTTCTACATAGGCGTTTTCTCATCTCCTTATAAATTCTTAATAAATATCATTTTAATGGCTGCTTAATGTTCCAACAAGTGGATATTCCAGAGTTTACTTAATGAGTCCTTTATTACCAGACATTAAGTAGTTTTCCATTTTTGCTATTACAAATAACATCTTTAAATATTTGGAGACATTTTCCACATTTTATATTATTTCCCGAGGCCAGATTTACAGAAATAGGATTACAGGGTCAAAAGATACGAAAACATTTGACACTCGAGAAATATCTTCGCATCGCTTTATAAAAGGGTTGATGCCATTTTCACTGCCACCAGCAACTAATAGCGCAAAACTGCAAAATGACTAAAAACAGTTTATGGAGTTAGACCAGGGTTTCTCAACCTCAGCACAATTGACCTTTAGAGCTGGATAATTCTTCATTGTGGGAGAGATGGCCTGTGCATTGTGAGATATTTAGCAGCATCTCTGATATCCGCCCACTAGATGCCAGTAGCAACCCCTCCCCAGTTGTGACAATGAAAACTGTCTCCAGACATTGCCAAATGTCCCCTTGGGGCAGGAGGGTGGAGGGAATTACCCCCTGGTTGAGACCCACTGTCAGATGAACTTCAACTTGTATTTGAGCTCCACCTCATACTAATATG
This sequence comes from Pteropus alecto, assembly GCF_000325575.1. Classification (NCBI taxonomy): domain Eukaryota; kingdom Metazoa; phylum Chordata; class Mammalia; order Chiroptera; family Pteropodidae; genus Pteropus; species Pteropus alecto. The sequence continues at coordinate 8,052,048 of NW_006433024.1, read as the reverse complement.
CCAACATGGGCAGGTTACTTGATCTCCTTGGCTCATCATTTATTCATTGTAAACCAAGGATGACCACATTAAGCTCAGGAGCTGGTTGTGAAAATTAAATAAGATAATATATGTACAGCATTTCACATAATGCTTGGCACATGGTAAGAGCCTATAGCCATTTGCAATGAAGCCTGTGGTGTTGATGCTTCTGATGCTCAATGAAAGGACCTGACCTTTACATGTGAATGAAGGAGAGATGGAAATCTCCGTTGGTAAATTATTGATATCCATCCATCCATTCATTGATTCACTCATTTAATAAGTATTTATTGAGCCTTTACTACATACCAGGCATCGTTCAGGGTACCAAGGACATAGCAGCGAGTAAAACACTGTCTTCATGGAGCTTACATTCGAGTTGAGAGACAGACTAAATGAGATTTAAAAAGTGCATTATATGGTATGTTAGGAAAGAAGATAGGAATTGGGAGGTGGAGGAGGTAACATTTTAGGTGAAGAAGCTCAGGAAGTCTCTACTGAGGAAGTGACGTTTAGGACCTTACTTCGCTAAGGGTGCACTGCAGTGAGAGCAACTCGGACAGAGGGAACAGCAAGTGCAAAGGCCTGAAGCAGGAATATGCCTATAGTGTTGAAGGACGAACACGCTGGACTAACAGGTAACTGCGCCTGGAGGAGGTTAGAGAAGGAATGACGACGGCAAGTGAGCGGTTGGCTGGTGGCTTGGCGAGGAAGGCATTATAGAGACTTCACTTTTACTCTGAATGAGATGGGAAGCCATTAGATATAATGATTTTGTACCCTTCGGAATAATTTCTGGTAAGAAATCATAGGAGGAGGAATAGGTGATGTAAAGCTAAGAGCAGAGAAGTGGAAAAACCCACTTCTTCTCATTGACAGGGCTTATCCAGCCAATCTCCAAATCTGGCCAGTTTGGGAATCTTACCTCCACTGAGAGACTAACTTGGCTAAAGTCAAAGTTTCAGATTTAATAAAGAAAACTGGTTGCAGGAATCTGGCATCATCATCTGAGGGGATGGGCTTATTTTATCTTCTTATTTGTGTGTGTGACATCCATTGTCATGGGTGCAATGCTCTCCTCAGAACACAGAATTCAACCCTCTAGGGCTTTCAAATCATCCATGGAAGTTATGTCCATTTCCAAAATGATTGGAAAATGAAGCATTGGAGTGAGGAACTGAGTCAATAACTAAAAAGAACAAAGTGGTGTGGGGAGGGTTGAGGCCCCTCAACTGTAGGTTGCTCTTATGGCTGTAGAGTGATTGGACAAATCATTAAAACAAATTTCCCTGTCTCTTCGAGGATTTGGAATGTTGACTTTCTTGGTAAGATTGTATCAGTGGTATACATTTCTCAATCGTCTTTTCTTCCAGTATTATGGCTTAGATTTAAGGTGTATCCTTTATGCACGTCAACGACTATAAACACATGCTTGAATGTTTTTTCTCCTTTCGTCCAAGTTTATATTAATCAGAATTTATTTCAGATAATAATCTCAACATGCACTTGAACTCAAAGGTGAGAGTGCATTCCATACTGTGCTCATTTCATGAAACGACTCTCCTACCAGCTCTGGCTTGATAACTTGTCTCTCTTGCAAAAGGTGAGGAACATCTCTGACAGCCATCCTAGTCCCTCTCCCCCACCCCATCTTGAAAGCAAGAAAGGTTGACTGCTTGATGTTTCATAAAATGTGCAGCATCTGAGACTATTCTGTGAACTTTGAACTTCTAAAACATCTCTTTATATTCTGTAAAAGTGAAAATTTTAATCCAATTCTGCCTCCTGCTAGTCATTTCAGGGTTATCACAGGAGGATTTGCTAAAGGACCAAAGACAACTGCCAACACCTTAAAAGGCAGTTTTCCTATATAAACGTCACACAAGCAGATTGCTTGGAACTACATTTATTCATTTCCCAACATTCATTACCATAATTTATCCTGCATTAATTTCCTGACAATGCCTGCTCGTCGTTTTGTGAATTCTATCCCAAAATGAGAATTCAGTAACTGCTTCCAGCCAAGTATACAGCCTTCGTCTACTTCAAATGACAAAAATTGGTGGTCCCTTGATCCAGTCACCTGTTCCTTCGTCAGTATCTCTTCAACAGAGGCATCTCAGCTATTGGGAGCACTGTCCCAGCCTGTCTGATGACTTTTAAATCCTTCCTTGTCATCTAATGAATCTGCCTTTTCAAAATCTATAACCTTGAATGTGCAGAAAAACTGTCTGTTTGTGTAGCTATAAATGTCTCCTCGCAATTGAACATTTCCTCCCTTGCATTAGGATGGAATGTCAGTTATTTTCATCCCAAAGTTGCTCTGTGAAGTGGCACAGGAAATTTCCTCCCTTAGTTCTCCATCTACAGTGCACAACTTCAGCGGCTTCAGGAAGCATCTACGACGGTAGTGAGTTTCACTCTTTAGTTTCTCTGTGTAGGGCCTGGTCTACGATCATTGACAGGGCAGGCCAGACCTCAGGGCCAGGAACGGGACATGGCAAGCGGCAGGAATAAGCAGACAGGGGTTCAGCCAGCTCTCACTTCTTTAGATATGTCTACCTTCTTGGGTGGAGAAATACTAGATTTGAACCCACTGAAAAACCCAGAACAGTCAATACTGATTTGCTGAATCTTGAAAGGAATTGAATTCAAATATTTTCTTTCATTGAAACAATGACCCAAACCGATATCACCACCATCCTACCTACATCTCTGGGAAGGGAGAGAGGGTACAGAAGAATTGAACTAGTAACTAAAGACCAATGGATAAAAATAGAGACCAAAAGATAAAAAAAGAATATCAAATAATTCTGCAAAATAAACCTGAGCTAAAGCAAAATAATATCAATCCTCCTTTTTCAATCAAAGACTCAGCATCCTGGTTAATAAAACAAAATAATTTGGGGAAACGTAATTCACTTAAATGGAAATACAATATTCCAACTTAAGAGTAACTTACACATAATTAGCAAGCACCTGAGAGACAGTGATGTTCAAAGTGCCCTTTCAATCTCTAATAAACTAAGCATTATATTGAGAGTAGTGTCTAAATAGCTTCCTCCTTCTTGTGGGCCACACAGAAGATGAATAGCCAGGCTTAGTTACAGAGAGGCAGCCTCCACTGCAGAGAAGCAAATGTGTTCTTCCTCTGCATGTGGTTCTGGGAAACCAGAGGGCTTGGAGACTTCAAGAGACATTCCAGCTGCCTCCAAAGTTGACAGCAGACAGGGTTAACCAGCTTGGAGGTGGCGGGGCGGGGAAGGAAAAGGTATATCTGAAGGGACAAATTGTTTCGGGCCCTAAAGATCCTTTGTTAAGAGGCTGCGTCCACCCCACACTGTCTTCACCTGAGGGAGAACTGATGTTAGCCCACACTGGGGTTTAGAAGTATACCCATAGCTGCCGATGGCTTGTTTTCTGAACAAATTTAAATCAGAGACAGATCAAGGTTAAGCTCAAATAGAAAATTTTTTAAGCACAGGGTAAAACTCAAATTTTCTGATTAGAGAAATGAGAGCTAGGGCAAGATCGTACTAATGAAAGATCTCAGGCAAAGATGTCAAGGCCGGCTGCCAGCTCACAGACTGAGCTTGGCAGACAGACAGCGGAGCTCTCACAGGGAGTTTCTCTGTGCATTTTAGAAGAAGGTAGAATAGATCTAAATGCAGCCAACCTATTGATTTATTCTCTTTGTACTGGACATGCCTTTTTATTAAAGAAAGCAGATATTCAATAGTGTTAACTAGTAATGGGAATTGACTTTTCACTAATTGCACAGACCTTGGCATTAATACACTTTAATGGCACCTGGGCTCTGTGTCCCTCAGATCAATCCTGAAGTTTTTCTCTAACTCTTTCTGGTCAAAGGACATGAACAGCATTGTAACCGAGGAAGACCTTTTTTAACCTTTTTTTTTTTTTTTTTTTTTTTTTTAAATTCACGGAATGAATAGGCTGAGGAACTTTCTTTATTCCAGAGGACAAGAGAGAGGAAGAGTTTTGTGACTGGTAAAGTACATAGAAACTCTGTGGACTGAACTGACTGTGGAGTTAGATGTCGGCTGTTTAGAATTCAGTTGTGAATGCTGGAAAAGAGTTTGACTTCCCATGCACCTGGCTAGGTCCTGCCCCTACTGGATTCTCTGAGGCAGAAGACTCATCATTTATTTATCATTCATTTGTTAGATTTATTAAAAGTAAATAAGATGCCTGCCAGCTGCTGGGCTCTCATACAAACCCAGAATCAGGGAGGTGAGAATATATGCTGCTCTCAAGAACCTGTGCTAGAATCCGACCTCACCCAGGCAAAACAGCAGGAGACACCATGTCCTGCCAGGAGGGAGGACATTCCGGCAGTTCCCAAAATGGCAAATGTCCCATCTGCAGTTCTCTGGGATTCACTGCTGGATTCCCCTTCTGGCCATGCCAGGCAAAGATGACTCTCTAAGACAATGAGGCTTCAAACCCAAACTGTGAGGTTCTCAGGGAGGATATTTATATCCTTTTTATATTTGAATAAGACAAAGCCTAGAGTCAGAGTGTCAAACCCTGTTTAATTCATGGCTTTACCTCTTTTTAACTGTGTGGCATTAAGTAAACCAGGTTCTTTGAGCCTCTATATCCTTATCTAAAAGAAAAAGAAAAAAAGACAATAAAAACACATGCTTTGCAGGTTTTTTTTTTTTTTTAATGAGATTAAATAAGAGACTGTATGTAAAGCACTTAGTAAATTCCAATGAATGATAGTTAGGATTATCCTCACCTTGGAATCCTTTGCACTTAGGCATTGGGCATTTGGTAAATGTAAGTTCAGTGAATGGGTTCATTCTTCTATTTCTATGCCTACTATGTGCCAGGCATTGTTCTGCAATGCACAGAGACACATCCCCTGACCTCATGGAGTTTACAGTTTGGTGGGGATACAGGTAATAAACAAGTAAGCGAATGAATAAATTATCTGAAATGCAATTTAGGATAGTGATATGTGCTGTGAAATTAAGCAAAAAGATAGGAAATAACTGTACGTGTGTAGGAGTGAGGGAGCGAAACAGACAGAGACACACAGAGAGAGAGGCTGTTAAGTGGAGGGATGTTGGGGAGACAAGTAAATAAATAAATGACCAGGGGTTTCTCCAGGAACCTATAATGCATCCTGTTGTGCTTGTTTTAATTCCTCTGACCATGCGTTACCGCGATAACTTCCATCTTTATCTGGTGAACTTTTGTCATAGCATAGAGTTTCTGGCTACTTAGTGAGGTGAGATAACTCCCCTTATCTAAGCCTCCTTATTCCTTTCCATTCTTGGCCTTGTGTCTTTTTTCCTAAAGTGTCCTCAACTCAAACCCAGGACTTCACCTCAAAAATGAACACTGCAACCTGGAAATTTTCCTACAACATTTTTACTTAAGGGAGTCAGGAAAATGCCTCTTTTTTTTTTTTAAATCTGACTTCCGTACCTCCAGGCTTGCCTTTCAGAAGTGAACAGCTATAGATTCAACATGTCTCAAAGTTGGAGGGAGTCTTTGCTTTTTGACTCTGCAGAGTGTTACACAACTAGACTGCCATATTGAATTATTTTCAGTAGTAGAAATTCTTTGGTGCCCCATCTCAGACCAGGCTCTAATTTGAAAGTAATAACATTTGGGCAAAGCTCAGATGCACTAAGTTGCTGCCGAGGGCTTGGTGGGTTTTGAGGTAATTGGTTTTACTCAGTTGCTGATGCTTCACTTGGACAAATGAGAAATCAAACTACAGCTCAGTTTGCAGAAGAGCCCACATCAGCAGTTTAGTCTGACTACTATTTCAGAGCTTGTTATGTTATTGGCAATAAAATGCAGCTAATATACTGTTAATTAATATTGCATCTTACAGTTAATTTATCACATTATTAATCAGAGTGATGAAATCAAGGAAAATGCTGCTCACCTTTAGTGTCTTTTCATCTCTTTAAAAACACTTGTATTTATACACAAATACATGTTTTGGTCAATACTGCCAAGTGTTTGGTTGTTTCTAGATGAGTATATTCTATTTTCAAACAGTAACTTGCCCCTCAGGAATATTTTATTTAGCAAGACAGGACTTAAAGTGAAAGGGTAACAATTTCTGATCGTAACCTTGGCTTTGTGCTTCTAGTAATTATCCTTTAATTGCATTACCCTATTTGAAATAGAGTTGTAATTGGAAAAAAACAATTTGACATTCCCTGATGCTTACTCTGACATGCACTATTTGCTTTTTATTCAAATGTAAATTTTCTCCATAATACTATCAAAGAAAGAAAAAAAATTAAGCAAAATTGAAATGTCAGTAGCAATTTCTGACATGCAGGCAATGTCATTCACTCGTGCTATCTGGAAGGCAAGACTTTCAGTTGAGATGGAAAAAAATGAAACTATGAAATTAGCATGCTCTGAGGAGAGGGAGAGATGGATGGCAGAATCACAGATCGATCCCTCTGGGGTACGTGTCCACTTTGTACAATGGTTTCAAAATATCAAACAAGCTGCCAGCTACAAATTTGGGATGAATAATCCTTTTTGCTTTACAATAAAAAAAAAAAAATTTTTTTTTCCTCTTAAAAACTGAAGGATAATAAACTTAACTCTAGAGTTATTTCACCTTAGGCAATTTGAAGGTGTGATTTTAATTTGGGGCATGTGATAATTTGGAGCCTCTAAAATGGCTCCAGTGATTTCAGTCTCCTGATAGGCATGCCCTTTGAATCTTTTCCATTTGAGTGTGGGCTGGACCTTTTGACTGGCTTCTAATGAATAGAACATGGCAAAAGTAATGGGATGTTACTTCGAAGATTAGGTTACACAAAGTACTGGGGCTTCTGCCTTAGGGTTCCCTGTCCTGCTCTCTCGTGTGCTCACTGTAAGGGAAGCCAGCTCCCATGTTGTGACTGCCTTATGGAGAGGCCATCTGGTAACTGAGGGAGGTCTCTGGCCAATAGCCAGCAGGGAACCGAGGCCCAAAAGGAACAGAATCCTGTCAATGGTTTAGAAGCAAATCATCCCTTGTCAAGCTTTCAGATGGGCCTGCAGCCCCAGCCGACAACTGATTGCCTCCTCAGGAGAGATCTTAAGTCAGAGGCACCCAGTTGAGTGACACCTGGATTCCCGACCCACAGAACAGTAAAGTAGGAAGTGTTTATTATTTTAAGCTGCTAAGTTTCAGGGTGATATGTTATATGGCAATAGATAACAAAAATAGGGCAGGAGGGAGTGGTTATTAGACAAATAATTTTAGATAATATTTGAAGAACCATAAACGGTGGTGGAGGATTGTTCTACCAGTACCTCAATACGTTTCCTTAGACAAGTCATATAACCTTTCTGCACCTCAATTTCCTTATCGTAGGTATAATCTACTCTCAAAATTTTTGTGAGTTAAAAATGAAACGCAAAAACAGTCAAAAATTTCAAAGTACGGCACATCTATGAAATGACTAGTAATAAAATATTTTTGTAGTTTAGACAATAACTCTCTTCAGACTAATACTTTATGTAGGACTCACTTAAGACTCATGAATAGTGGAATGAGCACTATGTGTCAGTAGACCTGGATTCTAATCCAGACTTCTTCATTAACTAGCTATATGACCTTGAGGAAGCCACCTAAGCTCTATCAGTTTCAATTTCCCGATCTTATAAACCTTTAGGACACTGAGAGGAAGGTAATAGGACGAGTAAGTCTTGATCGATGGGAGCAGCCTAAGCATATAGTTATAGTAATTGGACTCTGGTCAAAAGTGACAGAAATCTAACTTAAAATAGTTTATCTCCAGAATCTACTTTAGATTTAAAAACATTGATTTTTTTGGTATTTGTTTGGCTTTTATTAGCTCTCCATCAGAATGTGATTATAATTTTTCTTCACCTGTGTCTACTTTTAAGACATTTATATCAAGGTGAGTAAAAAAAAAAATCTGTTTCTTGAGAGCATGGTGAGTTAGCCAACTGAACCAAGCACTGAGCAAAGGTATTAGGGCAATGACGTCCAGATGCCAGGCACGACAACGTTGACTACCAGTGCCCGATTCTGGTCATCTGATTCTTCCACTCAGCATACCTCCTACTCCTTAGCCTAGAAGGGGTGTCTTTATTTCAGGAGATATTTCACATACCCTTAGAGTCTGAATTTTGCAGCTATGACCTTAATGACGTTACAGGCCCAGGGTAAGCCCTTGCCTGGCCTCGAGAGTAGGAGTCTCCTTAAATTGTTCACCCTTGGCATCTCACTTGCCTCACTCTAGTCCTGGCCCGGTGCTATTTCCCTTGGGCGCATGAAATTAAGCAACAATACTTCCCCCTTCCTTGTAGTCAGAGTATAAAGCTGCCTACGCAGAGCCCTGACCACATCGTCTTCCTCACTAGCCTTCATCAATATCTGAAAGTCTAAGCATTGGGTCACTTCCTAAAGCAAGAAGGTATCAGAAAAAGTATATAGGATTTGGAAGCAAAAGATAGAAGTCGAAATTCAGGTTTTGGCAGAAGATAACTTGGGGAACTTTGGGAAAGTCAATTAATTTATCTGGGCCTAGCTTTTCTCTTCTATAAAATAAGGAAGAGAATATCTGCCCTGTCTTTCTGCATGTATATGCAGATTAAGTAAAATACTGATTGAAAAATTATTTTGAAATTTGAAAAGCAACATGTCATGCAAGCACTCACTGTGATTAAGTTTTAACACATCGTTCTCTATGTTAACAGCGATGAAGTTATCTGTGCAACACTTAGGTCCCTAAAAAGAAGAGAAACAGGTTGAATAAGCTTTAATTGATAAGCACAGGGTGAGAGAATTGGGTATATAAATCAGGATCCTTTGATCAAAAGTGAAAGAAATCCGACTCAAAATGGTGTAGAAAAAAGAAGAAGGAACTTTATGAACAGGCAACACACTTAACCAGAGTAGAACAGAGGTGGGGTTAATCCTCAAGGAAAATTTAAAAAGGCACTCAAATTCAACCAGCACTTCACTTTTCTCCTGGGAGAGCATCTCTCTCTGCTAGGTAGCGAGTCTTCATCTGTACTGAGAACTTGGCTGACGGATGTTCCCAGTACTCAAATCCTGTAGCTCTCACCACCCACAGGAGGCTGATCTTCTCCTTACAGGTCCAGGATTCTAAACATTCCGAGGAAAGATGCTGCCTGGCTTGGGTGAGGTTGGATGCCTCCTCCCGGACCAGCTGAGGCCAGGGAGGCAGCATCCTCAGGGGAACACATAGTAACTATCCTTCCCAGAAGGGTGTGGGGGGAAAAGAGAAATTTCCCCTCTTTTCCTCTTAGTTCTTCCAGCTGGGCTAATAATCAGATTGACACGAGACAGATTAACAGGAGAAAATACTAAATGTATTATGTATGTACATACAGGGGTTCCATAAAAATACAGGACCGGAGGACAAATCAGACAGTTGAGGCTTTTATGCCATCTTGAGGTTAAGAGGAAAGGGAGTTAGTGGTTTGGAACTTGAAAGGAGAGTGATTCACATGGAGATGGAAAAGCACGTGTTTGGTAAACAAATGTTTGTTGGGCCATCTTTAACAATGGAACACAAAAGAGGATTTTGATCAAATGGGCCTTGCTAGGTACCTCCCTGTCTGTCATACCTAATTCCTATTAAACCATAGTTATCTACAGTGATAGCTCCCTTCCTGGAGCAAGTCTCTCTATCTAAATCATTTTAGGCAATTGAGAGAAGGTCACAGGTTTTTCCTGAGTATTTCGTTTCTTAAAAATAACTAGCTTAAAATAATAAATATTCCCCAAAGGCATATTTTAGGGTGGCGAACTCTGTTCCCCCTCAGGTGGAAACACTTGGGAGCAGCCACCCCCCTACCCCCACCAAATATCCTCTGTGGTAAAGTCCTGACCAGTGGCTGGGCTGTCACATACAGTTGTTCAGGTTGTGGAGTGTGCTGTACACAATGGCCTCACCTGCCACTGAGAAAATTACATACCAGGGAGCTACACAAAATCACTTCATTTCTCAAGGAGATATAAAAGGTGGCAGCCAAAGAAATCTTACAAAATCCTAGTCCTAATGAAAGGGGATGGGACAAGTTTTCCCCAGGAGAAAGCATATGCCTATGCCAGAGACACCCTGCTCAGCCCTTGGGTCTGAGCCTACGAGTATAGGGCAATGTATAAGGCCCAAGACTGGGGAGGAAAATGTATAAGGCCCTGGACTGGGGTGGGTGACAATTCTAAGCTCTCACAGGCAAAACCCCCTCCACCTTTCATACTGATGAAATTAGAGTGAGAAACTAAATTCAACCACTAATATGAATGGGGAAAATGTGAAAACTACAAACTGGAAGCTCTTTCCTCAGACTTAAAAGAAATGAGTGCCCTTCCCAATGTTGTTGGTGGCACGTTTCAAACTGTCTGGGTTGTTAATGTAGAAGGACTCCAGTCACCTTTGTGACCTACTGCCAGGTCGATTAAGTGGCACTGCGCCCACTCCATTCCTCCTGCCGAAGCCAACTTCCTCAGGCTCGCGTGCCCTAATCCTCTCACTGCGGCCTGCCCCTCCCCACCCAGCACCCAAGCCCCCAGACACTACGTCTGCCTTGCCGGGTTCACTTCCTACTTCCTCTCTCATCATTTGCAGTGTAGACCTTTGTTGTTCCCAAATATGTCGAACCTAGTCTCACCTCCAAGCTTGCATACGGGTTATTTGCTCCACCTGGAATGCACTGCCTCTGGAATCCTTCCCTTTTCATCCTTTATGAAGCCTTTCCCGATTCCCCCACAAACATAAAACTTCTCCTCCACCCCAGAAACCACTGTTTGTACTTCCTTTCAGCACTTACCACACTCTGTCTTAAGTAACATTTGCCCTTATTATATTCCATTCTTCCAGGCGAAAGGATCCTTGAAAAGAAGTTAGAAAAAATTGGTGGTTGTAAGCATGTATATTTCATACTATGTGCCAACACCACTACATTCTTTAAGTAATTTTATCGTCATAACACCCCTTTTTACAGATGAAAAACTGAGGCACAGAGAGGTTTAGTAACTTTTCCAAGGTCACACAGCTAAACAGTATTTGAAACCAGGTAGTGTGCCTCCCTGAGTCCATGCTCCTGACAGTGTTGTAGCCGCCAGCCCCAGTAAGACATACGGACCACCAGAAATCAGTGAGTTATAGGAAACATGCTCTTTATTCAGCCAGCTGGGTCTGCCAGGGGTACGCAGACCCCAAATTAAGCAGCCCCGAAATGTAGAGGTACAGAGTTTTTAAGGCCTAAATCCCATTCCTCATTCTGTCTTAAACACAAAGGTCTATTTTTCTCCTATTCACTACCTGTCAACCCACAGGTCGGTTGTGCAAGCGGGGGTACAGAAGCAGAAAGCTTATTGTTAGAATGTTATGTTCCCATGGGTGATAACCTATGTTCCTATGGGCGATAGCCTATGTTCCCATGGGCGATAGCCAAGCAGTAATTTTCCAGCCAGCACAACAGCTGTTATACCACTTCTCTTGGAGGCAGAGGTGCCTTTACTGTGAAGCCCACAAAGCCCTCTCAAATGCAATATACTTAATTGTTATTTATAATTTTGTTTTCTTTTCCTTAAAGAGGGCTTCAAGGTTGTATTAATTCCAGATTCTATAGGAATGGATGGAAATCCAGTGTCTTACTCATCTTTGAATCCTCTTAAACCTTGTGTAGTAATGATGATGATGATGATGATGATGATGATGATGATGATGATGATAAGCCTCATATAGAGCATTTACAAGGCATTCTCAGCCATCTCACTGCATCCTTATGACAACCTGAAAGTTAGGCACGATCATTGCCGCTTTTACAAATGACTAAACTGACCTCAAAGACACTGAGCGATTTTGCCTAAGGCCACCCAGCTAGTAATGGAGCCGGAGCTGAAACTCTGGCTTCTGATCCCATACATCATGCTTCCTCCACTTACGTATTTGCTGCCTGTGGGTTCTGAGAGCCTTTCCTGTGCTCTCCCGCCCCCGCCCTACGCAGACCCATTTGAAGAGCACTCCATCACATCCAACAATTATCTAAATTGAAGTCGTCCATCCTGCCTTTTAAATTCTTCTCCAGATAATGAACCTATTCAACCAACACAGGGTGCTCGATGTTAATCACACAGAGAGATGCAAACTCAATCTGATCAACTTTGAATAGATAGAGCCTAAAAGGTATAGGGACAGTATTTAACTTCTGAGCCCTAATCTTGATAAATTCTTAGGGGAAACTTCTTCAATGGCCTGTCTTCAAGAGACTTTCAAAGCCCTTAAGCAATTGCTAAGTGATCCTGGAAGTACATTTGCCTGTATCTAGAGATTTTTGGTAAGTAGCCCACAATTTATCATTCTGCATTGCAGAAAGCCTGGAGAATTATATTATAAAGAAGCATTCAGCTTTCACAACTGAAATGTAAACATATTCCAAGACAGAGGAGCCTCGGATCATTAGTAATGTCTAAACAATGACCCTGGAGAAATCACTGTACATCTAGTCATTTCTAAGGACATGCCAACTCTAAGTGTCATGCAGGGAGGTACCTCCATCAGTGTGCCCTTGTCTTCTTCTTTCTCAGACTAAGCAGTCAGTGGGAAAGAAGTAAACATGGGCAGAGGTTGAGAATTCAGGCCCTGGAGTTAGGCCAGCCTATGTGTGACCCCCAGCTCCACCCTTCATTGGCTGTGTGGCTTATGCATACTGTTTAACCTCATTCATTGATTCAGCATATATTTACTGAGCCAGCCAGTGTGGTAGGTACTGAGACAAAGGAGTGAACAAAACAATTATCTCATGGCGTTTTCATTTGTCTACGAAATGGAAATATTGAAGCGCCTAACTCATAAGGCTGTTTAAGGATTACAACTCAGCCTGGGACCTGGCTTAGATCTACACTGTAAGAAAATAATAAAACAATCCTTTACCTTGATTCTAGATTTAAAAAAAACTCAGGGCTGTTTGTTTATATTTAGAGCCTCTTGAAACCCTGCTTTTCAGAAAATCCGTGAGGGGTGTTCCTTGATTGGGAGCATTAAGTTTGACAGTTTCTGATGCCTCAGGCCATATTTGTAAGAACTGTGGCATAAGGTAAGGCAACAGGAGGATTGATTCCATTTGGTAAATCCAGCCATGATCAGAATTTGCTCAGGTAGCCTCTACATAGATATTTGCAAGGGCTTTTCATTTCCAGTTTTATGCTGAAGGGATTCTGCTGATATTCTACCTCTGGAGTTTCTGTCTGTCTAGAACACTATTGAAAAGTTTCAAATGGAGTATTTAACCTAAGTCTCTGATGTTGTGGCTCAGGTTCACTTTCTTTCCTCTTGCCCTCCAGGTCTCAGGGTGTTGGTTGAGTTGGATGGCCCAACAGAGATCTGGGTACCTATGCTCTTCCTTGGGCCTCTCTGATGCACAAGAACCCAAAGCCCAGTGCTGGCCAAACTCTCCTTGGTACATAGACATAGGCACAGAATCACTCTGACAGCCAAGTGGGCTGTCTTTTTCTCCCACTCCCAAAGAACCACCCTTTCTTTCCTTGGTCTTTTTATCATTGAGAATCTATTTCCCAGTAGGGTCTGGGGGCCATTTCAAAGGGACAAATTTGTGAGATGGGGCGAAACAATAAGCAAAGTTGAATCTTATTGAATTGTCAATGTCAACTTATTGAAACATCAACTATTTTGACAGTAAGGAAGGAAGGAAGGAAGGAAGGAAGGAAGGAAGGAAGGAAGGAAGGAAGGAAGGAAGGAAGGAAGGAAAGAAGGAAGAAAAGCTTAAAGAAGCCAGGGCTGGAATTAGGTTAACTACTCATCTATTCTGTTCTTTAATAATTATTATTATAGTTGATTGAATGCTTCCTCTGTACCAAGCACTGGGGTAAGCAAAGTTTTACAAAGATCATCTCAATTATTACAACAGTATGAAGTCCCTCCACCCCATTGAATTATTCTCATTTTAAGGAAGCAAAACTAAGGGTCAGAGTTGTCAAGAGCCTTGCCCGTTTCTTCAATATTTGACCACAAAAGCAATGAGCTATATGCTATATTGCTTATGTGACAAGGAAGGGTTACAAATCATTAGCATAACAACTTCCACCTCTTTTTTGTAGTGCTATATTGTCATGATTACAAGAATAATAGTGTTCAGTGCAGGAAATTTGAAAATTGTAGAACATATGATAGAAAGAATAAAAAATGATATTAAATCAAAGATAAGTTTTATTAACATTTTGGCATCTGTTTTTCTGCAAATTTGGAATTATCCTATTTATCTTGTTTTGTAATCTGCTTTAAAAATATTTAACATTATGTTAGAATATTGCCCCAAGTCATTAAAAATTCTTCAAAAAACTTATTTGGTTGCATTTTATTGATAGATAAATATTATACCATTAGTTGTGCAACTATTTTCTTCTTGTTAGAAAGTAGTTCACAAATGTTGCTGTTATCTGACAAACATCCTGTACAAAATCTTTATTTTAAGCCCCATTGGCAGCGATATTTGTCATTTAGAGGTGATTTCCCTCTGAAAAGAAGTATCACTTTTGGTTGTTTAGGCATGTTTAGGCATGGTTTGATGGAGCTGATGCATCCCACCTGCTAGGAGCTTACACAGCGGGGCCTGGAGTATGAGTGCATAGACCAAAGGCCAACGACGGGCCAGGTAACAGGACCTGCAGCTCCTCCTCTCTTGGTGCTGCTCAGGGCTCCACCCAGGGAGGATTTCCCACAGGAAGCAGGGATGAGCAGAGTGGGCAGAGCAATGAGGATTCACCTGTGGCTGCTGTTCTGTGCCTCTGAGAACTCACTACTGGCTCAGAGCCAGCTCACCTTGACATCTACTTTGACACTTATAGCTGCCACCTGGTGAGGCTCAGGTTTTGGACACTGTACTTCCTGTGACCCCTAGGCCTTTGCCTTTCCTTCTGCAGCTGACTTCCTACCCACCAAGGAGAAAACAGAGGACAGAGAGCAAACACTTCCCTTTATTTCTTTTTATCTTCCTTCATTCCCAAAACCTTATTCTTACCTGGTCAAACTCACTTTCCCCACTCATAGAAGAAAAAAAAGGAACTGACCTCTCTTTATTGGGGTCAGGGAGAAGAAAGTAAAGGTGGAAGCATACCTATCGGACTATGTTACCAGCTTTACCTTTGGCTTCATGTTTTCTTCCCTAAATATAATTTATTTCCATATTTTAAAATAGTTTATTCAACAAAATATATTGAATGTGTAATATGTGCCACACACTGTGTTTTATGCAACACAGAATGGAAATGATGAGTCTCATCTTAAAGGCAAATTTCATATAACGTTGCTCAGATTAGCTACTTATTCAGCAATTTAGAATATTGTCATTTATTGAGTGTCTTCCGTCAGTATTAGACTCTTAACTGGCACATTTAATCCTCACAATATTTCTATCACGGAAGCTGTTTATATTTACACGCAAGGAAATCAAGGCCTCTGGAAACCAAGTAACTTGTCTGAAGTCACAAAGTCAGGAAGTCGTAGAGACAGCATTCAAACTCAGGTTTTCTGACACCAAAGCCCATATTCTTTTCTCTGGATTATAAACACTTATAATTAAAGTATCAACTGGTTCTGGAATATTCCACTACAACCTGTACTTCAATAGAATTTGATTTCCAGTTGAAAGAACAACTATTATAAAAAGTTGAGGAAGGACATTTTTCTCTTCTCCACATAATATTAAGAATGTTTTTCTCTCGAAGCACTTAAGCAAATAGTGCTCTAAAACTCTAAGAAATTTGGTTTCTAAATGTGTACCTTCTAAATGTGTACCAGAGCAGGTCAGAGGACGTTTCACTGGAAGTTTGTAGTAAAACATCGCCCTCTTCTGGACATATGGGTATCATACAATGGAGATGGATACAAAAGATTTTTAAAAGTTAGGAGCTAAAGTACAATTCAATTATGGACCCAACAACGAAAAGCAGTTGTTTTCACATAGCGGGTGTATATCTTACTCTTCAAAGTGACCCCTAACAATGGAAGCAGAAAAACATTTGGAACTTGCTAAGCAATAATTTTCCATCCATTTTTATGGAAGTGGCTGAGCGTCAGGGATAGAAGTGGGTAAAATCTTTAATTACAAGACACGCCTTAAGTAACCTATAATAATACCTAACTATAATAAGAACTATAGTAATAAACTATAATAATACCTAAATCATTAGAATCAAATAGTTCCAATGAATCTTGAATAGGAAGAACGTCACATGCATAAAATGAATGGAGAAAGAATATAGTGAATAAAGGTTGGCACTTGCACTTTAGAATCAATAGATCTCATTTGATCTCTACTCTCCCATTTATAAGCTATGCGACCTTAGGCAAGTTATTAAATTCTTTGAGCCTCAGTTTCTTCATCTGTTAAATCATAATTATAAAAATAGCAGCTTAAGTGAAATCAGCCAGACAGGAAAAAGACAAATACTGCGTGGTATCACTTATATGTGGGAATTTTTTTTTTAAGTCAAACTCTCAGAAATAGTGAGTAGAAAAGTGGTTGCCAGGGGCTGGGAGGGTATAAGAAATGTGGAGAGGTTGGTAAAAGTGCACAAATTTTCAGCTATTAGATGAGTAAGTTTTGAGGATCTATTGTGAAACATGGTGCTTTCAGTTGATAACGCTGTATTGTAAAGCGGAAAAAAAATGTAGCAGCTGAGTTGGACAGGTAGGAAGATCTTCTCACCTGTGAATGTGAAATGAGATAACACCTAATAAAGGTAGCACATTGCTAAGAGTTAGACTTAATACGTGTGAACTGGTATTCTATTATTAGGTCTCAATTATTAAGTGTATCAAATCGGTTATTTTACGTTTTGAAGCACAAAAATGAAATGTCAAAGTATGAAAATAGTTCCTTTTTTTGAAGTGTGTTTTTAACTAAAGTTTTGGCTAATAGCAAAAGTGTAAAAAACCAAATATTTCTTTAAATTAGCCACATTTTAAGTTGTTTAAAGATGTTTTGGAACAGAATCTCAGAAATATGGGAACCTATGAAATTCATGGCATGAATCATCTATATTTTGTTTTATTTCATTTTAAATCTCAAAAAAGCTTAAAATACATTGATATAGTAGAATATCAAAAAAGATGAAAGCATCTTAATATCTTTATCATCATAAGTGAATAAGAATTTCAGTTATCTAAAATACTATCATTAAATATTTTCAGACTATGGTTGCCCTCAAGTATCAGAGAGTCGCTATAAATTTACTTTTTTGTCACTATTGTCATTGGAAGTGACATATAGAAATTGTTGAGCTGTGCTAAGTTCCCTTTCATCTGGTGGGAACCACTGCCTCGATTCTCCCCTTCAATCACACAGAACTGTGTCCTGTAAGGGCAGAATGAAAGAAGAACCAGAGCTGTTAATACTTAAATTTAACTTTGCTAGCAATGTATTATAAATGACAAATTTGAGGCAATTATATACCTTTAATTGCCTGACAAGTTAATTAATTCAGACAGCTATTAAAAATTCCTGATCATTTCACCTACAACTGAGTTCTAGTTATGAAACATAGGCTTATAGAGAGAATGCTTCAAGTATTCCAACAATTTGCAAACACTGTAAGTGCTGTAAAACCAAGTAATATACCAACCAAAACACCAAAAACTGATATCTTAATTATAAGTCTCTTGTTTTTAATTACAGAATTTCAGACCCTAGTGGCAAATTACCACAGTCCATGCTACATTCGTCCCTAAAAGGAGGTTGAGTTTTAAGGTCCATGACCACTATAGTGAAAAGATTCTGAGAGAATTTCGAGGAGGAATAAAGATGTGGCTGTAGGTCACAGCTGCTTGCTCTCTTTCCTTAAAATATACAGTAGTCCCTTCTTATCCCCCAGGGGATATGTTTCAAGACCCCCGGTGGATGCCTGAAAAAGTGGACAGTACCAAACCTTTTATATATAATTTTTCCCTGTACATACACAGCTATGACAAAGTTTAATGCCTTTTCCATCTTAGCTAAATACTTATCATGCTTTATGGCTATAACTTTTGCAGTTTGAGTTGTGACAGCAAAACTCAGAAGAATTTCTTTTTCCTTCTTCAGAATTTCACAGAAGATTCATTCTTACCTTAGGTCTTAGCAACCTCTGCATATGATTCTTTTCCTTTTCCTTTGCTTTCACCTTTTCACTTACAGAAAGCACTTTACGGCTTCTCTTTGGCATATTTGAATTGCCAGCATCACTACTCTTGAGCTTTGGTGCCATTATGAAGTAAAATAACGGTGATGAATATAACCACTGTGATACTGCTACAGTTTGTATGAAAACCCAGATGGCTACTAAATGACTAATGGGAAGGAAGCCTATAGAGTGTGGAAACGCTGGACAAAGGGATGATTCACATCCTGGGAGGACAGAGCAAGACAAGCGAGATTTCATCGCCCTGCTCAGAATAGTGCATAATTTAAAACTTATTTATTTCTGAAAATTTTCATTAAATATTTTCAGACTATGGCTGACCTCAGGTAATGGAAATTGCAGAATGTGAACCTGCAGATAAGGGGAGAATACTGTATATTAGTTCCAAGGGCATGAGTTTTAAACGGCCATTTTACCCTTGAGCTCTGGTGGTTTTTATGTTCATATGAGCAGAGCTGACTCTCCATCTGGTCATTTAATGGACAATCATGGGGAAAAAGAGAAAATGATTGGTTCATGTAACTGAAAAGTCCAGGGTTGACTTTAGACATAACTAGATCCAGGTACTTAAATCCTGTCTGTCTGTCTTAGACTCTGTCTTCTGCTCTTACCTATGTCATTTTCATTCTAAGGCAGGTTCTTCTTAAGTACTTAGTGTCCAGATTAGCCACCTAATGGGTCATCTGAAATCTATAAGCTTATCAACCCTCATTGAAAATAAGCATTTCTTTTTCTCTAGCCCCAGAAAAGCTGATGGTTATTGGTTTTGATTGGCCTGGCAAGTCATGTACCTACCCTTAAAACATTCTCTAAGGCTAGGAAGATGCTGCACTCTCAAAGGCCAGGACTTGGAACCACAAAGTGAGGTAACACCATCTGAACTACATGGTCTGAGAGTACAAGGGTGGTTGCTCAAAGTTAAATTTAGTGCTAACACCAGAAAGGGGAATTAATACTGGGTGTATAATACACTATTGATCATTAACGGGGGTGGTATAGGCAAAATAAAAATGAACAAAAAACCTGATGCAGATTCAAAAGTGTTCCAAGCATGAACAAAATGAATTCGATAATGTGAATAGGAGAAAAAAGTGAAAACGACTGATCTATATATGCATCGACTCACCTAAGGCCAGATATAACAACAAAAAAATCTAGTAAAGGGTTTATACTCTTGATTTACAGCTAGGGCCTTTCTGGGAACCACTTTGGTATGGAGACTAATTAGGTTGTTGTATTACCAGAGAAATGAAAGCAAGATGTGCATATACAGTTTATACAGAGAGAAGGATGTATCATAAGGAACAGGCTCACATGCTTTTTGGGGCTGGCAGGCCCCAAATCTGCAGTCTGGGGACCTACGGGAGTGTCGACATTGCAGCTCGCGTCTGGAGGCTGCCTGCAGGAGTAACTCCTCCTTCCTTGGGGTACCTCAGTATTTTTAAGGCCTTCAAATAGTTGGATGAGGCCCCCTCACATTATGAAAGGTAATCTGCTTAATTCAAAGTCTGCAGATTTAAATGTTAATCACATCTAAAAATTGCCTTCACAGCAACATCGAGAGTAATGTTTGACCAAAAACTGGATACCATAGTCTAGCCAAGTGGACACATAAAATCAACCATCACAGTTACCTACTTGAATTTTGAGTGATCCCCACACTGAGCCAGAAGAGAGTTTGCATCCCAATACTCAGGCCAAACCCCAGACCAATTAAATGAAAATATTTGGGGGTATTTTTCGATATTCCACAAGTTATTTTAATGCACATGCAAGAGAATCACCGTGCTAGAGCAGTTGTTCTGCAAGGGTGGTTTCCAGCTTAAGCCACGTTCAACCTCGCCTTGCTAGAAATGCAAATTCTCTACTCCTACTCCAGACCCACTAACATGCAGGAGTATAAGAACATCACACTGTCAGTCTCTTTTCTCTAAACTAGAAGGGCAGAGTATTAGTATTCTTTGGATGAAAGAACTAACTACTTATTATTTTAACTAATTGAGTGTTTGTTGGAAGTAAACATACAAAAGTAAGAGGATCTTGACTGGGTGGCCAGGCTTCACTGAGACTGGGTGTTTTTTAAGATACAACAGATATACGCATGTCATAGCAGCTCTGGTGACTCAGTGGCAGCTCAAGCAGTTGTTGCCTCCCAGTGTTTAAGCATAGACTCCTAGTGTTCCATTATAGTGCCTTGGCTATTGTCATTTTATTTCTCCTTACATAAACTGAATTTTCTCCTTTACCTTCTGTTTAAATTTCCAAATCCGATTGGCTCACTTAATCACTTTCATCATTTGGGTAGTGTTTCCTTAGCATTTGCCCAACATATAAGTTTCTGGTTAAGATAGATTGGCTTTTCTTGGGTGAGGTCTCCCACCAAACTCAATCAGCTGGGACCAGGGAAAACTGAAATGCAGTGTTAAGAATCTCCTAGGGTCATTTCTTTTAAAAGGAGGAGGCCACTAAAGTGGGTTATGGGCATCACACAGTGTGAGGCTTGGTCTGTTACAGATCTTTAGCTATTCTCTGACCCTTAAATCCATGCATAGTTCAATACAAAAAGACATTGAGGAAAATATACATATTTGTTCAACTATACCATTTGGAGATGAGTTGGAAACTTATACTGAAAAACTGGAAATGTTTCCTTTTCATTTCTATGTTTCCTATAGATGAGTCCTCTTGTGGCCCAATTTAAGACTGCCATGAGCCAAATGATTTTGGGGGGGGGGGGAATCTTATTTGCATGCTCCAAATAGTAGGGCCTATATTTGATGCAGAAATTCTCTTTGCATAATCTCATTCAGTAAGCCATAAATGACTAGAAGCTTGTTGGCATTTAAAAAAAAAAAAATCTTTTACCAGGAAAAAAAAAAAAAAAAGCTAGTGACAGTTTTCTTCAGATCATTTCAGATTGGCTGTCTAAGCTATCTTTTCCTAAGTGATCTGACCTCAACATATGCTGAACAGAAAAACAAGAAAAGGCCAATCAATCCCAAACAAAAGGCTAATTAACTTAGGGGAAGGCATAAGATTAAAACCTTAATGATGCCACAACTCACTGAATATCGCTGAATCATTTTACCTGTCAATGCCAAATTTAAACCTGTACTTTACTCAGTCTTGTAGAACTCATTTACATAGTACCAGTATTGCCAAAAAATTGCTTTATCTAATGCCACCAATAATCATTTTAATTTTTAAAGTAACTATAAATACTGCCTTGAAGTTCCAATCATATATTTTGGCTATCCGAATATAAAATAATTAAAACCAATTTAGATTTATCACACTTAACTGATTGTTTATAACAAAGTAATATTACAGAGCTAGTATTTACATTTCGAATTGTTTCAGGTCTCCTTTTAAAGCCCGTACTTTTCAAACTTGATTTTAGATGTTTCCTCTTGATATTCAAAGATCCTGCAACCCTGAGCCAATGTCTAGCTTTTTATTTCATTGAAGTAAAATGTGCCCTTACCTCAGAATGTACCCCTGAAAAGAACTAGTTAAAAAAGTATCATCCAGTAGGTTTACAATGAAAATCAAGGGTCTAAAACGACTTTTATGTTTTCAGGTATTAGCTGTTGAAGTTGGAAGTTTTGGTAGGTTTGGCAATTTTAGCAATGTTTGCAAACATTTTTTAATAAGTACAATTTTATTTTTTTTTAAGTATTTCAAATACATAGCCTAGGAAGATTATGACAACTCTTTAATAAAACATATTTAATTATTCATAATGCTATGAAAGAGAAAATTGAAGTGTCTAATCATTGTTTCATAAAGAAATTATTCCTTCATGGTCTCACGAGAAAAACAATACATTTTGGTTATGCCACTTCATAGGGCTATAAATATTTTCGAACTGCATTTAAAGATGTAATATCCAACCCAACTGAGTTAATAATTTGCTTATCTGGTAAATTTCCTTCATCTTCTGGAAGTTAAATTATCTTCGTAAAATGAGTCAATCCTCACAACTATGCCATTACAAATAACCTACAAGCTGGGATTTACACTTTATTACATCTTTCGAAGTGTTCAATGAAGCGTTTGATAATTAAAAAAAATACAGATAAACCATATTTTTCCAAGTCTCTCCATTTTATAAAAGTAAATTAAAAGAACCCCAAAAGCGCCTATGAATTTTTGTATCCTCACTCATATTCCTAAAAAATAAAACCTAACGTGGTTGATTTCCGCTGGGAAAGCCCTAAGAATGTGAAAAGGAAAAAAAGAATCCATTCTACTATGAGAATTAGAGAGAAAAAAAATCCCACTTCAGTGTAATTACCAGTATATCCAGTTTAATGAAACACAATTACCAGTGTGTCTAGGTGTGATGAAAATTGTTTAGTAGTAGCAGAAGTTATTTTCATGAAGATACCAGCAGAGGTCAGTAAAAACTAAGGCACTGTCATATGAACTTGGACAAGGATGTTAAGCTAGTTCTAACAGGGTGACCATAGTGAAATAGTAAAACCTATACTCACCAAAGCTTAATCCATTTAAGACATTTCAGTTTTCTACACTGTTACCTGACTTGTACATTACCTTTTTGGAGGCGAGGGGGTGAGAATGTGAGGCTACTGGGGGGATCTGATTTTGCAGGGTAGCAAGAGCTCTTTCCAAGAACTGAACTGCTTCAATTTTGTTTAATACTATATTACATCTTCAATACTATATTACAAACCAAACTATAGACAGCCATCCTCGATTAAAAAAAAAATCAACTGGTTTACAGAATATTTCATATTACCCAGGTACTCCAATTCATGTTCAGAGATTCTGAATATGGAGTATTTGTGAGTACATGAATGTATTTTTCAGGGGAGATAGTACACAACTTCCATTAGCTTCTCACAAGGGTCTTTGACTTACAAAAATTGAAGAATCATGCTAGAACTATTCTTTGTATTAATAAATCACTGTGTCTATGTATGTTTCAAAATATATCTGCTAAAAATTTAGTTGAATCCATGCCAGGAGAGCGGTTTTACAGTAGGTTGTCAAGGCTGTGGAGCAGCTTGTTCTATAGGATGTAACATTTTAAAAATAGAAGAATCATATGTATAATATTCCAGAGGAAAGCAGCTATTGTCTTATACTTATAAAAAACAAATAGGAAAAAGATCACATGGGATGCCATTTTATTCAAATATATATGTGCATTGTTTTAATGTTTGTGACCAACACTGCATTAAGACCATAATGTGGCCTTACATTAACTTCTCCACCAAGCGGCACTCTTACAGCAGAAGGTAACTTTCATTTTTGCTTTTGCAGATTAACAGCATTCTAATTTACTCACCTTGAGTCATACGCAAAATATAAAAAGGATCTAGATGATTTTACTGTATTCTGTATTCCTTCAATTCTATATTAAAACACAGTTAAGTGGACTTGTAATATAAATTTTCCAAAACACAGCTTTTATTACAGCCTATTCTAAATCAGATATACCTTTCTCTATAAATGTTTTGCATGCTCATTAAAAGTTGGTCTCCTATATAGGCATAATAAACCAATATTAGCAAAATTGTTCAAGGAATTTTCCCTTGAAAAAATTACCATCTTTGAAAAATAATAAATGTTCTACTAAAGAATGCTGAAATATCACAACTTGAATTTTAAAGCCATTTATTCTGAAGAGATATTCCTGTTTTAAACAAATAAAAAAAAAATCAAAGATTTTAATTTTCCTCTATGAAGAACCTAAGCCATATACTAAATCATACTTAAAAGGAACAAAAATGATGGTGGTAATGCAATTAAGAAAGTCTAATGATCCTGGAAATTCAGAAAAAATTGGAGTCTATGTTTGTACCCTTTATGAGAAAATATTTCCTTAATTTAGAAAAAAAATCTAGCATCTTACTTAAGTATATAAAGCTAATATATTCTTTTTGCCAGTACTCTGGAATTAACTGTACTTCTGATAACTAAGTCAATGAACAGTTATAACTTAAAAACGGCATTTAACTCAATGGTTGAAAACGGCATTCCATCAAAGTAAAACCAGTCATTTTATAAAGAGATACCAAAAGCGTACAGAAATAAAAATAAAGCTCTATTAGTCAGTTCAATAAAGCTGGCTATATAAAGTTATAGTTTCAACGGCTAAAAAAATATTTCAAATTGTTTAAAGCTCATTTGATTAAACTAAAGTACAATATTTATGGAAGACAAAACAAAACGAAAACCTAGTTTCGTCACAATATCTTAGATGATTAAACATTTTAGATAGAATGTCAATTAGCTGTCTTAACAAAAGAGCAGAGAAGTTATCACACACCCCCATTTTCCCAAACAGCATCCATGCAATTCCAACATTGTTTCAATTAATTTCCAAATAATTCAGTCTCAGTCAGTGTTTCTCCACCTTTTTTAAAAAAAATTATTACTCTTCAAGGAGTCTTTTTCAGTCTTTTTAGTTCCGATTAACACCTTGTAAGATTTTAATACCACAGAAATAATGTATATCTGTTTACATATTGTATGTATATTCTTGCTTTACACATAGAAATAACATTTTTGCCACCAAGAACACAATTTCACCAAGAATGCATGCTCTGAACAATGAAAGGTTTATATTATTAAAACATTTTTTTGAAGAGTTTAAGTGGGGAGAGGAAATGGCATGTTTTAGCACACATATATGTAGATTATTCCCCAAACAGTTTAACAATCAACCACTTAGTTGTATCAAAACTAATTTTCCCTGAAGTAGGCACTGCTCTCAGCTACAGGTAGTCCTTGCCTTGGACAATCGTGTGGGACCATAAAAAATGGCCATTCAAAGCAATCTTTTTTAATAATCAATGGAGAAAATTGTGTTTTAAAAATCTGTCAAAACATTAAAAACTCTTAAAATGTAAATAAAAAAATTATAAAAGTATTGTAGTACACTGTAATTTAAAACATTAGAAACATTGAGAATTAGAGTGTTATTTCATTGTAAAAAAACTAATCAAGAGTAGTTTGAACAGTGCTTGTCTTTTTTTGTCAAATAACTTACACTGAGTAAGCATCTTTTCCATACTATGATAGATTGCCATACTCCTTTAAGTTTGGATTAAGTTTCCACCATTTCATCAACTGTACATTCAATGCTATGAAATATCTCTGTAAGTTCCTTTAATGTGAAGTTTCTTACCATCACCTCCTTTGGGACACAGTCATCTTTTTCATCACAACCACCTTCCTCATTCATGTTACGTTTGCCTTCACTGTAAGTTTCTCTGGCTCTGTATGTAGAAGCTCTACAAAAGCAGCCATGTCAACATTCCCATGATCAGAGATTTCTTCTACAACTCCATTAATGTTCAATTCAAATCTCACTTCTAGTATTATGATTTTTCATTTCTTCCCTGCGCTTTGATCTTTGTTAGCCAATTCTTTTACCTACTTTTATAAAGTGTCACATAAGTGACGAGGAGACAACATAACTTCGTGCTTTGCTGCGAAGTGATCAACAGATATGCAGTGACCAATCACTGGCAGAATTTGAAGGAAGTAATGTGATTGGTAACTGATCATGAATTACATCTGTTACTCATAGTGACTCATGGACCAAAGAGCTAGCAAGGAAATTTGTACTTCATGTAATTATTCTGTTAACATACTGTGGTAACTGAAATTTGTGCTGTTAAGGACCTGGTGTTATTTAAGTCACTGTCATCGAAATTTGTGGATATGGGAATTGTGCAAATAGAGGACTGCCTATACCCTACCTGTTTACATTGACCCAGACAGGCTTAAAGCTGACTGCTGAGTAAGAGGCCATCTAAAATTACATCAGACAATGAATCTTAAGAGGCCATCTAAATTTACATCAGATACCCTAAATGCAGTATTAGCATGTATTGAGTGCATGTTAAAATGGTTTTCAAATTTTTGTCATTTGGCAATTAACTTTAAAATGTATCTTAGAATGACAGAATTTTAGAAATAGAGAAAGGACCTTTAAAGATCCTATAAATTTGATACCACAAATTATCCAGCATGTTTATTATGAATTATTTCTCCTCCTTCAATTTCAATTTGCTCATATAGCCACTTGCGGTCACAGCGGCATTCAGCTCCACATTTGGTAGAGCCACAGGCAGGACAAGCGTAGAAACATCCTAAGCAATCTTCGTCAAGGCAGTCGCAGAGGTCCATTCCACTGAAAATCAGGAGACCCTGGCTATCATAGACCTTACTCTTTGCCGGTATCACTTGTCTGTAAAACACAAGGTGAACTACATCTCACAAATATATTCTTTTTGAATATTTAATTGATAATATGGTAATGAAAAAAATTTAAAGAGGTAAAACATTTTGAATTAGGGATGAAGGCCTGGTAAACTGGTACATAACTTAGCAGACTGAAGGCTACTCTACAGTTAGTAGTATACAAACTCCACATTACAAGAGACCTCACATTAAAGTGTTTAGACAAACATAAAAAGCCCGAATATGCCTCTCGAAGTCCATTTAAAAATAAACTCAGCAAAAAAATGGACAAGAACTTTGTCCAAAAAATAAGTATGCATCTGTTAAAACTATTTTCCTCTTACTTTGAAAAAAAAAAAAAAAGCTAGTGAATAAAGGTATGTTTTATTGGCTACCAAGCTCTTTATTGCTTTGTGAACATAATTTTTTATTACAGTATACTACCCTATTGCTTTTTATGCTGCAATTAATCTGTTTCTTGTTCTTTAATGGACTATAGCAAATCTGGCCTAAAAATATTTAAATGACTTAATGGAAAATCTTAATAGATGGAAAAAACAGCATATATAATTCTGAATGATTATAGTAACTTTCGTCAATTTATATTTTAGAAATGCTCAATTTAAAGAATCATAGTCTAAACAATTTAGCGTTCTCATTCATTCGACTGTACAACTATTTCTATTCATACCAAAAACAATGAAAATGCAATCTTGCAATCTCATAAAATTTACTTTTTAGCTGTTGCTCATAGAACAGAGATATACCAATTACATAACATCCATGATTTTCAAAAAGGTGAATTACTTTAATTCTAAGTATAATTTGTTTAAATTATTTTAATTCTCATGCTAAAAATATTATCTTGTTCATCTCATTGATACTTTCTTAGAAACAAATTTTTAGAGTTGAAAAAGATGCCTTAATTTTTTTATGAGGCCCTCAGTGGTTCTCAGCAATTCCAGATTATGTAATTTAAAATACTGACCCAGAAAATTCAAAACTTAAAGAGAAAGATAGGGGAACAATACATATGTGAAGCAAGTTAATATATGCCTTAAGTATCACATAGCCTACCTGTCTGAACCAGCGGTTACATTTTTTGTAAGCCTTCTTTTCTCTCTTTTACCAGTTTCTGGAGCAAATTCTGTTTGCTTTCCTGGGTTTGCAAATTGTAATGACCTCAAAGCTTTAGCAGTTCTTCCCTAAATAAAGGTAAACAAATTATTAAGTCAAATCTTGACATCAGACCATATTAATATTTCATTTAACGTTAATCCAGATTATTCTTTAACCTGGAAGACAATCTGGAACTCACAAAAAAGAAAAAAAATAAAGGTTTTAGAGCCCAACTGTAACAAAATATGCACAGCCCTGGACCATATTCAAAGTTATTGGTGAATTTACCTATAATATTTTCATTATCCAATTTTAGTCTCTGGTGTATTAGGAAGATAGAAAGATAGGCATGGTGAAAACTTCAATGGCGGCCAGCAACACAGGAGAAAAGTCAGAAAAATTGCTTTATAACCGAATTGCATATAACTGAGTTTCCTAATAATGATCCTGAATCCTTAAGAAAAAGTTCTACTATTACTGCATATTTTTTAAAAGTAGAGAATATAAAAAATATAATAAAAAAATAAAAGCAGAGAATATGGTTTCAAGTTCTAAAACATATTATAATCTTTTTCAAAAGCTTTGGTGAAATAAAATTTTGATAGTTAAGAACTTAAGTTTGTTACTTGAGGGAAAAAAGCTTTATGTGACACATTCCATAAGAACAATGGATAAAGCAGAGAAGACATTTTAAGTGACAGTTGCAAGTACCTAGTAGGAACTGCCAAGTAACACTGGGTCCTGGAAATATGCCTCTGAAGGGTGAACAAAAAGAAAGCACTACATGTAATTTAAATTTTTAATTATCTTTTAATTTAGTTTATTACTATAATGAAAGAGAAAATAGAGACAAATAACCCAGCATCAAGAATTATAAATTGGTTTTAAGTAGAAATTTTGAGACATGCTCCTTTGAATATACTTGTCCTTGTTCTACATCAAAGATTGCTTTATAAAATCGTAAGTTGTTCTGATATGGTTAGGTAATTTGAATGTAGCCATGCTAATAAGGAAGAGAGTTATAAAATGTTTAATACTTACAATGTAAAAACGTACGCTTTCTGACCATAAGGAGTCCTAAAATTTGCCTTAACCATACCAA
Organism: Pteropus alecto; assembly: GCF_000325575.1. Classification (NCBI taxonomy): domain Eukaryota; kingdom Metazoa; phylum Chordata; class Mammalia; order Chiroptera; family Pteropodidae; genus Pteropus; species Pteropus alecto. Next base: position 8,023,390 of record NW_006433024.1, on the reverse strand, counting down.
GTAATTTCAGATCCAGAAGCAAAGGAAACTCATAAGCATCTTAAAAACCCAAACAAGAATGGGATAGGGCCAAAGGAAAAAGACTGAAACAAGAAACAACTACTGCAAGTCACTTCTCTGATGTTCCTTGTAAAGCAGTAATTTTCAAGTCCTTCAAAAAAAAACACCTGCTAAACACGGACCCTTGCTGGCTGGCATGTCCCACTGAGTTATGTTGGTCTCGGGGCGGGGAAACTAAGAGTGCTCTAAAAGTCAGTCCTAATGTGTTAGTACTAGGAGTTACAGCTTCAGTCCTGGGCAGATTATGCTATTCCATTCCCAAGCCTACTTTCTTTATCATTCAATCTGGGTATATGGAAATATTTAGAAATGCCATTTAGTTTCACCTCCCCAACTTTATATTCACTGCATGCTAATGAGTATAATATATAATAATGTAAATATGATTTCCTTATAGTTAAACAAAAGCCCACATTGTAGACAGAACACAGCAGGAAAAATGACTGCTATACATACATCTGAATCAGGTTTTCTTCTCTGCCGGTCTTCAGAATCAACATCCACACTTCCATTGATAATCTGTGTACATTTTGGACAAAGCTTCCAACCAGGTACAAGCTGCCTGCCAAATTTTGCACTCAGAAAAGTGGCATCATCTAAGTCAATTACATGCAAATTTTTTTTGGCTAATTTTTTGTGTATGTTAAATGGGTCACAACATGACTTCTGCAAATCCTCAAATCTATCAATGTAAATTTTTGCATGATGAAAGCAAATTGTATTGTTCCCAGAAAGTGTCATTCCAGTTCTAAGTTGAAGTAAAAGCATATCATTTGATGACAATTCTTGCAAAGTCTTGAAACCTGTGTGACGAGTATAGTAGGTTTTATGGCACTCATTTGTGGTACGAAGCTGGACTCCAACTGAACATGGATCCATCATTCTTGATTCCAGCAAGTTTCCAGTTTGATTTTGTCTAGCAATCTCTAATAGCTCATGTGGTGATCACCCTGGAGAAAACATCAGAATCAGATTCGTATTACAAACTTTTTAACTGGGACACTGAAAAAGCATTTAATAAAATTCAATGACTGCTTAGAAGAAAAAAAACTCTTAGCAAGCGAAGAATAGAAAGGTATTTACCAAAAGCCTACAATAAACTTTATTATATTTAATCATAACATATTACAAGCATTCCCTGTGAAGTTAGAACTACACAATCCCTGCTATCACAGTACCCATTTAACACTATATTAAAAGGTATAAGACTTGAAAAGTAACAAATATTATTCAAAGATGATATAAATATCTACCTGGAAAACACAAGAGGTTTAGTATACAAACTATTAGAACTAGCAAGATAATTCAACAAGGATACTGAAAATCAAAGACACTTTAAGATACCTTACAAAATATATCCATCTTACAAAAGATATGCAAGACTTTTATGAATAAAATTACCAAACAGAAAGGCAAAAAAGACACTAATACATGTAGAAATGTCTTGGGGAGTCTGACTACAGTTAATATGTCAATTCTCCAGGAATTTATCTATAAATCCAATACTATTCCAATGAAAATCCCATCAGGTATTCCTCCCACTCCCTCTTGGAATTTAGCAAACTGGTTTATATGGAAGAGTAAAGGTTCCAGTAAACCTAGATAATAAAGAAGAAAAACAAAGCAAAATATTTATTTACTATATAGTATTAAAATTAAAACAGAGGTACTGGCATAATATGGACAAACAGATCCATGAAACGATGAAGGTGTATGACATGGTATTATAAATCAATGGGTATTACATATTGCTGGGAGAAGGATTTAATAAAAGATGCTTGGAAAACTGCCTAATCATGTGGAAAAAGGTAGAATAATATCTATTACAAACGAAAATCAATTCCATGCGATAGAATAAAGAATTAAACATGAAAAAGAAAAACTAAAAATGTTTACAAAAAAAGAGGCGGCTTTGTGACAATGCGGCAGAGAATTTCTCAAACAAAAAGAGCACATATCAAACAAAAAGACGGATACATTTGACTATATGTCAAAATTAAACATTTCTATGTAACTCTAAAAGAGATAAAAAGGCACATTTGAAAACTGTTAGATTATCTCAAATATATTAATAAATCCTGATTTCCACAAATCAATTAGAAAATAACCCATTAGAAAACAAAACAAATATAAACAGGTAATTAACAAAGGAAGAAAACAAAATAGCCAATAAATGCATGCAAAGATGTTCAACCTCATAGTTATCAGGAGTGCAAATCAAATACCATTTCTCATCTACAGCCATGCTACCCTGAACAAGCCCGATCCTGTCTGATCTCAGAAGCTAAGCAGGGGCGGGCCTGGTTTGTACTTGGATGGGAGACTATGTAGGAAGACCAGGTGTTGTAGGTGTAAAAAAAAAAAAGGATCGTAAACTGACAAGGTCCTTGCAATTTGTGAGGTCAACAAGGGTTGCCTCGCCTAAAAAAATAATAAAAAAATAAATACCGTTTCTCAAACATGTACTTGGCAAAAATTTAAAAAATCAATGACGACCTAGTGGTGGCTAAAATGTGGCCAACTTTTACATGCTTTTTACACATTGGTAGGAATGTAAATTGTTATAACTGCTTTAGAGTGTTTTTGACAATTTCTTGTAAAATGAAGAAGTGTACACCCTAGGATCCTGCATTTTCAGTTCTAGGTGACTGTGCTTAAGAAATATATGTCTCATATGAGCACAAGTTATATACAGGGGCATTAAGCATTCACAGTTTTTGACAGTGAAAAGCTGGAAATAACCTAACCTTCTTGTAAAGGACAAGAAATTGTAGATTACTCATTAAGATACACACACCTACAGGCCAGTTAAATTGAATAAACTGCATGAATTACATGTATCAATATAGAACCTTAAAGACAATCTAAATGAAAAAAGTTACGAACGAATTTACAGTATATCATTTGTATAAACTTTTAAACACAAAAAATAGTATATATTGTTTATGGATGAAAACATGTATACATACTAAAATACACACGACAGTAAACAGATGCCAAATTTGTGGATACTTCTAAAAAAGAAGGAGCTTTTTTGAGATTTAGAGGATAAGGCTTAGTGGCATGCACACAAGTGTTTTATTATTTTCCATACTTTCTATTTAACCTTTTTCATAACCACGTATTTTTCAAAAGAAATATTAAAACAGTGGAATTCTTGAGAGGATCCAACAAATGCAAGTCACTAGGAGAAAACTGATGATGAAACCAGATACAAAAAATTGAAATCTGGGTAGTAGACAGGCACCGAAAAATCTAGGATTCTGCAATCTTGCAAATGTTTTATAAGTTTTGTTCCATTTTAAAACTAGTTAGAAATCTTAAGGATACTTTCTGATGTGTTTTCTGTAGAGAGAAACTGTAGTAAGTAAAACCATATACAAAGAATAAACTGACCTCATGGAAGAAAAAAAATGGTGAATATATATCTGAATGTTTTAAAATACCAAATTTAAAAATTAAAAAAAAAATTAAAGTGTTAAAAGGTTAATGAACATTTTATTTTTTTAAAGTGTCTAAAACAGAGTATATTTATCTAATTTATTCTATTTTAACCAACTTTTAAATTTTAACTACTGGGACACTTTTCAAAGGATATTTTGTTTGTAATAATCTTTGAAGAGCTGCTTAATTCATCCTGTCCTTTGAGAGCAAAAATAAATAAATAAAATTTAACTACTGAAGTATAGGTCCCAATCTCATCACATAAAATGTCTTCTATCATAATTAGATTTTTTAAAGAGAAAAGTGGGTTAAGGTAAATTAAGGAGTGGAAAAAGAAACCAGAGATACTGTTATACAACAAACTATTCTATACTGTATCTTAGCAGATATAGGACCCAAATCTGGCTCTGACCTTTCCTAACAGTATAAAGATAACTTGATCAATTATCCTCCAGCACATTCTGGAAATTGCTAATGCTTATAGTTCTTATTAGTGCTGCAGGTTCTTTATAATTGTAGGTAACTGTCATTGGTTTGTAGCTACTAATCTGTAACGGAATTTTTGGAACGTGAGATTTGTTCTTAGTATTCAGTCTTGAGCTACCCTGACCATATTTGATAGAAAAAGCATCTTGTGACTTGGAAATTTATTTTAGAAATTCTATTGTCTGTGGTAATATTTTTACCATTTCTTGGCTACTGAGAGTTTTTTTCATTTTCCTTTAACCTTGGTTAATTACTACACAGTTCACAAGAGTTTATTAGCAGACTAAGTTGTGCACTGCAGCTGAATACCTATTACTAAGCAATCCTAAACTCTCTTGGAAACTTCAAAGTATAACTGATTAACTATTAATTCAATTTTTCTGGTATTTGCTTGGACATCTTCTACAACAGTTATACATTAATCTTAAACTACTATGAACTTAGACTCTTAGCTGGAAAGTACAGAGTTATAACGATTTTTTCTTCAAATTAACCATGATCCTATCAGTCTCTGAAAACATCTCCTTCTGGTAAAGTGACTTCCAAACATTTGGAGCTCTCGGCGCACTTCTGAGTACTGTATTATAATTTTTGGAGGAACACTTGAAGGAATTAAACTGCCTGCACAATTGTTATACTATTTTCTAAGCACTCATCCCTTAGGTGTCACTGTGGGGTTAGAATTTACTACTGGAGTTGCCAGATAAAATACAGAATGCTCAATTAAATTTGAATTTCAGATAATGCACAATTAATTTTCATTTTAATTATGTCCCAAATATTACTAAAAAGTAATTTGCCTGAAATTCAAATTTACCTGGGCATCCTTTATTTTTTATTTGCTAATTCTGGCAACTTCATTTACTATGTTGCTGTTGTTTTTTTTTGCATAGTCCAGGAACCAGAGATCTTTCTTTTGTGCTGGCTTCACATTATGCCCCATCTCTTACTTGCTGATAAAAGAAAGCTGAACTCTCTATGAACAAATTATAGGACCTGCTCAGTTTAAAATGAAATTGTCCTAAAACAATAGCAGAAGGAAGTGCAGAGTAAAAAAGGAACTACTTTTTTCTTGCCCCCAATTTTAAGAAAGATGTGGCAATAATGTTCCAACATGTTTTCTCAGCTTTCTACTTTGTTACCAGTCTCCTAATGAGTGGAAAAAGTAGTATTATGAAATTTAACCAAATGAAAACTTTACTGAATCTTTAGGTCAACTCCAGAGTCCTTCCCTTCCATGGAAAAATCCTTTTGGGGGAGGGGTAAAGTATAGGGTCTTATAATTTGTAGAGCATTTTCCAGGTTATTCTTTAATTAATGAAAATAAAATAATTTCATCTACCCCCCACTATGCAAATCAGCAGCTTTACCTATGGTCACACACATACAAGTCACAACTCTGGCAACTGTCAACTTTCTGTGCCCATTATCTTCAAATGCTACCTATGCTACATGTGAATGGGCACTAACAAGGGTTAAAGAACCAACTAGAGATAGTCTCAATCCTCAAAAAGGCCGAGGACCAATAAGAAAGGAAGAAAGAATTTAAGACAAAAATATAGTCCATAGTACCAATTAAACAATTTATAGCAAGGGCCAGGTACAGCAATAAACACAAACATCTCATTAATCTTTTTAACAACTTTGAGGCACTATCATTCCTATTTACAAAGAAACTGAAGTTCACAGCTCTAGTTACCAGGCTTAGAATAACGGCTGATACAACACACTCAAATATTTGCTGAATTAAAAACAAAAAAAAACACAAAAAAACCCAAACCTAATTTTATTTTAGATGAAGAATCTCCATTAATTTGTTCCTAATGATTTATTCACCTAATGCACTCCCCTTAGATTGATTAATGCTTTGTCCAGTGTACTTTCAGGTCATTTTTAGAACAATGTAGCAAACTCTTCAGGCTTCCAAACCCTATTTGCAATTTGTCACGGTACTCCTCTGGCTCTTATAGGCCAAGGAGAACTGAGGAGGAATTTCAACAACTGAGAGGTTGTTTCCAGACCAAGAGGAACAAGCAAAGCTTTCCTCATTTTACCTTATTCTGGAAGTGGCCAAAATTGTCAAACAATAACTTGAAACAATAACTTGTTCACAATATGAACGTCGAGTAAGGGATTGTGAAACTGAACTGTTAACATTGTGTCGAAAGCACTTTTACTTCTTTCTTAGAAAAGAAAGTCTGGGCTCTTAAGCACGGCCTTACTTGTTCCAAATGCCACATACTCCAGGTCAAACTACACTACCTGCAAAGTTCTTTAACGGTGTATGCCTTCATAGTGTTCTCTTTGTTTAGAAAGCCCTCAGCTTTATCTGTCAGGCATTGTTAACTTATCCTTCACCTATCTGCTGAGCCTCACCCAAATACTATTGCTATAGATCCTCAAATGCCACATACTCCAGGTCAAACTACACTACCTGTAAAGTTCTTTAACGCTGTATGCCTTCATAGTGTTCTCTTTGTTTAGAGAGCCCTCAGCTTTATCTGTCAGGCAATGTTAACTTATCCTTCACCTA
>NW_006433024.1:8014478-8016823 GCF_000325575.1 Pteropus alecto | reverse complement strand
AGACAGGAGCTATAGGGTGTTATTTTCTGTATTACTCAAGGCGAAAGAGCAACTTCGTGGGCTTTCCTTTCCACAGCACTCATCGCAAGCTTGATATTTGTTAGTTTTTTCCATTACATTAAGCTCTGTGAGGGCTAGGAAATCACCTGGGTCCTGTTTACTACAGTTGTAGCTTCTCAAGCACAATATTGCCACTTAGTAGACACTTCACAAAGTATTTTCAATGAATACAAGTTCAGAAACTGACAAAATCTCAAACCAGGAAAGCTGAACTCCCCCAAATCAAAGTGACTAGAGATCCCCATATCTGACCATTATTCTCACCCAAGGCTGCGGTAGTCACATGCATAACGGCCCTAGTTCACGGCTCTATCAAAATGTTTCAAACCACCAGATACGTCAGTGAGCACCTATGTTCACGGCATCGAGATAAAATATGAATACTTGGCCTCCGCCCTCAACCAAACGACTAGGGCTGAGAGGATTCTGGTTGCAAAAATAAAAATAAAATAGGAGACACAAGCTGCGTACGGGGTTCAAGGCCACAACCCCCCTCACCCAAATATTCAAGCCTAAACCACAGTTTTAAGAGCTCCAAGGACCGGGAGGCGACAACCCGCGGAGACAAATGCGGCGGAAACTGTACTGAGACTTGACACGAAGGGCCGCAGATAAACTGGGGGTCGAGGGTTACCCTGCAGGGCGGGAGGCTGCTGGAGGCCCCAACCAGCAGCCAACACCCCCCTCATGTTTCCGGGCCTCCATTCCCGCTTCTCACAAGCCTCGTAACCTCGGTAACTCGGCCGGGGTCTCCTCCCACCCAGGGACCTGTCTCCACGTCCTCGCTCCTCCCCAGAGCCTACCCCCGGCCCTTTCCACCTTAGCGCGAACTCTCCTCCGCTCGGGTTCGAGCAGCACCCGAATCTACACACGGCGAATTCGGCGGCTCGCTTTTCAGCGCGTCCCCGCGCTACCACTGAGAGGACGATGAGGGAGGGCTAGAGAGGCTCATCACTACCATAAAGAGAGGCCCGGGCGAAGCCTAGAGCGGAAGGGAGCCAGGCCGCCTCCGGGGCGGAAAGGGCGGGACCACGTGAATTGGCGAATGATTCTAGGTGAGGCAATAGTTGCTTCAGACGCTGACACGATTTTGCCGTGTGTTCTCGGGGGTTGGGGAATTGGTCGGTCCTTGGGGCCATCTCTTAGGAGAAACGGGTTTGGCTAGCTTGGATTCTGTTCGCATATATCACGCCTGTGCGTGACGCCAAATATTTGCACCCTAATCCATCTGATCCCTGAAGAAGTGAATGAATTGAAAGGACCTCAAGAAGAGGCCCTTTATTTACTGTCTCACCTTTTATTTAATTTCTTTCATTGGAGCTAAATATATTCAAAAATGCATCTGTTTTAAACTGCAAAAATAACTTTATTACTTAGAGTAATAATGTAGGCTCCAAGAAGATACTTGTAAATTTTATAAGGGAAGAAATAACTTCCTTGTATCCCTATTGTCTGCCACAGTTTAGGTGCTCATTAATTTTTAAAGTGGGCTTATTTCATCTAGAATCTTTGAGAGCGCAAGATCTCTTAGACTGAAGGGTCGCAGCCATGAACCATTTTCAGGAGTGGGTAGGAGGGAAAAAACCCCCAAGCTATTTTTTTTTAACCAGCCAGGTGAAAAAAATGTGAGGAAAATAACGTCCACCAAAGCCCAAGCTTGCTAGTAACACTATACACACTTTAAGGTGTTTCCTGAATTGAGCTTATGGTTCTTTCTAAGACCAGCATGCTGCTGTGCAACCAGTCAGAGATTTGGGGCTCACTAATTTACCCCAGTCTGAGAAATGAGGAATGCCAGGTAAAAACAAGGGATAATCCCTTCAACTGTGTCTGTAGGAGGTCCCATTCAGTAATTCTTTTAGTGGTTACTTTGTGGTTGGCACTTTGCTAAGTAATAATGAGACAAAAGAATAAAAAGAGAGAAAGGAAAATAAACAGTTAATCACAGTGTGGTGTGATAAATGCCATCATGGGAACACAGGATATGAACAGGATAAAATGAGAATTACTAAAGCAAGGGTATTCTAAGAGTAGATTAATGCTTGAATTGAGCTGTCATATGGAAAATAACTTGCTGCAGTGGTGGCCTCCAAGTAAACTAGGCAAGCTATCCCAGAGGTAATGAAATAAATAGTAGGCTCACAGACCAAATTAGGATGCTTGAATAACATGTGTGATTGAATCAATTTTAATATCCAGTGAAAAGCAAATGGAAAGAGTTGGAGTTAAGTTGACACACTTAGGATAGGATGTAAGCAAGTAGAAGGACAATATCACCTGAATAA
>NW_006433024.1:7969881-8013363 GCF_000325575.1 Pteropus alecto | reverse complement strand
CGGGGTGAGGCCCAGGAAACTGCTAAACTTCCTGCAATGGGCAAGACAACTCCTCACCAAAGAACTATCTGGTTCAAATTTTCAATAGAGCCAAGATAGAAAAACCTCAAACTAAGGGAATTGAGAAAGCATGGAGAGGATAGAAGTTAAGCAAGCTGATTTAATTGGATTTTTAACTGATTAGATATAGATATGAGGGAGAAGGAGAGGGGGATTTTAGGATTCTAGTGTGGGTAATTTGAAGGACAAAGGAGAAATGGGCTACGGAAAATAGAGACAAGGAATTAAATGTTGGATATATTAAGCCTAAGGCATCCAAGTGATGCACAGTAAGTTGGAAAGAAGAGGCAGGAGATGAGAGGAATTTGAGCTGAAGATCGGAGTTTTGGTAAATGTTAGGGCAGAATCTCTACAGATAAGCTCCAAGAATTTGCATTTTTGGTAAGCACTTAGGGGATTTTGCCGCACGCTAAACTTTGTGAATAATAGATTTAGGTCTCAGAAGAGAAGTTTGGAAAGAAGCAGACATTAAGGTAGCCAGAAACTAGGAAAGAGCAGAGTCCCACATACTAAGGAAGGAGAAAGTTGAATGCAGAACTTTATCAGGGCAAGAGGTTGCTATAGAATAGTACTGGCCATTAGACATATAATGAGAGTCAAATATGTAATTGTAAATTTTCTAGTAGCAATATTAGAAAGGTAAAAAGATAGGTGACATTAATTTTATAAATTTGTTTAACCCAATGTATCTAAAACATTATCATTTTACTATGTAATTAATATAAAATTATTCATAAAGTGTGTTATCCTTTTTTTTCATACTAAATCTTAGAAATCTGATGTGTATTTTATACCTCCAGTGCCTCTCAGTTTGGACTAGCTACATTTCAGGTACGCAGTAGCCACAGTGGCTAGTGGCTACAATATTGGATACCATAACTATATAATGTCAAGTAAGAAAAGAACTATAATGTATGCTTTAGCTACACTAGTAATGTGGTCATAGATGGTATGATAAGAGCTCTTCCAATGAAGTGGAGGGTAGAAGCCAGAATATACTCAGTTCAAGAGTGAGAAGTTTGATAACAGCTACCACAGGAAGTATTTTCAAGAAGCTTTATTATTATTACTGTAGTATTGTAACTGCGCAAATCTTCACTTCTTTAAAATGATCTTTTCTCTTTCTCCTTGATTCAAACTGGCCTTGAGCTCACTTGCTTCTTTTCTTTCCTTGTCCTTCTGGTAAAGCATGACCACTTCCTTAATTATTAAGCCCTTAGGTCAGTATTAAATACTGTAATTTGTTGCTTGCATTTGTAAGTAAATGAAATGCTCAATTCCAGTTAGAGATTAGGGGAAATGAAGAAATAACTAGTGGCAAATAAGAACAACATTTTAGGTCTATATGAAGTTAGAGACCACACATATGTAAAGACATAAATCTATGATGTGAAAATTTCAACTTCTAGTGTGTAGGTGTCCTTGTGTGTTACCAGTGAAGTCTTACAACTGGATTAATTTGAAATAGAGGAATTGTCCATAACATGCATCAGAAGGACAAGGGGGTTTAGAATTTTGTCAAGGAAATATTACAGGATGGTAAGAGTCATGAGAGAAGACACCATGCTGGTTTGGTTTACTATACACAGCCTACAACTGTTAGCTGAGTAAGTGAAATAGTTAAAGTGATAAACTTTGGAAACAAATAAAACAGGGAAAGCTGATTGCTATGAGGAATTGAAGAGAACCTGAGCTCTCAGAATCAAAATAAAAGATCAGGAGGTGAAGGCAGTGATTGAATTGGAAGAATAAAGGCTTGTGGTCAGAGGGTAGAACTAAAATTTAAGATGTCAGCTGGTGAATAAATCTTGGCTTCACATAGAAGACACTTGGTGATGTCCAAAAGAACCAAGAATTGGGAAAAACGTAAAACATTGGCATGGAATGGGTCCCAAGTTTGGGCTGAGATGGCATGGTGTTCTGAAAGGGGATATGGGAAATTAAAGAGGATAGATTTTTAGTAATTGTTTTCTTTTTCTTTTTGTAAGCTTTCATGTTGAATTTTAATATATCACAGAAGAGTATACAAGTCTTAAGTCTACAGTGTGAAGAATTTTTATATTTTTGTAATCACTATCCAGGTCAAGAAATTCCCAGTATCTCAGAAGCCTCCTTTATGCAGCCACCCAATTATTGTCACCTGTCACCAAAGGTAACCACCATTCTAACTTCTTTCACCATAGACTGGTTTTGCCTAGTTTTGAATTTGTAGTTGTACCAACATTATGTCTGTGAAATCCATCCCTGTTGTGTTTAGCAGTAGTTCTCTGTGATCACTGAATTTTATTTCTATTACATGAAGGTGACAGCATTTTATTTGATCTGTTTCACTGTTGATGGATTTTGGGTTGATTTCATTTGTGGCTTTTACAAATAATGCTGCTGTAAATATTCTATCTTTTGGCGCATGTATATTCACCCTTTTGTTTGGATATGTAGTGGATAGTGGAATTTTTGGATCATAGGCAATGTGTATGTTCAGTTTGAGTAGATAATGCGAGTTTCCCGAAGTGATTGCATCAATTTATACTCCTAAACACATTCGCCGACACTTGGGATTATCAGTCATTATTGTTGGTTTTCATTTTAGTTATTCTGGAGGATGATAAGTAATTATTTTCTAAAGCTAAGTTGCTTCAATATACCAGTTGGGGTACAAAACAAAACTCTGACTATGTGGGCTCTGAAATTAGATGTTTGCTTTGAAATTTTTGTTCAGCTACCTGTAAGTGGGATAACCTATTGAAGTTACTTTAAGTCTCTAAGCTTCATGTCTCTTCTATATAATAAGGATAATATCATCTGTCTTATAGTGCTGTTGTGGGAATAAGTGAGTGTGTGTGCCTGTGTGTGTGTGTGTAATATGTCGAAGTAACTGGCTTAGCCCCAAGATGGAATTGCTCATGCTAAGCCCCATGTTAGGAAACCAAAACTTAACTAAGTTTCTATGCTATGTTCTCCCAGGAAAAGACGCATAGGCCGGCCAATCAGTGGTAACTAGGCCTGCTCAACACAAGTTACCTAACTAGGCTCCAAGACTTCAATGCTGCATATAGGGATATAACCCTCTTTAACCACTGAGCAAATGCCTCATATGATTTCCCCGTTCTCGCTCCTTTCTGCCTATAAAATCCTTTTATTTTGTACAACTCCTCAGAACTTCTTATCTGCTAGACTGTATGCTGCCTGATTCATGAATAAAGCCAATAAGATCTTTAAAATATACTCAGTTGAATTTTGTTCTTTAACATATGTATGTATTAATAAGAATTATTATAGCTACCAGTTATTGAGAGCTTAGCTATATGCCAGGCACTATGGTAGACTGTGTGTATCTTTATGTGTGTGTATATATATTTCTACAATATTTTATACGTGTGTGTGTGTGTACACACACACATACCTCTAAGTAAAAACACACTTCCTCTTGTATTTTCCTTTTATACTATATACTCCTTTACTTCTGACACCAGATGTGTGGGTTTCCCACACATGAAGTTCTATAACATCAGCTGGGTGTCCTACAATTTAACTCAGTTCTGACACATCTACCTTAGATAGCATCATATCCCACTGGTTAAGGGTTCAGTCCTGCAAGCCTACCCCTTCCCCACTTCAGACTCCAATCTTAAGTTCAGGTTGTTACCTGTGCTTCTGACCCACCACCTATGGGTTCCCATGACCCTCTCCTCAATTCATTTGCTAGAGCAAGTCACAGAATTTAGGAAATTATTTTATTTACTACATTTCTGGTTTATTAGAAAAATATATCTTAGGAATAGCCAGATCTAAGAGATGCATAGGACAAAGTACGTAAGAAGAGGCTCAGAGCCTTCCATTGCTTCTCTGGAGTACAGCACTCTCCTAGAACCTTACATGTATCCATTCACCAAACCTGGGAGGGTCTCTGAACCCCATCTTTGGTTTTTTGTGAAGGCTTCATTAAGTAGGCATGATTTATTATTCATTGGCAGTTGATGATAGAACTGAATTTTGAGCCCTCTTCCCCTCTCAGAGGTCGGGTGGGGCCTAAAGTTTCAACTGTCTAATCACCTAGTTGGTTCCCTTGGCAACTAGTCCCCCTTCCCTGGGGCTAGCCAGAAGTCTCCTCATTAACATAAACTCTGCATTGTTGCACAGGTTTTGTTACGAATAACAAAGACACCTTTATCACTCTTATCATTTAGGAAGTTCCGAGGATTTTAGGAGCTCTGTGCCAGAGAAGGAACCCACCACGGAATGTAAGTTTTTTATTGTGTATTGCAATACTCTTCAATATATATGTATATATCTCCATACATATGCCTGGCACACTGTAAGCTTTCAATAATCGGTAGCTATAATTATTCTTGCTACTATATGGACTTCCAATTATATTTGGGGGGATACTGGTAATCAGCTCACACATTCTTTCATTCATGACATGCTATATTTTAATCTTGAAAACAGGATGTTAAACTGAGAAGTGGAGTTGTTATTTAAACCTTTATCTCTTGACTTCCCTCTCACCACTTTGTATTATTTCCTACAACAATATTTAAGATTCAATTGAATTAAAGGAATGTGACATAGAAAATCTAACTGATGACTGGACAGTAGGACAGATCGAAACAGCATTTTTAGCTTCTGATTTTTTCATTTGAAGCAAAGATTTCAGACGGTTGTGGGGGTGGCGTGGGGAAGGAAATACAGATCTGTCCACAGCTGCTCCTCAAAATACTAGCCATATAACCAGGAGAGAATTGGGCTCAGATTAAAATCCCAGGGCTTTTCATTGCCGTCATGATCATTATTGTATCAATTAAGATTCATTTGGGTGTCTGCAGTGTGTTTTGAACTATATTAGAGAAGGAAGCTGATGATGACAGGAATGATTTTAACCATTTTGCTTATGTTTGAGAATGACCCAGATGACATTAAAAAAAAAAAAAGCAGAAATAAATTATTAAAATCCTGTAATTTAACAGCTCTTACAATCATAAAATATTAGAACTAGAAAAGGATCCAATTGGTTACACAACCAATATTAAAAGAAACAATTAGTAAAGGTTACACAGCCAGTAAGTAATAGGGAAAGCCAAGACTCGACTCCTGGTCTTCTAATTCAAAATGGAGTGTTTTCCCTATTCTGTCAGGCTGAATCTCAGTCTACAAGAAAAGGTCATATTCTTAGAAAACCAGAAAATAAAATATTACATATATCCCTTTTCTTTTGAATTATTCTCTTGGAAAATTAAGAGTTAAGCTATTAGAGTCTACATGTACTGTCTTTTCTATATTAGCCATTATTAGTGCTAGGAAGAGAAGGTACTGATGGCTTTGGTGGGGATGCTTTAACTTGAGAGAGGTGCTTATTTAGATGGACAATATGAACAATTCTAAATCTTTTGAGGATTCTGTGCGAGAACCCTCATTTGGGCCTTTAGCTAAGCAGAGCTTCGAAGGGCAATACTGCTGAGGAGCCAGCAGAGGGTGAGCAATTTTCACCAAGAGTCTCTTTACGGTTTTACCTTTTGTTCATTTTTTTCCCATGTATTTGATGTATTCCTTGACAGTGGTGGGAAAAATGCTACATTTTCCTGTACTTTTGGGGAGGGCAGAGAGTTATTTTATCAATAAATTGGAGTTTTATTTAACTTACTGGTCAATAGGCTATCAAATGATCTGGATTTGGAAGCATAGTAGAAGTTTATTTGTATGGCTTTCACATGCTTTTCTCCGTAATACTGGTTTAATTTAGTGATTTTAAATGTATATAATCAAATTATATATATTCTTTTACTTCTAATAATTGCTTCAGAGAAGTAATAATGTAATAAGTTCGGAATTATCTCATTAGTCACTTATTTTGTTGGATAAGACGATAATTGTATACTGGCTCCAAAGAAAGTTTGAAATGATAGTTTTTTATAGCTATAGTTTTAGAAATAAAATCCATGTGTCAGGTAGTTGAAGTAATTACCTCCTCATTTTCTCATGAATCTTCAATAAATTTACACATTATTTATTGATTCATTTTTATATCTTTAGAGTTTAGGGTATAAAACTGAATATGATACACATTTGTCCTAAAAGAGTTCATAAGAAACTGATACAGAAAAAGATCATTGAAAATTTTAATGGCAATAATGTAGAGAGGAGGCAAAAGAATTAAAAATGTTAATCAAGCTACATTCAGAGACTGCAATGTGCTGATCAGCCCTGTAGCCAGACCAGGAAGATACCTTCAGAACAAAGAAAGATTTCTGCTGGATTACTAACAACCCA
Organism: Pteropus alecto; assembly: GCF_000325575.1. Taxonomy (NCBI): domain Eukaryota; kingdom Metazoa; phylum Chordata; class Mammalia; order Chiroptera; family Pteropodidae; genus Pteropus; species Pteropus alecto. The sequence continues at coordinate 8,007,036 of NW_006433024.1, read as the reverse complement.
TTCCTCACACCTGTGAAAGGGAAACAGGAACCAAGAGTCTTTTCCTATGGCTAAAACCATGAGTAACCTATGGATTAAAGGCTAGGAATTGCCAGAGGCCTTTCACTCTACATATTCTTAGTTATATACCCTTCCCCTTCCTCACTGTATGTCTATATTAAAGAAAATGGGTTGACAAAGTCTTTTAAACAATAACTCACAGAAACTAAAAAATGTTATATAAACTGAATTCCCTGAATGCTGGGCCCCCACCTCTACTCACTATCTTTCCAGTCCTCTCTAGGTCTCTCCCACTCTGTCTGAGAGGAGATCACACTCTATGGAGTGTTACTCCCTTTCTAATAAACTTTCCTTTTGACTCTAACTTTGGCATGTGTGTTGAATTCTTTCTTCATTCTCTGCCTAAGGACCGTCTTCTCTCAGTGCAGGGCTTGGTCTCCCCATCACTTGGGGAAATTTGCCCTGTTCTGCATCAGCAACATTATACAACCTGGAGAGCTTCCTGGAGGAAGGCCTCCTGAGCTATGTCATAAAGGCTGAGTAGGAATGTAGTCTACTCAACATATTTCTTAATCTGAATTTCTGAATTCTTTTCCTCGGCTTCCCTCCGCCATCCACATGATGACAGTTAAGAGCAGTCATTCAGTACCGGTGCCACAAATTTTTGTTCACGAGTAGACATCTAAAACACGCTAAGTCAGTCAGTGTCCCTCCCTAGGTTTTTTTCAACATGAGACCCAGTGAACCTTGAGAACTATGAACTGCTTTGTTTTCTACTGTTTGGTAGAGGAAAAACAACAATAACAACAGTCTAAGTTACATAGACATATACAGAGAGAAGCAAAAACAAGCTGTGGAGAGAACCCATCATCCAGCATTCAAACCTCCAGTTCTCATGTTACCTACAATAGATGATCAGCCACTTCTCTGCCTTTCTGTTTCATGAGACACCCCAGTATCCTTATAATAAATTTCTTTTCTTTTTCTCAAGCTTGTTTGAGTTTGCTTTCTTTCCTTTGCAGCCACAAGAATCCCAGCTAGTATTAAGAGTTACTGAGGCAGAGAGAGCATGAAAGAAGTTTCAGGGGCCACAGGAGCAAGACATAGAAACATTTTTTAAAATGGCACATATAGAGAAATATAACTACTTCGGTATTGTTGAAACATAAAATAAGAGAAAGAATGAGTGCTAAGAGATGAGGTGGGATAAGCTCCTGTCATTTTAAGGAGCTTAACTTTACCCTGAAGGCTACAAAGAGACATAGAATGGTTTACACAGTGAGTGACATAGTCAGATTTGTGGTTTAGATAGATCACTCTGGCAGGAGTTTCTTCAATAGTTTTCTCATCTCTGGGATTATGATGTGTTTGTTGTTCACCCAGGACCCTAGGGGAGGGGGATGGGACAGGGAAAATATATTCTCTTGCTAACTAGAGCAATCTCTAGGATGATGACTTTTCATGACTTTCATTTAATCGCTGTATAACAGTCTGTCTTCCCCTCCATTCTGAAAGTACCACTAGAGCAGAGCCACATCCATTCGTCATGAATTCCCGAGGTCTATTATAGTACCCAGAATATGTGGTTATTTGATCAAACTTTGTTAAGTAAATTAGTGAATGAACGAGTAATAAATAATGATGAGATAGAGGACATAAATTTAAGATATATTTTGGAAATAGTTAGTTAGGACTTGGTGAGTTTGATAAAACTAGCTACATTTATTGAGCTCTTATTATGCAAGAGGCTAAGTGCTTTGCATGTATTACCTTATTTAACAACAATTTTCTGTGTAATATGTACCATACCTTTTCCCATTATACAGATAAGGAAAAAAATAAACTTAAAAAGACTAAGTAGTAGATTGACCTATGTGAGATTTCCATCTAATAACTTGCCTGATGCAGTTAATGAGTCAGGAGCAGGAAACTGTTCAGTACAATTTCTCAGTCACCATGCTATCTATATTACTGCACATAGATATGAAGGGTATTAGGAGTGCGAGAGTCAAGAATTATTTTCAGCTTCCAGTGACAGGTGAATAATGGTATCTCCAAATGAAATAGAGAATACAGAGCAAGAGCACTTCTATCATGGAGATAATGAATTTGATTTAGGACATATGGAGAATAAGGCCTGTGGGATGACCAGAAGACAATGTCCAGCTGAAAGTGAATGGGTATGAGTTTGAAAAAAAATAGCCAGCATTTGCTAAAGAATTGAATTCATTGGTCATTAAATTGTCAGTGAAATATATTGTGAGGTCTAGCAGAGAAAGCATGTTGCTTATGATGAGTACTGAGTGGAGGAGAACACCTTGGGAAATATGACATAGAAGACACAGAAGTGATTGACAGAGACAGGAGAACCCAGAGGGTATAATGCCATGGGAGAAAAAGGAAATAGGAGATTTAGGAAAGAAGAAATAGGAATGAGGGAATGATCTCTGGGGCCACGTGTGGAGGTCCTCTAAAATATATACTGAAAACTGTCTATTGGATTTGACAACCAGGAGTTTATTGCTGACCAAAGTAAAAGCAATGTTTTGTTGGTAAAGTGGTTGGGCAGAAGCCAGACTACAGGGTGTTGAAAATGATTGGAAAGTATAGCCAGGAAGAATAAATAATACTTCTCAATGTTTTCAGTGAGAAGGAGAAGAAAGAGTTCAGACATTAGTTTGACGAGGACTCTGGGAGAAAACAGACTTTTTTTTTAATCCTTAGAAAGAGAAAGACAATTGAGTATGTTTACCAGCTATAAGAAAGAAGCCAGTGAGAGACTGAAAACAGGAGAGGATATTGGTGAAAAGACCTCGCAGAAGAAAGAAACAAGAGGAAGCTCAGAGATAGAGGAGTTCACATTGAACAGAAGTTGGGACACCAAACTTCTGAGCTTAAAAAAAAGTAGGTGGAGATGTATGTGACTGTATGCATGGAAACCAAATTTTAAGAAACATTGTGCTTCATGGGCCTGTTTCTCTTGATGTAACAGGAAACAAGTTTATCTGCTTTGAGTAGGAGCTTTAGAAGAAAGTATTATGCAGTGTGGGAGAGCAAGCTGACCAAAGATGAGTAAAGGATTGACACCGTGAGTTAGGGTTCAGCCAAAGTGAGAGGTCATATTTGGTAAGTGTGAAAATTAGTATGGTTTTGAGGTATTCTTTTCAGTGCTCAGCTTTCTAGTTGACTAAGGATGAATTCAGACCATCACATCTATCTAAAACGTGTGGATTTTACTGGGCCAGTTGTAGAAGGACAGTTGTACAAATGAATCAAGGATGCTACTGACTGAATGGATAGAGCCCCGAGGTGGAGCTAGAGGCTATAGTTTCAAAGCTCTCCTGGGGACAGAAGACAAGGCTTTTAGTTGTGTAAGGCAGAAAGTTAGAACTGAGTACCCTGTATTAAAGGCAGGATCTTAGAATTGCTATCTCATAGGGAAAAGGGGATTAGAAAAACTAAACAGTAAAAGCAAACATAAAGAAAATTTCCCTGAGAAATCAAAGCTCCAGGCTTTTTCCATAAGCAGATTTTCTTCTTTCTTCCTAGGATTTTAATATGAACTCTAATCTTTCACACCAGTGAAATCCTAAGGTGTCCAGTGAAGCAAACTTTTTTTAGCAACATTTCCAACAGTCCGGGACAATAAGGAACTCCCAAGAAGAGTTAGTGATTAAAATTTATAAATTGTAGAAAATAATTTACTATGAGAGACAATAATTAGACATGATGAAGAAGAATATTATAACTTTAAGACTTGAGAAAATAGAACAATCTTAAAGATACTATAAAGTAACTATATGTAACATTATTAAAGTGATGAAGTAAAAACCAAAAGGAAAGAATAGCGTATTATGATGTTAGAATATGTGAATTTGGAAAACGGTTTAAAAGAACTCCTAGAAATGAAATCATTGAGCTTAAAAATTCAGTGGAAGAATTAAATGATAGATTGGTCCTAGCAAAAATTAGAATTACTGAACTGGAAGAAAGAGTTGAGAAAATTAACCAAAATGCACTAAAAAAAAATAAAGAAATGAAAAATAGGAAAAAAAGGTTAAGATAAGTAGGATAGATTGAATGGGGTGAGCATCTGTCTAATATGATGAGAGTTCTAAAGGAGAAGAGAGAGTGAAGGAGAAGCAGTATTTAAAGAAATTTCAGCAATTGAATGTGTAGTGGTTGTAAACAGCATATAGTTAAGTTTTGTTTCTTTTTTCTGTCTGACGATCTTTGTTTTTCTATTGGAATATATGTTCTTTTTTTGTAATTTACATAATTACTGATATATTTGGGTATGTATTGACAATTACACTGTTTTCTTTTTGTCTCATTTTTTCTACGTTGCTTTTTTCCTCCGTTGGATTAATTGAATAAATATTTTTTATTATCTTTTCCATTTATCAGCATGAGGATTATACATTCTATTAGTGGTTAATAGAATGCTGCCAATACAGTAATCATTAGGTTATATGTAGCTATTTAAATTTAAGTATGATTGTAAATTATTTGAAATAAAATTTAAAAATTTAGTTCTTCATGTTGGGTACTCAGTAGCCACATGTATATAGTCACCATGTTAGACAGCCCATGGATAAAACATGTTCATCATTGCAGAAATTTCTGATGAACAGCATCAATCTAGATAATCTGAAGGTCTGTTTATATCATCTGGGTATTATTTTTGTTTTATTTCTTGGTATGCCTTGTCATCTTTCATTAAATGATAGACGTATATGAAAAAATTACATAGGTTCCAGATGCTTTTATTTTCCCTTAGAAAGGGGGTTCACCCTGTTCTCTGTCAGAAAGCTAGAGTGGGAATCAGATCACCTTAATATGTTCAATGACTGAATTATCATAAATCATCTGTGTTGGAATTTTTATTTAGACAAATATACAACTGGTTTGCCACAAATACACAACTGGATATAGTTCTCCAAAGGTCTGAGGGGCTGGGGTGTATATTTGGGCCTCTTTTTGCTGGGTCATAGATTCTTTCTTTTATCTACTTGGCATTATTAGACCATCAAGAACTCTGCTCTGTTTTTAAGTGGCATCCTACTTAGATTCTTAGCCTCTTGCTTTGTGTATCTTAAAAATTTGTGTGTCAGGCTTGCCTCTCCCCCGTCCTTGCCATCTTGCTGACTCTGGGCTCTACTTTTTGTCTTTTCTGCCCCGTACAATTACCGGAAACTTTCAACTACTTTGCTTCTTAAGAACTACACAGATTCTTAGCCTTTTAGCCTACACTAAGAATTAGTAAATTTCCCAAGAGGGAACTTCTCAGCTCACTTCTCTGCTTCGATGCTCTTTAGCATCATGGCCCTTTAAGTTCTGGTTGCCTCAGTAGCTCTCAATGCTTTAAACAGAGATTTAAAAAAAAAGCTTTTTCTTGCTAATTTTTCTTGATGCGAGCATTCATTGGTTTGCTATAAGTTATGCTATTATAGCAGAAAAGAGAATCTCTTCTACTTCACTTACATTCATGGTTTTTATGCAAACTCTCCCAATACTGAGAGGAGAATCACTTTATTATAGGCATTATTTCTGCCTAGTTATATTACTTGGTATCAATATGACTGCTACTGTGCTTGTATCTGTAAACTTTAAATAAAATCCTGGAGATGTATTAGAAAAATTCATATAATTTAATGAGGATTTTATTTTTTTGGCAAACTTCTGATAGCTATAATAAGTACCATTTATTAACCACCTATGAATTGCCTTGTGTATTAGATATATGTTGCTTCTAATGTTAACAATAATCTTGCAACATCTGTATTATTGTTACAGTTTTACTGATGAGAGAGCCAGGGCTCAGAATCATTAAATGACTTCCCCTTGGCAAATCCAGGTCTTGAGTTTAAAACCCTCAGCACTATTTCCCACTGTTCTTGAGAATGTAGCAAAAGCTTAAGAAGAGTGTTCTGCACATCTCCTCACACTTAGTTGCAGTCACTTGCTATAAAACAATCCAGCCCTTCTAGGTGATATCCCCCCAAAATAAAAATAGAAATAGTGACAAACAGACCATGCTGATTGTGCTGAAAAGCTCCAAAATCATTTTAATGAGCTAAACCTAAGAGTATTAGTAATAGTCTGGTAACCACCAGCATGTTCTCTGCTTCAGGCAGTTTAGCGGGCTGGGCATAGATGGGAAAATCACGGATGAGAACTCTTCATTTAAATAAATTAGCAATGCCGTAGCATTCATTATCTGTAAACCTATTTTAAGCTTGGGGTACCATGCAAAGCCAAGTAGAAGATGCCGGGTATTACCTTTTTTTTTACCTGTCGTCTAGGAAGAAAATCCCATGACCCCAGCACTGAAGAGCAGACAGGACCTGAAAACACTTCTTTTTAGCTTTTTGCTTAAGTGCAGATTCTAAACTACCCATTGCTTGTCTTCTTACTTCCTAGCTTTCTTCTACATATTAATCCCATTCTTTGTGATATTTATACTAATCTGAAATAGAATGGTGGGAAATTAAATTATGATTGTGTATACCATGCAGTTCCTAAGGCAGATGTTAGCAAAATGATAGATGAGGAACCAGAGTGTTTGTTTTAGACAGTAACTTTGTCCAGAAACATTTGACAATTGTTGAGACAAGATATTACAAGAAATAATCTAATCTTATGAATGGTTTGTTACAGATATACTCATAGTCAAGAGAATGATGTGAAACATTTATTTTCTGTTGCCATTGGATTACCTTTCAGTCCAAACAGTAATCATCACATAGATACTAAGAAATATCTTTTTCAGTCTCTTGCCCTCTCTCCTTTTATTGTCTCTATTCCCTAGCTCTCTCCCTCATCCTATGCTGGGTTCTTGTAAATTTTGCTGCCCCAAGAAACCTATTTCAGACTCTTTATTTGGATGATGAATCCTTATTTTCTTAAGTGAACCACCTATAAAGCAAACAATTTTTTTTCTTAGAATCAAAGGTCAATATTAGAGCATTAACATAGTTGCATTTTTATGGGAGAAGGTTCTCCTTGCATCAGAGATAATAGTAGAGATGGGGTAAAGGAGAAAGAGGTGCCTATGCTCTAGGATTGCTAATAAAGAGAGTAGTATGGCATGATTAATGGGAGAAAATTTTATGAAGTGTTTTTCATTTTTATATAACAATATGAATTGCTCCATAACTCTAGGGACACAACTCATTCATTCATGTTTATTAATCACGTACTCTGTATCAGGCACTAGGTTGCGCACAAATAGGTTTGTATTTGGTAAATAAAAAAGATGTAATTCCTGCCTTGGTTAATGTACAATCTAATTGGGAAGACAGAGAAAACATGTTAAAAGAAATGGTGATAAGTGCAATGAAGAAATAAAGGATTTGGAAATAGGGAATATGTACGGTGTGAACGTGTACATGTACTAATTATATATAAAAATAGAAGTCATCAACATATAGATGGCATTGAAAGCTGTAGATATCTATGAGGAAAACAAAGGAAAGAGGGTGTAGAGAAAAAGAAAGAGATTCTTAGATTACACTCTGTGGGACTCTTTTTTTTTGGTCCAAATTGTGTGCCATCTGCTAAAATTGCTTAAAAGTTCATTATCAGGCATTTTATTCACAGACTCCTTTTCCTCGCTTAGTTTTTACAAGAACCCTGGGGACTTACAAGGTCCTTAAAGGCCAACACAACAGTCAGGTCAAGATTAATCACTCTAGTGTGGGCTTCATTTCCACTGTACCAAGTTTAACCAGAGAGACCCTCACTTAGACTTCCAGGAGTATAACAGTTACCTAATTATAGACTTCTATAGTCTTTTCACTGTACAGGCAGTTTGGGCAGGATCAGTCCTGACACCAATGGCAAATTTGCACTCCTAGAGAATCAACAACCATTAGCCAGATCACACTCCATAAAGCTCTATTCTTTGCTTCTTTCTTTAATTCTCCACATGGGCCTAGACCTTTGAAGCATAAAGACCTATTTAGGGGCTGTCTTCATGCTGTTGAATTTCTGCCTGGCAGCAAGTCCTCTGGCTCTGAAACCTAATCTGGCTGTTTATTATTCCTTAGATTCTATCAAGAGGCGATACCTTAGAAATCAAAGCCTGCCCACCTCCTTCTTTTCTTCCTCATGAGTGTAGATGGAGAGTATCCAGAAACAAAACAAAATTATTATTTCGATAAATTATTCTACCACCTTAAATGACAGAATACATTTAAAATAAGTTTAAGTTCAAAATACATGATTCACTGATGGTTGGAATGGAAACTAGTACAATATTTCTGGAAATTAAACTAATAGTATAAGTATGACTGTACTCTATGAACCAGCAATCTCATTTCTGGGTATATATCACACAAAAATTTTCCTACATGTGCGTCTATAAGGATATTCATCACCGTTGGGATTTAGAGGCAACCTAGGTGGTCTTCGCTAGGGGAATGGATTTTGTAACAGTAGGATTTTTTTTTCTTTTTTTTGGTAAATGTTTTATATCAGTTATATTTCTTTCTATTCCTAGTTTTTTGGGAGTTTTTATTAGGCATGGATGTTAGTTTTTGTTCATTTCACTTTATGTATTGAAATGATCGTTTGATTGTTCTCTTTTATTATGTTGATATGGTGAATTATATTGATTTAAAAATGTTAAATTAACTTTGTATTCTTGGGATAAACCTCAGTTTAGCTGTGATATATGATTCTTTTTCTACTCTGATGTATTCAATTAGCTATAATTTTGTTAACTTTTACATTTATATTCTTGAGGGTTATTGGTCTGCACTTTCCTCTTGTAATGTGACTTAGCAGGTTTTGGTATCAGGGTTATACTGGCCTCATGAATGACTTGGAAAATGTTCTCTATTCTCTGTCCTATGAGAGTTTTGTGAGATTGGTGTTATGTCTTCCTTAACAGTTTAAGGGAATTCTCCATCAAGGTGAAGCAGCAAATGTGACTATCATTTTCTTTGTAGGAACATTTCTAATTACCATTTAATTTCCTTAATAGACCTCAGTCTATTCAGATTTCTTTTTCTTTCTGTGTTGGTTTTGGAATTTGTGGCAAAGAATTTATTTTATTTAAGTGTGGATAAAACACTTTTGATACTAAAGAAAACTTCTCTAGGAGGAAAACTAAGACATGTACTGCAGTAATTAAGTTGAAAGATTATTAAAGGAAGCTAAGGAAAATAGACTAAGTTGTGGCTTTTCTGGGGCTTTTATTGAGTGTCTCAGGTGTTCATGAGGTCTGGCTACTCCGATAGATCACAATTCAAATATTCCGAGTACATATTCAGCTTACAGCTACCTAATATTTGCTTTGTTCATTGCGGTTGTTCTTGGACCAGACATGTGGCATCTTAGGATTCGGCCAAGACCCTAGACCTGGACACAGGTTTCTGGCATTTTTTCTCTGCTTAGTTCTGTTCCCTTCTCTCTGGTCCTCTACTTCACAAATTTCAGCCACTCAGCCTCCCAAACTCAGAGCTCTGCCTCCTCAGCTCTGTAGATAAGCCTCTACATAGTTTATAACTCTCACTTTGCAGTCTGGACAGTTCTTTTGGGCTAAAATAGGGGGTAAACATAAGGGATCACAGTCCTGTATGACTTGTTGTCTAAAGTCAGAAAACTGTTCTTCGATTAATTTTGTCCAGTTTTCTATTTGCTTATGGTAAGATGTCTTTTAGTATTAGTTACTCTGTCAGGACCAGAAGAGGATGGTAATTCTTTATCAGAAATCTATAGAAATTCTCTCTTATGCCAGAATTAGTTAGATTTTCATATTAATTCCTGAACCAACACTAGAAAGAGGTATAATTATTATCTTTGGTGCAATCTAATGAGAGTCCACTCATGGAATTGATGTTGGCAAACTTTCTTAAGGCTACATTTTAAAAGAGTGCATATCAAAAGACTAAAAGAGAACTTTTTTGGATGTGTTAAATGTTTTATATCTTGATGGGAATGCTGGTTACACAACTTTATACTTGAAAAGCTCATCATATCGTAAACTTAAAATTGGTGAATTTTATTGGAATTAAATTACCTAAATAAAATCAATTAAAAATCATTATTGCTTGCTTTTGTCGCAATATACAGAAAAATGTATTTTTTAAAAATTCAAATACCAACAACAACAAAAAAGAGCTTGAGCCCATCTCTGAGCTGCATAGGGAGCATTGTATGAGGTAATGTTTTAACTATAAAATTACTAGCAGCCAAAGAGAGAGAGAACATATCTTCCTAGGCCAGAAGTCTTGAGAACTTTTTCCTTGCATTCTTTCTCTTATTTTTTTTCCAGATCACTGTCATGTCTCAGGTAGTCAGGTTCTTTCTCTCTCATAACCGACTTGAATAGATAGTACTTTCCTCTCTCTTTAATGGAATGGCCTCTTTTTCCTGATAGGAGCCCATCTTCCTTAGCCTTCCTTAATAGCCTGCAGTACAAGACAGTGCAGTGTCTTTGTTTATCTTCCTAGAGAAATAATCTTTTCTTTAGTATCAGAAGCGTCTTATCCTTATTTTATTTGGGACTATTGCTGAAAGAAGTTATTATAGCTTTCATGTTGCTGTCCAGTAGCAGACACAAATGCTTGTTTATAGAGCATCCCTCACTCTTTCTTCTACTTAGTGGGACTCTAAATCTGTTCCAGTATCCACCACACTCTCATACAGCCTAAGCGACTCAGGGAAAGTTAATCTCATCTTCTTTCCATATAGTATGAGCTAAATCAATCTTAGTTTCTTAAAAAGTTTGAAAACATGGACCCAACACCAAAAGTTTTCATTAACAGAGAGTAATGTTCATGGGGCGTTATCTGCTAATAAGCCAATTTTGATGAAAAAAAGAAACAAACCACCATGGACATGTTTCTGAAAAGACCAATATCTCCTCAAGAAGAGCCTCAGGCAGATCCTTCAGGAGGTGGTCCAGAAGAAGGCATTGTTATCAGAGGAGGTCACAGCTCCAAGGCGCTATTGCCCCGAAGACCTTCCAGTAGGACAAGAAGTAGAGGTAGAAAATAGTGATATTAATTATCTTGACACTATGTAAGCCTGGGCTAATGTGTATATTTGTGTCTTAATTTTTAACAGAAAGTTTAAAAAGTAAAAAAATAGAAAAGAGCTTATAAAATAAAGATATAAAGAAAAAATATTTTTGTACAATGTGTTTGTGTTTTCAGCCAAGTGTAATATGAGTCAAGTTTAAAAAATTAAAGTTTATAAATTAAAAAAAAGTTATACTAAGCTAAAGTTAATTTATTATTGAGGAAAGAAAAGTTTTAAAATAAATTTAGTATAGCCTAAGTCTACAGTGTTTATAAAGTCTACAGCAGTGTACAGTAATGTCCTAAGCCTTCATGTTCACTCACCATTCACTGACTCACCAGGAGCAACTTCTAGTCTGCAAGTTTTACTCACAGTAAGTTACCTGAACAGGTGTACCTTTAAAAATTTTTTGTACTGTAATTTTATTGTACCTTTTCTATGTTTAGATATGCAAGTACTTACCCTTGTATTTCAGTTGCCTACAGTATTCAGTATAGTAACATGCTCTGCAAGTTTGTAGGAGCCATAGGCTATGCCATCTAGATTTGTGTAGGTTTACTTTGTTATGTTCAAACAGCAATAAAATCCCTAAGGATGTATTTCTCAGAACATACTTGTTGTTGTTAAGCGATAAATGACTATACTGTTTTTTTTGTTATTTGCTTTTGGTGCAAGCCTAGGGTTTTGTTTGTTTGTTTGTTTGTTTTTGCATGTCTTCTCAATTATGGAAAATTTAACCATTTAATAATAGAAAGAATAGTATAATTAAATCCCATATAGCCATCACCCATCTTCAGTGATTACCAACTCATAGTCAATCTTGTCTTTTCTATTCCCTTATCCTTATCACCACCCTGGTCCACAAATTATTTTGAAGCAAATCCAAGTCATCATATCATTTCAATATGTATCTTTATAAAACTAGGACTCTTAAAATACACAGTTTCAGTACCATTATACTGCAAAAAGAAAAAAAAAATTGAGTTATAACTCTATAATGTCAGCACAGAAAAGAAAAAGGAATATTTTCATAATATCAACAAATATCCAGTCACTGTATAAGGTATCCCAATTAATTTACTCACATTTACTTAAGAGTTTACTTAACTCAAAATGCAAATAAGATCTATGTATTGCAGTTTGGTGGATGTATCATTTATGTATTGCTGTAGTAACACTATAGCAAAACCCACAATCGTTTGGAGGTAAAACAAACAATCAAATAAAAAAAATTATCGCTAACATACCTGGGGTCAGCTCGGCAGATCCTTTGATCTTGTCTGGGTTCGTTTGTGTATCTTGGTTTGGAAGACTATATAGAATGGCATCACCTGGAGTGACTTGGATGATCTGGCCTTGATCTACATGTCTGTCATCACCTAGTAGGCTAGCCAAGGCATGTTGTCATAGTGATACAAAAAAGTGAGAGAGCAAGCAATAGTATGCTAACCTCTAGAGGTATAGGCTCAGAATTGGCACACCATCACTTCTATCTCATTCTTTTGGTCAAAGCAAGTCATAATGTCAAGTAACAGTGTTAGATTGAAAAGCACTATGAAGTTACGTTACATAACGTGGGGTGAAGAATAGAGCAATTTTTGTAATTTACTGCAGTGACTATATCATTTAAGTCTCTTTTAACCTATTGGTTTCTATTTTGTATCTTTCTTTTCCTTCTTGTAATTTATTTGTTGAAAAAATTGTTTTGTTTTTATTCCAAAGAGTGACTTTTCTGATTTTATTCTTGTAATCTTATTTGACATGTTTCTATACCTTTATATTTTCTACAGATTGTAGTTAAATCTAAAGGGCTGATCAGATTCAGATTCAGGTCAGATTTTTTTTTTCTTTTTTTTTTTTGCCAAAAACATGATAGAGTATGTTGTGTTTTTCTATTAGGAGGCACATACTATTATATTGCGATGTTAGAGGACATCATCGATTTTTGCCTATTTCCATTATTTTATTATGAGTAGCAGAATAGAAATATATATATATGTTTTTTTTTAGCTGGAATATCTCTATAAAGAAAAACTTTTTTCCTTATCAATTATTAGATTTCTCTGAGATACAATTGGAATCAGAAAGGCAGCGCAAATGATTCAAGAATGTGTACAGAGGGGAAGAAGTTGTCCACTGAAAATCAGTACACTGTTATCAGAAAGGAAAGAGATATTGGACAGGTTAAAATAGCAGATTTCTACTCTGCCAGGAAAAGGAATTATTTGGTCCAAAGACTATACATATGGCTATCATGACAGGAATATTCATTAAATAAACATTAGGCATATGAATCACATACAGCACATTTTTAAAAATTTCATTTTTACCAAGCAACTAAATGATGATTTGGTTTTTTATATTAATATGCCTTCTGAATTTTCCGTTACATCTGTCTTACAAATGAACAACTTCATTTGAGTTCATTCATGAGTCTTTTGAATGAGCCAGCATTCTCAAGTCAAACCTGCTCTAGGATTTTTATACCAGATAAGGACTAGATTCTGAACTACAGTGAATTCTTCAAACTAATACCATTCTGGGAGGGCTCTATTTTACTGATGGTAAGTTCTGCCTTTTCATTTAGCTCCTTCAAACTTCAGTGGTGTTAGAATGGTATATCTCTAATATAAGTGGATGAACTGACTTTTTTGTATGTGTAATATATAGACAAGTTTCATTAAATAAATGAAAAAAAAATTTTAAGTAAGTTTTGCTTTCCATATAATTTGAAGAAGGGAAATTATCATTTAATCAATATTCAAGTTTATTACACAAATTTAAAAATGTACTGTAAAATGTATTATAAAATGTTTAACTTTCATCAGCTTCAAGGTTTGTGTTGCTCCCAAATTTTTCCTATAACTGAAATTTCAAATCTGCTAATACCTGCTGAATTGATTCCACTCTGGATTTTAAAGCGTCAGTTTCTTCTTGCAAGTTTTTCTTTGCTTCTTCTAACATTTCTTATATGTCTTCTTGAGAACGGCTAATGAAAAGATTTTTTTCAATTTGATAAGGCATCGTTAAGCAGTCATCATCTGCAAGCATGAGGGCCAAGCATGATGGCCTTACAAGCATCTTTTAAATTTTGGAATTCTTTTTTACATTTATTTCGTCCTTTAGCTCTGTGGTTCTGCTTATGTTCCACACAAATTTATTTATCTTTCATTGATCTTCAAAAGTAACATTGACACCTTCTGTAGCTGCCTTCTTCATGGTGGCTGCCATCTTGGGACTCCTGGCTTTTTGATTAACAAACCAAATTCTGTCATAAACTTGTAAATCTCTTAGGGTGAGTTCTCTAGAACTGATAAAATATAATTTAGAAGTCATCTAAATTGAGGACCTTATTTCATTCACCAATATATTATTGAGTACTTCATACAGGTAATCTTTTTTTCAAAAGACTCTTTTACATGGTTTCTAGGATAGTCTACTCATGATTACCTTCTACATGAGACTGTTGGCTTTCAGTTGCCTTTGTGGGGCTGTCCTCATCTTTCTGACCTCCAAATGTTGGGGTTCCCCAGTCTCAGTCATCATACTTTTTAAATTTTCTGTCTGTGGTCATTCATTTGGTGACTTAACTCAGTCTCTTAGCTTTAAATACTATTTATGTGATTCTCAAATTCACATTTCTAGTGTTGACCTCTCCTCTGAATTACAGACTTAAAAACCAACTTTTGACTTGATATCTCCTCTTGGATATCTAAATATACATCTCAATTTTAACATGTCTTAAAACAAATTCTTGATTTCTACTTTATCATTATCCTCTCTACACACAAAAAAGAAAATAAAAGATGCTGCTCCAGGTGTAGTAGCGGTTATGAGTACACTTTCATTGACTAGCTATGTAACTTTGGGCAAGTTTCTAAAAATAAAAATTCATCACAGTTTCCTTATTAGTGAAGATTAATTGAATTATATGTGAGGATTAAATTAATTAATATATGTAAAACGTTTGGAAAAGTACCTGGTACCTACAGTTAATTTTACTCTTAATTAAAATTAAGAGTAAACTGTTAGTTATTATTACTGTTTTGTTGTTTTCGTTGTTATTATCTTGGTGAATGGCATTTCCACCCAGCTACTTGTTCAGGCCAAGTACTTTGCAGTCATCCTGATTCTTCTCTCTCATACTCTACATGCAGTTCATCAACAATTTTGGTTGGCTCTACTTTCTAGTTTGTTCTGAATCCTGCTACTTTCTGCTACTTTCATGGCTACAACTCAAGTCCAAGCCATTATCATCTCTTGCCTAGAAAATGACAAGAACTTTCTCACTGGTTTCCCCATTTTTATTCTTGCCTGTGTAATGATTTATTTTATCTGTCTACTTGGTTGGGCCACAGGTACCCAGATATTTAGTCAAACATTATTCTGGATATGTTTGTGAGAACGTTTTTGGATGAGATTAACATTTGAATTGATAGACTGAGTAAAGAAGCTTGCCTTCTCTAATATGGGTGGCCTCATCCAGTCGAAGGCCTAAATGGAACAAAAAGGTAGACCCTCTTGTGGGTAAGAGAAAACTCCTCCTGCTTGACTTCCTTGAGCTGGGATATCCATTCTTTTTCCTGCCTTCAAACCTAAACTGAAATATTAGTTCTTTCTGTGTCTTGAGCCTACCAGCTTACAGACTAGAGCTTATACCATCAGTTCTTATGGTTCTCATGGCCTTCAGACTCAAACTGGAACTGTACTGTTTGCTCTCCTGGGTCTCTATCTAGCTTGCTGATTACAGATCTTGAGACTTCTCAGTCTCTATTATGTGAACCAATTCCTTAAATCTCAACCTCTCTCTTTCTCTCTCAATATCTGTTTCTATCTCTGTCTTCTATTGGTTCTGTTTCTCTGGAGAACTCCCCTGACTACTATACCCCATAAGTCTATTCTCTCAAAAGAGCCAGCAGAATCCTTTAAGAAAATAAATCTTATCATACCAGTCTCCTGGTCAAGACACTCAGGTGGCTTCTCTTCATGCTTAGAGTAAAATTCTAACTTATTTTCTTGAAGGCCTTGCATCATCTGGCCTTGGCTCATCTCTTGATGCTACCTCTTATCTACTACTCTCCACCTTGTTCATCACACTCCTGACATGCTGGCCTCTTTGCTGCTCCTTGAAAACACAAATCTGACTTCCACATCAAGGTCTGGACTGGAATTCTCTTCTTCAGGTATCTGTGTGGCTCATTCTTTCTTAGTTCAAGATTATCCCTATGTGTCAGTTATCAAGAAGCCTTCCCTAATAACCATGCTTTCATTATCTCTATCCTGCTTTACTTTTTCCTTGGGTTCTTACTTCATATTTTATTAGTTATGTGTTAATTTGTTTTTACCTGTCTCTTCTGATTAGAAAGTAAGATCTATAAGGTCAAGATTTAGTCTGTTTTACTAAATCCTCTTGACCAGTGCCAGACAGTGCCTGTACATGACACATGCTCAATAAATATTGCTTATTGAACTAATACTTGAAATATAAATAACTGCACTTTGCTCAAACTTCAGTTATCTGTTGTTCGGTCTTGCTATCATCCTGGGCCAGTCTTTCAGCCTAAGCATAACTCACACAACTACCTTTGTGCGGAGACCTTTTTGGACTTTAGATTTAGGCCTTGCTTAAGTCTCAGTAGAACTTTTTATTAAGGAAATTCTATAGGCAAACTCATAAATATATGATTACATTTTCATATATCTTAATTGAGAAAGAGAGAAAGATTACTAGTTTCCTTTTAATGGAAAATCATGTTTCTTTTCTTTTTCATGGTCATTTGAAGATGGAAACTAAAATATACATAACTAATTGGAAGTTTCTTAGCCTTGTTCTACTGCTAAGTGTTTTTTTCCAGTTGAATTTTAATTCATCTGTACAGAGAAAAGGCCAAAGAAACCTTTGCTTTGAACACAGAGGTGCATATATCTTTCCAAATTAGTGTTTTGGATTTCTTCAGATAAATACCCAGAAGTGAAATTTCTGGGTCATATAGTAGTGCTATTTTTAATTTTTGAGGAACATCTATACTGTTTTCCATAGTGGCTGTATCAATTTACAGTCCCACCAACAGTAAATGAGGATTCCCTTTTCTCCACATCCTCACCAACACTTGTTGTTTTTTGATTTATTGATGATAGCTATTCTGACATGTGCGTTTTTGATTTATTGATGATAGCCATTCTGACATGTGCATGGTGATATTATGGTTTTAATTTGCATTTCTCTGATGATTAGTGATGTTGAGAATCTTTTCCTATTCTTTTGGCCATCTGTATGTCCTCTTGGGAGAATTATCTACTCAGGTACTCTGCCCATTTTTTAATTATTATTATTTTTTTTTGGTGTTAAGTTGCCTGAGTTCCTTATATATTTCAAATATTAACTTCATGTCGGATATATCGTTGGCTAATATCTTCTCCCATTCATTAGGTTGTCTTTTCATTTTATTGATGGTTTTCTTTCCTTGCAAAAACTTTTTAGTTTGATGTAGTCTCATTTGTTTATTTTTGCT
This sequence comes from Pteropus alecto, assembly GCF_000325575.1. Lineage (NCBI taxonomy): Eukaryota > Metazoa > Chordata > Mammalia > Chiroptera > Pteropodidae > Pteropus > Pteropus alecto. Next base: position 7,989,493 of record NW_006433024.1, on the reverse strand, counting down.
TTTGTTTCCCTTGCCTAAGAAGACATATCCAAAAAAATATTGCAAGAGCTATGTCAAAGAGTTTACTGCCTATGTTTTTTTTCTAGAAATTTTATGGTTTCAGGTCTTACATTTAAGTCTTTAATCCATTTTGAGTTTATTTTTATATATGGTGTGAAAAAGTGGTCTATTTTCATTTTTTTTTCATGTATCTGTTCAGTTTTCCCACCACCAATTTTTGAAGAGACTGTCTTTACCTTATTATATATTCTTGTTGCCTTTGTCATGAATAATTTGACCATATAGGTGTGGGTTTATTTCTGGGCTGTCTATTCTGTTTCATTTATCTATGTGTCTTTTTAATGCCAGTACTATGCTATTGTGATTCCTATAGCCTTATAGTGTAGTTTGATGTCATTGCAGCATTATTTATAATAGCCAAGATATGGAAGCAACCTAAGTGTCCATTGATAGATAACTGGATAAAGAAGAGGTGGTACATATATACAATTAAATATGACTCAGTCATAAAAAGGAATGAAATCTTACCATTTGTAACAACATGGCTGGACCTAGAGAGTATTATGCTGAGTGAAAAGTAAGTCAGACAAAGAAAGTGAAATACCATATGATTTCACTTACATATGTAATCTGAAAAATAAAAACAAACAAAAGGGAAATTTATAGATAGAACAAATTGTTGATTGCCAGATGGGAGGGGGTTGGGAAGTGGGTGAAAAAGGTGAAAGAGATTATGAGGTACACATTGTCAGTTATAAAAATTGTCACAGGGATGTAAAGTACAGCATAGGGAATATAGCCAGTAATATTGTAATAACTGTGTAATGTCAGATGAGTACTAGACTTAGCAGGGTGGTCACTTGGTAAGTTATATAAATATCTAATCACTATGTTGTACACCTGAAACTAATATAATATTGTATGTCAACTGCAATTTTTAAAAAATTGCCCAGTTTTAGAAAAAGAAACCTTTGCTTGTTTTCACCTGTGTTTCTGCACATGTAAGGATAACAACTATATGTGTTTATTTTAACTGAATACTAGACCATTGTGAATATAACTGGTCTGTATGCTCGGAATGACAGGTGGTGCAAATCTGGGAAATTCAGTGGTCCCAAACAACAAATAGCAAAGTCCTCAAGATGAAATTCTCAAAGCATGGATGTTTGTGTGTAGGTTGTTAAAATTCTTGTGATTCTTGTTTTTATAGCGATAAAACCAACCAATACTAAGGGATTGAGTAAAAACATATAAGAATAATCTCTGATTTATTGACTAGGCATTTTCCTGTCTTCTCCAACTCTCAGAGTTCATTTGGTGCAATCATGTATCATTTTTAATTTTGTATGTTTTTTACTTGACATTTTCCCCATTTTTTTTTTTTTGATTCTTCTTTGTTGGCACTAAACTTAGAACAATCTCCTTGGGAAATTGATGCCCTTTCAGCTCACTTCTTAAATGTTCTTAAATATTGACAACCATCAGTTACACTCCTAAAATCCTATCTTTCCCCATAGATTTTATACTAGATTTGATTTCTTATTTGCACTTCTCATTACAGAGAAGGTGACAGCTAGCATGTTGCCCTAAATGCTTATGTTCCACCCCAAGCCCCGCTCCCCCCTTTTAAATATAAGTTGATATTTTAGCAGCTGGCTACTCAGCCCAGAGAGATTTCAGAATCAATGAATATTTTCTTGGAACTCTTATTAGAACTTTTAATCTTAGTAATATTCTAAGGTATATTACTTAGAATATTATTCTAATTTAACAGGAGAGTAAACAAGCTAAAAGAAGCTGAAGGAAGAGGAGAAAATAGTTATATTTATTGTGCACTTATTATGTGCTAAGAGGTCTCGTGTGCTTTATTTCATCAGGGCAGTGACAAGATTTGTTTTGTTCACCAATCCATTCTCAGTATCAAGCATGCTGCCTGGGACATAATGCCCACTAAATATTATTTGTTGAAATCTTAAATGAATATCCATGCTGCAAGGCTGGATAGAAATAGCTGATGAATAGGGAGGGGGTTGTTCTCCCTGTCGTGGTGAGTGTGTTTGTGGAACAGTCCTATTTGTATATCTGTAAAGGAAAAGCTTTAATAAACCTGAATTACTTCAATCTGTTTTATCAGACTCATATATTCTCAGTGACTTTGGGAAACCCTAGCAGATTTTTTTTATTTTTCAACAATTAAGTTTTCAGCTTTGCAGTTTTCAGTTTCTCTATTTTAAGGCTGGAAGATAGGCATCAGGGGCAGTATACAGAAAATTATGCTAACTCTGGAAGGGTTGTATCTAGAAAGTATTTCTCTTGTCAAATATTATTCTAATTTCTTTAACACTGCAAAGCATTATTCTTTTGAAGACAGTGTTTAAGTAAAAGTATAGACCCATCCCCATAGATAACAGTTCCGTGGGAAGAAAATTTCATATCTTAAAATTTCAATTTATATCTTTGGGACAAACTCAGGCTAGTTTTCATTTGGCATTTAATGATGTTTGTGTTATCCACAACACTCCTTTCCATTAGCAGAATTAATCAAGGGTTGATTACACCTCCTCCTCAAAGCCACTCAGTTTTTCCATATTTTATCACTTCATATGCCTATGACACAGCTCATGATTAATCACTCACTTTAAATATTTTGAACAACAGAACTGCTGCTTTTATCAGTCCTAGAAAGCCTGGGGAAGGCTACCCAGCACACATCACAATAGCCTCAGGGTCTCCTACAACTCCGAGGTAATTTTTCACAGAAGCGTATTTTAAAATTCGAAAACAGTCGTATGCCTTTTCTTCTAAATTTCTTAGCGATTTAATATCTTTTTAATGTGAGATGCCATTTGCATTGTCCTGAAGTGTTACAGCCTTTAAACCGATCATACGATTGTACTAGGCTTCATTTTTTCCCAGATTTCATGTGCTATAGTAACAGTGAAGGAAAAATCATATTCATTTCTCAAACTCTCTTGGCTGTTTCTGTTGCTACTAATGCAAAGGTTTGGTTTTTAATTCGTTGTTGGTTTCTGCAAAGCGCAAATCATATTATTGGTTTTAAATGATGATAGATGCTATTATTTTAGATATGTGAGAAAACAAAATAAGATTATGGAGTGAAAATTCAATTTTAAATTGCTTGACTAATTTATTTTAGTGGCATAAAGCAAAAGCTATTCTTTATTATGCTAGAATAAGCCAATTTACTGTAAATCAGCATAACAAATGAAATGCCTGGCAGTACCTTATAAATTGCAGTACTGTTTTTGTTGTAGTGAATATAAATGAATCAAATGCAAATTCCTTAGACAGTTTAAAAATGTTTCTAGCAACATATATATGTAAATCATTGATCCAACTTTCATACTTGATTATATTCAGCTAAGGTTTTGTTTATCAATTCTGATAGAAATCTGAAATTGCCAACCATTTTGAATTATAGATTTCCTTTCATTTGTTAAGTTCTCTATGCTTTATTCTCTCTGGCTATGCTATTGAATGAATGTTTGTGTCCCCATCCTCCACAAATTTGTATGTTGAAAACTAATCCTCAATCCAATGATATTTGGGAGATAATTAGGTCAAGAGGGTGGAGCTCTCATGAATAGATTAGTACTCTTAATAAAAGAGGCCCTAGAGAGTCCCATCCCTCCCTCCCTTTCCACCATGAGAGGACAAAGCACAAAGACTATTGTTTGTGAAACAGGATGTGGGTTCTCACCAGATACCAAATCTGCTGGTGCCTTGATTTTAGACTTGCTAGCCTCCAGAACTGTGAGAAATAAAGTTATGCTGTTTATAAGCCTAAACTAAGACAGGCCAGAAAGTAGCTTAAATGAGAGGGTAGTAAAGCATTCATAAAAATTTGAGTTGATAATGAATTATTATGTAGCCAATGCAACATGAATTAATATTATACATAGAGGACTTAGAGGACTTTCCATAGATTCCACTGAGAGAGAAAAGTGAGATGTAGAAAAGCATGTGAAGAGGACTTGTGTATACATAAATGTGTATCATAGATGTGTGTACCTACATATCTCAATGTTTAGAGATGTAAAGATACATAGTTATAGATGCAAACATACTCATTGTTGGCATGGGTTTCCCAGGAAGTGAGGTAGGTGGAAATGGAGCCAATAAGAAATTAAAAGAAAGTAAATACTACCTTAAAATGAAAGTTTTATGTTTGTTGAAATGGGCATGCTTATACTAGTTGATTTTATTTTTTAGAAGAGATAAAAATAAGGCACAGTGGAGGCTCTTCTCCATTTACAGAGCTGTAAATAAATTTGATTTTTCCATACTTAGTAACTTACATAATAGATTTTAAATAAGGAAAACTGGAAGTCTGTTCATTTTGTATGAAAAAGGAATGTAATTGTTGTAACATGTAATAATCATCTGCCCTTAATTATTGGTAAGCAGAAGCCACAAGGTGATGGCGACTATTCATTACAGGCTTTGTCTTTCCTGCAATTATTTAGCATCTAATATGAACCGTGCCCTTGTTAGGTGCTGGGCAGGCTACATAGAAGTAAGTGCAAACTTCAAGGAACCTTGAAATTGTATAGTTGGGAAGACCCACAAACAATTTATAGCAAATTTGCTAAGTGAAAAAGGAGAAGGAAAAGTATTCTAGGCAGAGAGAACAGTATGTGCAAAGCCTCCGATGTGAGAAAGGACATGGCATATGGAGGGGCTGTGGAGTGGAATGTGCTTGAGCGGTGTAGGGGAGGAAAGCACGTTGTGAAGAGGAAGATTAGGAAATATCAGGAGACAAAGTTAAGGTGAGTTTGGATAAGACCATATAGTGGCTTAGTGGGCACGATGGGATGAGCTCAGGCTCTCTACTACAAGTAATGAAGAGCTCTAGAAAGTATTAGCCTGGAAGTGACATGATTGAATTCGTTTTTAGAAAGGTGACTAAGTATCATGCTAAGCTAAATAAGTCAGATAGAAAAGGACAAGAACTGTATGATTTCACTCATATGTGGGATATAAAACAGAAAGCAACAAATGAACAAACGAAACAAACTCATAGACACTGACAACGGAAGGGTGGGGAGAGGGAAGATGGGTGGGGAGAGGGAGAGAGAGACTAGACTTTCGGTAGTGAGCCAGCCCACAGTGCAATATACGGATGATGTATTATAGAACCGTGCAGGAGAAACTTATATGATGTTATTAACCAATGTCACCCCAATAAACAATAAAAAGGAAAAAAAAAAGGTAACTCTAGCAGCAAGGTGGAAGACGTAGTTCAGGAGTAAGAGATGTGAGGCAGTGAAACCATTTAGGAAACGTCTGCCAAAGACAAACAGGAGAAAATAAGGGTCGTCGGAAGAGGAAGGAGATATTGTGGGAAGTTAATATAAAGGTAGGACTGACAGAATGTAGTGATTGTTGTGAGAGGTTGGCCAAGAAAGAGAAGAGTTAAATATGCCTCTAAATTTTCTAAGAATAAAGTCAGTATAACTAATTCTCCTCCATTAACTTGATGAGCAGGGAGAAAGGCTTAGATTTAGAACATGCTTATAAACAGAACAGCTCTAAACACAAAACTAGTTTTATTGAGTGTTTATTATATACCAGGCTATCTGATATATTATATAACACATTACAGTCACTAACTCTTTGCTAACATTTATTCAGTGAATATATATTGAGTGCCAATTATGTGCCTGGTAATGTTTTATATACTATTATTGTTGCTGTTACTATTATTTCTAACTTATAAATGAGGAAACTGCAGCTGGAAGAGGTTAAGGAACTTGCCCATGGTGTCACAGCTGTTAGCTGGTGGAGTACGGATTAGAGCCCAGGTAAGTTCAACTCTCAAATTCTTTTCGACAACCATGCTATGTTGTCTTTTTAACATTATGTAGAGTAGGTAGGCTCTGTATTTCTCAGCAAAGTTAGAGATGTTCAACCTATCTGGTTCCACATCTGCTGTAGTACCTCTGAGTATCTCTAAATAACATAATTTTCATTGATACTTTTTAATTTTTTCCAAGCTATTGATTTCTCGCTATGAAACATAAGGATATAATACTTTTTGGTCCCCTACTCACGTGCAACCTTTTTATCTTCCATACTCCTAATACAGTGATGATCTAATTTTCATTTAATAATTCAGTATTCTTATATATGAATGTATACCCTCATCACAGCTGAGCCATGTATAAAACTATGATTATTTTTCCTTTACTGCATAATTTTAATATTTGTCATCTTTAGTTTATTTGCTCAGTTTTCTAGGTACCTATTACTAATCCATCCTCTGACTCTTTTCCAGCTTTCTAGCATGCCTCTGAATGTATTCATTCACATTCAAATTTCTATTTTGTCTTCCTGAGGAGGAAGTCTCTCTTATACTGTTCTTACCTGTACCTGTCTAAATCACCTCCTTCTCTGCTTGGTAAACCTTTGATTACTTGGAACCTTCTTTCATGATCATTCTGTGATGCCTTTATCTTTTTTGTGTGTTTTATAGCCTGTTTCTGATTTTTCTTGTCTTTCCTGTTTACTTCTCATAGAAGATAAATTCCTGGAAAATTTTTTTATCTTTGAAATATATTATTCTTTCCTTAATTTTTAAAGAGGAATTTGCTTGGTAATGAATTCTAGGTTGAAAAAATTTTTTTAAAGGATTTAAAAAGGATTTCACAGTTGTCACCTAGCTTGCAAGACTGAGTTTAAGCTAACTTGAAACCCATTTTTCCTTTCTGGTAGCTTAAGGGATGTTCTTTGTCTCCAGTGATCTGAAATTGCCCAGTAGTTTTTTGTTGTTGTTGTTTGTTTGTTCATTTGTTTGTTTTGGTAAGGAGAGTGGTGATTCTTTTCTCTACATAGTCTCTTTCTGTCTTTCATTCCTTCCTCTCCTTCATCTCCCCACCTCCTGCATCTTTTAGTTTAGAAGTGGTATAATAAATATACTTGGTATTTTTCCCCGGTTTTTGGCACAAAGCTCCTCAAACCGTTGGAATTTCCCAAGTTATGGGAGTGTCATTTGTCATTCATAAGGAGCCCTTTTTGAGTACACCTAAGCTTTAATGAGGTAATAGTGAGCCTCAGGATGGGCTAGTCAGCAGAAAGACTAAGTTAGATTAGAGGGTTGGAACTTTCAGCCCTACCCACTGAACTCTGGGGAGGATAAGTGGGTTGGAGGAGAGACTGCAGATTAAGCTCTATAAAAACTCCTAACAACAAGATTTGATGAGCTCCTGGCCTGGTGAGCACATTTACATGATGGGAGGATGGCACACTGCAGTTCCATGGGGACAGAACCTCCTGCTCTAGGTCCCTACCAGACTTTCCCCTATGTACCTCTTTATCTGGCTATTCATCTGTATCCTTTATAGTATCCTTTAGAATAAACTGGTAAACATAAGCAAATGTTTCTTTGAGTTCTGTGAGATGCTTTAACAAATTAATCGAACCCAAGGAGAGGCTTGTGGGAGCCTCTGATCTATATATAGCTAGTTGGCCAGAAGCAAAGGTGACAACCTGGACTTGTGATTTAATTCTAAAGTGGAAGGAGACAGTCTTACAGGACTGAGTCCTTAACCTGTGGGATCTGATACTATCTTCAGGTAGATAGTGTCAGAATTAAGTTAAATTATAGAACATCCAGTCGGTGTTTGCTGTGTACTAGAGAATTACTTGGTGGTGCTGGAAAAAGCACACATTGGAAGAAGCTTTCCTTTGATGTATACAACCTGTGGCTTTATGCTCAATATTAAGAGAGAACCAGAAAAGCTAATCGAAAATATGAAAACATGAGTGTGGCTTGTCAACAAAGAGCTTTTGAACAGGTAATCTCTGTGGTTTATATCCTCTAGGGCTAGAGAGATTCTACAGAGAAGAATCTTCAGTCTCATTCCTGGAGGGTGAAGGCTGGCTGACAATATTCTATGAGTCTAGTGGGGTAGGGATTTCTGTTTTTAGTAAGGTGTCTCTTGAGGTCAGCAGTTTTCAGTGACATTGGTCCAGAAGGGAGGTATCTCTATCTTACATTCTTTAAAGAAAAGATCTCCAGTCTTTTGCTGGTGCAGAGCATTGCTAGTTTCCTGGCTATTAAAAGTGGGTTGGGGATCTGAGACCTACTAGACTTTCCTTTTTCAAAGCCCTTCTCCCTTTACTGACGTTTTCAGAGATACCCAGTACTGCCGATTTCTGAGTCTTTTGGGGATACAGGATTTATTGCCGCCAGCTAAGGATTCAGTTTTCTTATGTCTGCTAATTTATTTCTCTTCTTTCTGCTTAATATTCTTTCAGAATTTGTTTTTGCTTCATCTCATGTTCTCCTTTTTACTATTTTAGAGTATTTTTGATAGGTAGTGAAAGTAGGTATATGTATTCAGCCTTCCATCTTTACCCAGAAGTCCAGAATTCCAGGTCTTTCTGGAGTCTTTTGTGATGTTCTTGTGCTTTTGATTTCATTTATTAAAATTCTTATTTTTTCTTGTGGCATCATTTATGGAGAAGAAGAATGAATAGCCAAAATACTCTTGTGAAATGGACTAGAACAACCAGGTGTTTTGCTTTGTTTTTGTTTTTGTCTCAGCTATCAACTGGCTCTGTGATTTGAGTCGAATTCCTTAAACTCTGCTTCTTAGTCTATATCTCTGTAAAATAGAAATAATATCTTACACTCATGGGTTATTATGAAGGTAAAATCAGATAATCTGGCAGTGTTTTGTGAAAGAGTTTTAATGTGCTCCATAAATGCAACTTAATCTATATGTGAAACACCTTTGCGTTCTCTAGGGTATAAACAGTGTCAATTCATAAACCCTTTTCCCCACAGATCCATAATTTTTTCATTGCCTAATTATTTTTATTGCTTTTCCTGAAACTTCTCTTTTCCAAGAGCAGCCAACAGCTCTACCCTTTGCCAAGAGGAGGGAAATGATTATACTCAGCTCTTCCATGTCAAACTTCTGCCAACACCTCCCATGGCATTTTTTCACTAAGACAAAAACAATAAGAAAATAAATTCATCTTCAGTTCATTATATCTTTTTTGTTTCTTCTGCCTTTGAATATTCCATCTGGTTACCCTGGATGAGGAATTTTTTTCTCTTGTACCATCACCAAAATTGCAAACCAAATGACAGTGCCAGTCAGCAGCTTATCCTAACTGCCAAACTGTGGAATATACTTGCTCTACTAACTGAAGAAAAAACACTGACAAAAAGGAATTCAGTGACCTAAGCCCAAAATAGTTACAGGCAGAAAAACGTTAATCATTTGTGATTCCCTGCTGGCAGCAAAGAACTCTAAAATAGCTGTTTTTCTCCTGAACTTTCTCTGAAAGATTAATTTTCTCATGATTCTATAGTACCACTTCTTGCAATTCATGTGCCAGAGATAGAATTCTTGTGCACCTTTTCTAAGAAATTTCTCTTGATACCATTGATAATTGGAACCTATCCATTTTCAAATATAAAAAGTAAATGAGTTGGATATTGACTTCTGGTCCTGATGGAGTAATTGAGGCCAGTCTAGCCATCAAATTTTAAACAAGTAGAAAACTGCACAATAGATAGGGAACAACATTCTTTTAAGCATTGGATAATAAGTATCCTAGATCTCTGTCTCTAAAAAGGGAAACAAATAAGATGAATTCTAAAATTACTTCTGTTTTCTGCCAGAGGAACAGAGATGGGGATCCCAGGATGAGCAAAATGATCCCCCTGATTTCAGGAGACAGAGATCACAGTGCGGAGAAGAAATAAGGCAGCCAGAATTTGCAGGACAGAATATAGGAGAGGTGAGAGCTATGCAGAGAAAGAGCTCCAAAAATCTGCATGTGAGTCCCTTGGGTCTGATGCTGAATACAAATCCATAGATTTATAGGGTGGAAACCAGTGAGGCCAGAGAAAGATAATTGGGTAGTTATTAGTTGAAAATTCCCGTAGCTCACACAGAGCTGGGAGATGTTAAAATTCTGACCAGCTCGAGTAGAGATTCCTCATTTAACACCTATTACATGCCCATAGAGACTTCAGAAAGGTCATACTTTAGATATATGGCAAACTCGCCTCAATGTAAAGGGTATTCTAGACTTTTTATAACAAAACTAAAAAATAAGCTTGAAAATATCAGCATTGTTGATGAGTACTTTAACTGCCTGGCAGAACAATGGCCAATATCCAGTAAAAGATACTAAAGTGGTAAGCTTTAAAATAGCTATTATTAATATGCTTAAAGATATAATGGAAAATATGAAAATAATGACAAGGGAATCATAAACTATAAAAAGGGACCAAATGGAGCAGAATAATAAATATCTAACATATTTATTGTATGAGATTAATAGCAGATTAGATACTACAAAAGAAAAAATAATCAGTGAATTTTAAGATATATAGTCTATTCAAACTGAAACTGAGAAAGAGAAACAGACTCCGTGGCCAGAGAGGGCCACCAGCCAGGCAGAGCCGCTGTCTTAGATTTCTGCTGCGATGCCACTGCAAGCAGTAATGTGGTCCATCAAGATGTGAGCACTGACTGATATAATTCCTGTCCTCCATTTCTCTCTGATCCCAGTAGTTTAGACCTACAGATAACCACAGTGACCCAATGGGCCACCTGGAAAGTGTCCTGCAGTACTGGCCAGCTGGATGTCCACCTTGGGCTCCCTTCCTCCGCTGGAGAAACTGTAGGCTCATGAGGACCCTCAGTGAGGCACAATGCTGGCCTGGGGGAGGGGTGATGTGGTCAGTGTTGCTTCTCTTCTTATCCTTCTAATGTGGTTCTTCTCTGTGGTTTCTCTGTGGTCTGGGGGTAAGGGGTGCTTCAGCCTCACCCCTGGGTTCTGGGACTTTCACAGTGGTGTCTTCTCTATGGATAATTGCTAGATGGTCTTGTGAGGGTAACTGAAGTCAGAAACGACCTATAGAACAATCTTGATGACATTGCCAAAACTTGTTTTTGAAAAGACTCTGTTAAGTAAAGGAAAACACAAGCCACAGGTGAGAGGCAGTATTTGCGAAACTTATATCTGATAAAGGAATTGCATCCAGAATACAGAAAGAACTTTTGAAACTCAATAATGAGATAAACTATTTTTTTAATGGGCTAAGATTTGAATAGATGCTTCATCAAAAAACATATTCAAATGGCAAGTACATAAAAAGGGACTCAACATCATTAGTCATCAAGGAAATACAATGAGATGCTACTACACACCCAGTAGAATGACTAAAATTAAAAGGACCGTAATAACAAAAGCTGGTAAGAATGAAGAGCAATTGGAATTCTCATGCATTGCTTTTGGGAATACAAAATGGTGCAGCCATTTTAGAAAATAATTTGGGAGTTTTTTAATAAATTTAGATATACACTTAACATACTATCTAGCAATCTTACTCCTATATACTTATCCAAGCATAAAAAAAATCAACAAAAATCATATTCGCACAAAGATTTTACCCAAATGTCAAGAGGGACATTTGTTATAATGGCCCATATCTAGGAACAATCCAATTGTCCATCTGTTGGTGAATGGAAAAGCAAATTATAACATATTCATATAATGGAATACTAGTCAACAATCTGTGGAGCAGAACACCATACATCAGTAATCATTGCCAAGGTGAGACGCCAAGTATGTGCAGGAATAGCAAAGATCATCACAGAAGTCCAAACACTTCTTTCTACTACATTCTGGATTCAGAGTTGCCAAGGTAAACACAACACAGTCAAGCACTGGATGGAACAATGCTTTCACTCACATAGAGACGAGACAGCAATATCAGCTCTAATAGTGCATGCTAGTCTAATAGCTACTGGAAGCTCATGCGGTGAAAATAACTTATGTGCACTCCACATGGAATCTGAAATACTGAAAGCTGAGGCCATGCCCGAGGGCCATTAACATATATTCTTACACAAGACAAAGGGACACTCATTCAGTGTAAAATGACAAGCTATTTCCACAAGAGTATCAGACAAGATGCTAGGCCTGGCACCGGTGGTGTGGGTTCCTTATCTCCATGTAAGAAAGTTTTTCAGGCCCAACACCCTTTCTTTAGTGGCTGAGCAGGCGTTGTAAGACCGCATGTGCGAGACTGCCTTTCCCAACAAATAAAAAGGAAATGAAGTACTGATTTACACAGCAACATGGATGAATATCAAAAGCTTAGTGAAATAAGTCAAGACACAAAAGACTCTACTTTGCATGATTCCATTTATAGGAAATTATAGGAAAGGCAAGATCGTAGATCATGCATGGTTGCCAAGGACCAGGGTTAGTGAAAGGAGATTAACTGCAAAGAAGCATGAGGGAACATTTTGGAGTGATGAAAACTTATCTGTAATGGTTTTTCAAAACATCAAATCATTCAACACTTATACTGAGAATACAGCAGTCAGTAAAATAGATAAGGGTCTTGCCTTCATGAAGCTTATATTCTTCTCTCTACATTTAACCATGCATGGCCTTAAAATTATAGAGCAGTTTTATAATTTATGCTGATCATTGGTCAGACAATACTTGTTAGCAGGCTTCTGCAAGGCTGTAAGACCCATGTCCACAGCTGCTGCTCCAAATCCCATAGAAATGCCTGTATTTGCTGCCATTGTGTACTAATTTGCTAGGGCTGCCATAACAGAACACTATACACTGGAGGCTGAAACAACAGAAATTTATACTCTCTGAGTTCTAGAAATCCAGGATCAAGATATTGTCAGATTTGGTTTCTTCTGAGGCCTCTCTCCTTGGCTTGCAGGTGGCAGCCTTCTTACTGTGTCATCACATGGTCTTTCCTTTGTATGTGTATACTTGTCTTACCTCTTTGTGCATCCAAATGTCTTTCGATAAGGACACCAAATTGAATAAATATCATCCATATGATCTTATTTTAACCTAATTAAATCTTTAACGGTCTTATCCTAAATATATTCACCTGAGAGTTAAGACTTCAACATATAAATTTTGGAGGGACACAATTTCGCCCATAACACGTAGTTGCATGCTTTTCCAGGGCCCTCTGCCATGTATTTGCTGAGCATCCAAAGCACTACTTCTGAAGTTCTTGAGAAATGGATCACAAAAGTGGTTTTTGGAAAAATCTCATGTATTTTACATTAGAATATTACGAGGACAATAAACAGGGATAACAAAGAAGCACCAGTGTCTGTTCTCAAGACCCAACTCGAAGAGCCCCCTCGCGTAGGTTTCATGCGCTCCCTATTGGGGGATTCCACATGGTATTTTCTTTTGCATTTTCTTCAAGCAGTAGATATGCACAGCAGGGAATCTCTGAGGGTTTATCCTGATTTCTTTTCCTATAAGTAACTTACTTTTAGTATCTTAAAAACATGGGTTTTGGGTAGTTCTAAAAAGAATGTGGGGCCCCTGCATCTTGGGTGTCTAGTGCAACATACAACCAATTGTGGTTCCTGGGGGTATCCTCTCTAAATTGGCTGTGAGCTTCTTGAAGGCTGTGGTTACTCCTGTTATGTTTTTTGGTACTTGTCATAACACCATGCTTAGTACTAAGACTATAGTAGAGACTAAATAACTATGTTTAATAAATATTTTACAGATCAAGTTAAGAGACTCTCAAAAGTATGAACTATACTTCCCAGGGTCCCCCCTACTATAGTCCTCAGTGAGAGTCTATGGAGCTGGAAGAGAAGAAGAAGCTCCAAAGGCAATTAAAGGCAGATACATGGGCTGACTTGAGGTTCAGACTGCTTCTAGGTGAGCATGGGAGTTAGCACATTGGTCCTGCAGACTGAGCTGGTTGGTGAGAGATTATACAAGGTTCTTGAGACTCACAGTAGCTTTAAACTCTTGAGATTCACCCATTATCTGGGAGCAAACTGAATGAGTTTGTGTGAGGAGCTTCCCAGAGGTTCGCCAGATTGGTAGCGGCTTTGAGTTCATCTCTTGAAAACCATTCACATTTGTACTTCAGTCTGGGAGCACAACTCTTTGGGTCCAACTCTTCCAACTTTGGTAAAATTCTAATTCCCATGCTAAGACCCATCGTATCTAAAATACAAGGAGAGGCTTTGGCTTTCTTCCTCTCTGAAGTCTAGTTGGTTCATGAGCTCACACAACTGAGCAGAGTTAGAAGCTGTTCCAGTCAGATAAGGATAGTCAGAGTTCTCTAACTAAATTTCTTATTTTACAAATGAAGACATAGGATTCAAGTAATTTAGTAAGTTACAAAGAGAGAATTGCATAAAGAATCTGATTTCAGTCCAATGCTTTTCTATTTTCATAACACCACATTTATCTTTAAGAATGCACAAATATTAAGAAGGATTGTTTTATTTAGGCAATCACCTATGGACATATCTATTTTGTGAATGTGAGATACAACCCCCTCTCTCAATACCAGTGAGCGCACCACAAGTATTTGCTAGAATCCAGTGTTGAAGTATATCTGTGGAGAGAACGATTGTTCAAAGTTCCTAGGACAATCTAGAGAAGAAGCAGCTAAAGGGAGAAGCGAAGCAGAATGGAATTGAAAGCAGCATATTGAATATTTTTTTAAAAATTCAGGATAAATCAAAGCAGTAATGAAAAAAATATGGAATAAAGTTTTATTAACTCAGATACCTTATGATGATGAGAGAGAAGACCAAGATGTCCTATGTTGGAAAACTGAATAAATAATAGCATCTCATGACAATAGAATTTTGTACATCTAATAAAATGAACTTAATGAGTTTTTAGTAATATAAGAAAATATTTTTTGATGTAGCGATGACTGGGACACAAAAAGGATTCAGAATTATAAGTAAACTATCACCTCAACTATATTTGAAAGGTACATAGAAAAAAAGAAGGTCACAGGAAATTTGTCACAATTACACTAGTATTTGCTTAGGGTGGTGAGATTATAGGAAACTACTCTTTTGCATTAATTTTCTCTTGTCTAAACTTTCCAAAAATTCTATAATAACCATGTTACATTTAGAATTAGAATGAAAATTAAAGAGGAAAATCTCGTGGTTTCAAGAAGTAATTAATAAATAGAACAGTGAATCAAGGACAAGTTGAAGCTTTTTTTCTAATGAAAATTTCAGCTACATCGTTTTCCTGAACTGCCACTGTTTCATAGTAGAATATTTGCAATAAATCCTTAATGCCTGACTGACTGGGTGACTGACAGTTTTTAAGAAGTTCTGTCGTGCAGTCAGAGAAGTGCATAGATTCTTTTTTTCCTGTGAGGCATGTAGCAAATTAGGATGGAAAACTGTTTTCTTAAATGATTTAGTTCTTAAGTTTTTTGTTTTTTCTTCCATAAGTCAAATTTCAAATTTTAACGTGTACAATGGGAAATCTTTTGAGTTCTTATTTATTATGTTCACAAAAAACTATGCTGAATAAAATAATCCCTTTCTTAGAAGAAAACATGATGCTTCCTTTCACAAACTCCTTTTTAACTCCACAAATATTCATGACCACCACTGAAGCATCTCTTTACAGAATTACCCAAATGTACTTTTCAGATTAATAAACCTCTAGGGTTGATATTTGATCTTGATTCACTTTGTAGAAATGCTCAGAAGGATGGAGCCAGTGACTCCCATTTCTCATATTATGTGGCATATTGACATTTGAATTTTCAAAATATCAAAGATTTTTCTAACATGACTCATTTGAGTCAACTCCTTTTTTTCTCTTCTGAGTGATGGGCTGCTGGTTCAGACTATATGATAAAAGGAGAAATGCCAATATTTCATTCAGTCTACTTTTAAAAACCTGTTCCTTCACTTTTAGCTTATCAGTCTGCAAACTCATTTGATTATTCGGTTTGATACAGAGCTTTTATATGTTTTTTTTTTTTAATTTTATTCTTATGTACAAAATAGCCTGAAGCACACTGATAAAATCTGTATTGGAAAAGGCATCAGTTTGGGACTCTTGCTATCCTGGTCATGGTATTATTTCTGTCACTAACTTTCTAGATAGCCTAGGCTCTAAGCTCTTAGCTCTTGGTTTTGATATCTATGGTATGAGAAGTGTTAGACTATATATCAGTCAGGAAATGCTAAGTTATGCTGCAGTAATAAGGAACACCCATATCACAAGGTTTGAAACAATTAGAGCTTATATCTTCCGGGATTTCTGCTTCTAAGTCATCATCATGATTTAGGTTGACAGAGAAGCCACTGCCTGAAACATTGGTGTGGCCGTGATAGAGGGAAAAGAGAAGATGGCAAAACACGTATTGGCTCTTAAAGCTCCTGCCTAGAAGTGATACATGTTACTTTTTTATATATTGTATCGGCTAAAGCTAGTCTTCAAGGAAGGGAAGTTAGGTATTGGTAAAACTGAATACACTCTATAATCTATAAAGACTCTTAAATTTCTAGGAGTCTGTATTTCTAAAGTAAATTGAGAGTGGTCATGACAAACTTTTGCCTTGAGAATAAACATTTGTTTTGCAGCAATGACTGATGCTATTTCTTGGGAAATTTTTTGATAAATTATAGATTCACATGCACGTATAAGAAATAATACAGAGAGATCTTGTGTATACTCTAAGAAGTTTCCCCTAAGGGTAATATTTTGCAAACCTATAGTATGATATCATAACGAGGATACTGACAAATACAGTCCACCTATTTTATTCAAATTCTGTAGTTTCACTTATACTCACATATTTGTGAATATGTATTTAGTTATTTGCAGTTTTATCAAATGAGTAGCTTCAAATATACACCACAGTCAAAGTACCAGTCAGAGCACCACAAGAATCCTTCATGTTGAATTTTTATAACCACGCCCATTCCTTCCTATCATCATTACCCTCACCACTAAAGTGTTCTCCATTTCAAATATTTTGTCTTTTCAAAAAAAAGCTATGTAAATGGAATCATACAATATGTAACCTTTTACGATTAGCTCTATTGATTGAGTGCAGTTTTCTGGAAATTCACCCAAGTTGTTATATGTATCAATAGTTTGTTCCTTTTTATTGCTGTGTGATATTCATGGTATGTTTATACCTCAATTTGTTTAACCTTTGCCTGTTGAAGGACATCTGATCTGTTTCCAGTTTTTGGCTAATGTGAATAAAGCTGCTATGAATACTTGTGTACAGGTTTTGTGTGAAAATACATTTTCATTTCTCTGGGATAAATGTACAAATGTGATTGCTGTGTAAAATGGCAATTGAATGTTTAGCTTTATAAAAAACTGCCAAACTGTTTTCTGTACCGATTTATATTCCCACCAGCAATTTATAAAATAATCCACCAAATGTTTATCAGCATTTGGTATTGTCATTTTTTATTTTAGCCATTCTGATAGATGTGCAGTGACATCTCATTATGGTTTTAATTTGCATTTCCTTGATAACTAATGATATTAAAAATATTTTCAAGTGCTTGTTTACTGTCTGTATAATAACATTTGTGAAGTGTCTGTTCAAGTCTTTCGTACAGTCTATTGGATTTTTTTGCTTACTATTGAGTGTTGAAATTTCTTTGCTTATTCTAGATTCAAGTTCTTTGTCAGATATGTGATTTGCAAATATTTTCTCCCTATATGTAGCTTGCCTTTTTATTATCACAATAATGTCTTTTGCAGACCAGAAATTTTTAATTTTGATGGTACCTAATTTATCTTTTTTTTTTTTCTTTTATGGATTATGCTTTTGGTTTCATCTATGAAACTTTTGCCTGTCTTTAGATCTTAAGGATTCTCTCCTCTGTTCTGAGGAATCTGACTCCAGGACAAAATCATATTTGTGGTCTTTGAGGCCCAACCATAGACAATTACAAAGTTGTGATGGGCAGGCCTCATGGAGGAAAGCTGCCCTCCCCACACCAGCTAGTGCATAGCCAGTGCACTGTAGTTTTCTGGAGGGAGTTGCAGTCAAGGCCGTCTTTGGCCAGCCGTGCTCGTATCTGCATTTCTAGCCCAGAAGTCTCTAGTGGGAGACCTCTTTGTTGGGGACCTTGCCTGAGATACTTCTTGGGCACCTCTGCTGAAACCTTATTGAGGTCCTTGGCCGAATTACTTTTTTCTACTTTACCTCAATACCTTTCCACTCCTATCTTTTCCCCTCTCCCTCTCCCCAGCCCATGAATCCATAAAAAGGCAGGAACCTTCTGTTCAGGGCTCCCGAGCAGTGAGACAGTTCCCTCTGTCTGCACTGGATCCACCTGACCATCACCTGGTGCCGTAACATGGAGGAAAATGGAACAGCAGAGAGTTGGCACCTCTTGCTTTCACTGTCACATTAAGTAAATAAAAATTTGATGATACTTTCACTTTGATTCATTACCCTAAAATGAGCACTTCAATGCCTGATTGCTCAACAGTAAGTATCATACTATTAGTATTTCTATTTAATTTTATAGTTTACTTTGAGCTCAGTTTTGTATATTTTTTTTTGACTATGAATGTTCTATTGCCCTCTATTGCCCCAGCACCATTTTCTGAAAAGTCTCTTCTTCCTCCATTGAGTTGCTTTTGCACCTTTGTGAAAAAATTGGTTGAACGTATTTGTTATTTGTGTGGGTGTATTTCTGAGTTTTCTCTTTGTTCCATTGACCTATGTGTGTATCCCTCAACTAATACTACACTGTCTTGATTACTGTAGCCATATAATAAGCCTTAATGTTAGGTAAAGTGATTCCTTTCACTTTATTCTTTGTCAAGATTATTTTTAACTATTTAGTGCCTGTGCCTTTCCATATAAATTTTAGACTAAGCTTGTTTTGTCTACAAAATAATTTTTATTGGGATTTTGATAAGAATTTTATTAAACATATAAATCATTTTGGTGGAGAATTGATATCTTTACTATGTTTATTCTTCCAATCCATGAATATAGTATTTCTCTTCATTTATTTCTAGCTTCTTTGATTTCATTCATAAGCATTTTGTAATTTTCCATATATAAATTCTGTACGTGGTTTGTTAACGCTATACCTAAAAATTTTATTTTCTTCAGAGAGATTGGAAATTATATTGTTTTTAAATTTTGTATTCCATATGTTCATTGTTGATATTGAGAAATGCAATCGGTTTTTATGTGTTGATCTTCTATCATTCAACCTTGATAATTTTAAAAAGTTTTTTTTTGTAGATTTTTTGAGATTTCAATGTAGATTATCATGTCATCTGTCAAAACAGAATGTTTTATTCCTTTCTTTCCAATTTGTATGCCTTTTATTTATCTTTTTCTTATCTTATTGCACTGGCAGAAACTTCTAGTACTATGTTGAAAAAGAGTGGTGAGAGTAAACATTCTTGCCTTATTCCTGATTTTAGAGAGAAAGATACAAAGTTTACCATTAAGTATGACATAAATGTAGGCTTTTGTAGATGCTCTTTAAGATAATTCCCCTCTATTCCTGATTGCTGAGTTTTGTTTTTAGCATGAATTATTGTTGGCTTTTGTCAAATGATTTTTTTCCTGCATTAGTTGATATGGTCATAAGACTTTTATTCTTTCGTCTATTGATGTAGTTGATTACACTGGTTTTGAATATTGAGCCAGCTTTGTATGACAATCAGTCCTACTTGGTTGTGGTGTACAATTCTTGCTATAAATTCTTTGGAATTGATTTGCTAATATTTATTGAAAATTTTTGATCTAAGTTTATGAGAATCATTGATCTGTAGT